>NC_056743.1:1323337255-1323659755 GCF_019279795.1 Protopterus annectens
ATCCCACCCCTCCTTCCCCCTTCTTGGAGGATTGAGAGGAAATTGCTAAAATCGGCTGTAAATTGCCTGATTTCCTTCATGCCTTTCAGACTATGGGCAGCGCATCTGTTACATTTATTGTATTGGTTGGGATACTCTAGTGATTACTTTTTCAAATGAGATCTGAGTAACAGTCGCTAGGCATCTTGGAATAGGTTGTAGCCTTGAGCCAGTTGAAGCTCTCGAGCTTTAATATGCAACCAAGTCGGAACCGATGCTCAGTTCTGAACCCAACCAGCAAGAATGAAGGCAAGATCATGGACAACAAACATGGAACATTATGGTGAGTACATAACTTCTTTTTTTGATGTTTTAGTTTTCCACAGATATAGGACCACGGTGGTGCAGCAGTTAGTGTTGTCGCCTCACAGCAAGAGGCTTTCTGGTTCTATTCTCAGCTGGAGCACCTTCTGTGTGGAGTCTGCTTGTCCTTCCCATGCTTGACGTGAAGCTTAAAGACATGCAAGTAGGTGTGTATGAGTGTGTGTGTGCCGCCTTTGAAGGGTGGGCACCAGGCTGGCAACTCGGCACTGTAAAAATTCATTGCCAGTCATTAGCAGACCGGAGTTCTGTGGCAACCCCTAACCGGGAAGAACCAACAGCCTTTTTAGTCTGCCACATGTATATTCTTCTGGCATTGTTAGCATGCGGAAAACAGGTAGTGTTGATATGTTAGTTCACTATACTGTTGCCTCAACCCAGATGACATCTTCAAGACAATTCATGCATGCTTATTTTCTGGCAAAGTTCGGTGCAAGCATTAGTTTACACAATTTCAGCTGTATTCTACACTCATAATGTTTCAGTTACCTCAATGTAGTGCGATCTCAGAGATGATGCACCTGGGGGGGTGCAGGCCCCCTGCAAAACCAAAGATGCACACAAATATTAATTTCCCCCTCGGACTACTTAAATATACCAGCTGCGAGACTGCACTACTTTGAAGAAGAGGGTAAACTACAGTTAGACAATGAAATTTCACCAGCACACAGCATGCCTTGGCTCACTCACCACAGACACAGAAATATTATTCATTTCCCTTTAGCTTTTGCAGGGATGCTAGCCCCCTGCCCCCCACCCCCCCGCTATTTAAATATACCAACTCCGAGATCACACTACTTTAAGGAAGTGGAAACACTACAATTGCACAGTGAATATTCATGATGTAATAGGTAATTCTGCATGGCATGTCAGTCATGTGTCATTTGCATGCCACATCACAGCCATTGGACATGTCAATCAGTCTGGCCATGCTCATTCCTGCGCAAAACAGCCGCTGGGTTAAGACACTTAACCCAGTCGTGCAGGTTGTATGGATTATATCCTTTTAAATTAATTTAATGTTGATATTGAATGCATAGTTTTGCGAAAAATATAATGACTTACAGAGTGTTTGTGTCTTTCGGCTTTTCCCGGTTAGGGGTCGCCACAGCGGAACTCCGGTCCGCTAATGACTGGCAGTTGATTTTTATGTACCGGCTTGCCAGGCCTGATGCACAGCCTTGAATGAAGGTACGCCCATTCACGCATGTCTCCATGCAGAAGACGCTCTAGCTGAGAATTGAACCGGACAGCGTCTTACTGTGAGGCGACAACGCTACCGCAGCACCACTCTCTGGTTCTCTGGTTCAATTCTCAGCTGGGGTGCCTTCTATGTGGAGTCTGCATGTCCTCCCTCCATTCATGTGGGTTTCCTTCGGGTGCTCTGGTTTCTTCCCACGTTACAAAGACATGCATCTGGAGCATTTCTTCCTGGGCCTCCACTGAAAATTGGCTCATTCCAAGATGGACTTTCCCAGTTAATAAATAAATAATAATAACAACAACATCTTCTGCATTATCAGCTAGGTCCAGAAGACGCACACTCCCCTTTAAACCCCTTTTAAGGAGTGACCCGAGAGTAATGTCTGCTCAAGTGACTTGCTCAAGGTCAGAGAGTGGGCAAGTGCTCACAGCCTTAAAGATCAAGTGCAAAGATTTTGTTACCACTTCTTTTTCATGCAATAATGCTATCATCATATAAAGGAGGCTTTCTGGTTCTGAGATATGCAATTTTTTTTACTTTAGTTACATCAGTGGTGTTATATTTATTACATAAAAAATGTGTCCTTATATAGTGCATCCTGAACTTCTGTCAAATTACTTCTATGTAATTTCTTGTGGTTTAATTTCTCCAAGTCTTTTGGATTTCTAGTACCATGACAGGAATGGACCCCATTCCTAAGTTAAGGTATGATTAAAGTCCATGGCATAAGTATTGTTTTGATCTTTGATGTTAGCCAAAAGTGCTCTTTGTAGCACCCACAATGTGCACAGGACTGACTCCTTCTGTAATATATGTGAATGTATCCATAGTATATCTAAATAAGATGGTAAATTCTTTTTATAAGACCCATTGCTGCTACTACTATTGGAACTCTCTGGGTAACTTCTTCCACATTGATGTAGTTTCTGCCTGCAAATTGTGGTATTTTATGACTTGGTGTCTCTATGTGCATAAGACTGTAATCACCGGGTGTAGCAATTTCCATGATTAATGCTAGTTTTCATGGACTACTATGTCTGTTTTTCTTACACTTATTTTTTGAACTGTTGTAATGGGTGATCCCATGTGATATAAATGTCACCATTCTCTATAATGCTTTGTAGCTCATGTTTCCAGTGCTTCTCAGCTACTTCAATATTGTAATGTTTGCACAATCCCCAATGCAGCATTATTGCCACATTATTATGCCTTTCAGTATACAGGCCCTCTGTCATTAATGTATCACATTCACCAACAAGATGTCTTATAAAGACAGACTGAAGTCACTGTCACTGTACTCAGTAGTGTATAGACTGCTTAGAGGTGCCTTATGTCTGGCTTACAGGACATAAAAATGTAATGGAAATGCTAAGCATCCATAAGTCAAATAGGATTAGAGTCACTCATTCCATGAACCTCAATCTTGCCTGCAACATAAATAGGACTTGTGGGAGAGACAGATACATCTCTGAGAGGCTGCCACTCCTCTCGAATAGGCTTCCAATCCACATCAAGCAGAGCATCTCCATCACCCTGTTTAAGTGCAATCTGGATGGCTGGATGGGAAACCATAAAGTTTCTGATGGGGACTGCCCATGCTTCTCTCCTGGATGTGGGTAGTCCTTGAATGAAAAATATTGGGCATAGAAGATATATTTCATCTAGTTTTACATTGAGATTTAATGACTAGGTGTGTAAAGACCCTTGGGTCAATAGCTGACTGTTTCCAGTTCTGTTGTACACAACCTGCATTTGTCTGTTTCTCCAACATGTTCAATGGACGTTGTAAACTGATGTGTACATAGTTCACTATCCTGGGTTTCATCTTATGGTTTAAATTCACCTCTCCTTAACCATTGCTGAGTCAGATCCTGTTTGACATTGGGTTGTTTCAGGAGTTTCCTGTACTTTCTACAATATTTATGCTTTTTCCACATTTCTTGCCATCTCATCTGATCCTTCTCCTTATATTCTTTCATTTTTTGGCACATTCAGTTACTACCTGATTTTTATCTACTTCTGGTTTGAGTTCCATTCCTGTTTGACACCACTGTGTTTCTGCTAAACTAAGCATGGAGGTCATCTTAGACTTCTTCTCCTCATGTTTAAAAACTTTCACAATGTTTGGATCTGGTGAGGTCAGCAGATATGTATGCAGTCTCATGATTGCAGATCTAAACTGTAATCAGTTTTGAGGAGCCCCATACTTCCTTCAGAACAAGGAATATATAATCTCGGTATGCACAGATTTTTCTAAATCATTTGGTAAGTGAGGTATTTTTCTTGTTTTCCTGTCCAATGGATTCAACACCTATTAGGGGCAACCACTACAAAAGTGTAAGTTAGAACAGGAAGAGCAAATTGGTTTATAGCCTGGACTTTGTTCTTAAACATCAGGGCTGCTTTCAGTATTAGTTTTAGTCTTCTAAACTATTCCTTCCTGTTCACATTTGTTTTTGTTTTACTGACAATCCTTCATCATTCCCAAATGTTTATACCCCTCCACTCAAGTTCCTTTTTACCACATTCCTACCCCAGACTGATATTTTCTTGGTGATGTAGCTTTCCTGTTTTAAATGTTGCTTTTGCACATTTATCAAGACTATATGACATTTTTATATCATCTAAGAAAGTTTTAGCTGCTTGCAGTTGTGCTTTCAGCTCATCTGATGAACCATACAGTCTTAAGTCATCCACAAAAAGAAGATGAGAAGTCTTTACACTTAGTTGTTTTCTGGACCCCATATTGTAACCATGACCTAGTCTGCTAAGTAGACAGTTTAATGGGTTAAGGGTAAGAATAAAGAGCATCGGTGACAAAGAGTCACCCTAGAACACCCCCCTTGGAATTTTTATCCCTGGGGTAATAATGTCCTTTATGATGGCTTAGATGCAGAGTGGTTTGCCACAGTTTCGTGGTCACTGTAATGTAATTAATCAATGTAGGGTGTCCCTTATTCATCTGTAAGTATTCCTTTATCCATGAATGTGGGGTGCTGTCAAATGTTTTTTGTAATCTATCCATGCCATACCTAGGTTCTGCCCATTTTTTTACAATTCTCTGTTATGGCTTTATTTAACAACAGGTGATTCTTTGTTCCCTATAACTTTCTTTTGTTGCCCTTTTATTCCATATCACTTCCTTTTGTTACTGTTTTATTCTATTGCCATAATTGAGGGTTCTTTTTTCTAAGTGACTACAAACTCTATCTACATCACTTCTAGAGTGTAGTTTGTACCCCATCAGAAGGCATGTTATTGGTCTATAGTTTTTATGATAACTTGTAGGTTCACTTTAAGAAGGGGTATAATTTTTCCTGTCATTAACCAGACTGGTGTCTCTTCAGGATGTATATTAGTAGCTCTGAGTCAAGGGTAAATCTTCATGTAAAAATGTTAATACTTTCAGCTAAAAGTTAGGTACTGCATTTGGGCCTGTGGTTTTCTAACTAGGAGCTTGTCTTAATTTTGTTTCACTTTCTTTGGCCATTACTTCACCCACTTCTGATCCTCTATATTTGACCTTCATACAGTTTATTTTAAATGTTCTATCCATTCGGCATATTTGTCATGTTCCACAGGGTCTTCGTAAATATTTCCCCAAAATGTGTTTACTTCTTCCTTTTGGTGTGGTTTCTGTTCATTTTGCTTTGTTACCCAGTTCTCTATAAAATGTTTTTGGATTATCAATTGTTTGTGTCTTTTGGCTTTTCTCGGTTAGGGGTCGCCACAGCGGAACTCTGGTCCACTAATGATTGGCAGTTGATTTTTACGTACCGGCTTGCCAGGCCCGATGCACAACCTTCAATGAAGGTACGCCCATTCACGCATGTCTCCACGCAGAAGACGCTCTAGCTGAGAATTGAATCAGACAGCGTCTTACTGTGAGGCAACAACGCTACAGCAGCACCACCACCGCGTTTGCTTATTTTGTAATTTTCTTTTATGTTTATCTGCATATGTTCTAAGTTTTCTTGCCTATACTGATATCTTTAGTTTATTATTTGCAATAGTGTATGATAGATCTTGGTCTGTTCTGATACTGCGTGTTGCTTTTATCATGCCTATCTTTCTAAGTATTTTTGTTGATCTGTTCCCTCTTCTATACTCTTCTAACAGTGACACTTATTGCCGTTTCCATGATAGCATTTTATTTCCTCACTCCCTTTCTCTTTTTGTTTTGCATTTTTATGGTACAACTTTATGTATTATTAATTTAGCTGCGCAGTAATATATCCTATTTACTTCTGTTATATCACATACATTTCTACTGATAGTCTTGATTACTGTGTTCAACTATTTTATCAGACTTCTAACATTTTGGGCCTTGTTTATTTTATGTAATCCATTTCTTTCATCGATCGTAATATGTCTATCTATCTCTAATAATTCAAACAACTCTTCCTTTAGATCATTTTCTTCTAAACTGAGGGCACATTCTTTGCTCTCTGTTTCCTACAGGGATTCTACAGAAAGTTCCAGAACATCTTCCTGTGACATACCTTCTTCAGCTGCATCCTGTGTAGTGTGTTGCTCCTTCATATGGGTACTCGCTAACCCATCACTCCACAACATTGCCTGCATCAGAGTTGTCACTGTTTCTTGCTGTGCATATTCAGCTGAACTTTTGTACTGCTTTCCTACTGAAGATTCCAGAACATTTTTATGTGGCAAGTGATGAGCTGCTTGCTGTTCTATCTGTTTCATCTTAATTTGGGAACGTATTGTTCCATCATGCTCTGACATTACTTAAGATGGATTTTCTATAATAAATCCTTTGCTTTGCATGTAATCCTTAATGTCCGTTTCTGTTTCTTTAACTTCATTACTAATCCTCTTTTATAGGTTCATAGGTAGGTACTAGGCTATTGGCCCTAAGGCCTATATAAGCCTAGCCAAACGGTACCCTGGCGTTCGCCACCCAAGAAAATTATTTTCCTGTGCCCCTGTTGAGCCGAGCTGCAGAAGTGATCCCCGGAGTGCATTTCCTATCTCCCATCCAATCATCAAGATTTTTCTTGAAGAGTGCTAATGAGGACCTTTATTTGATATAGATAGGTAGTTTGTTCCAGGGTATGGGAAGTCTCTAGGACATGAATCTATCCCTCCAGCATGTTCTGTTTATTGTAATGACAAGGTTTAGGTCCCTAGAGTGTGTAGCATGGAGGGATTGGGATTTCGTTAAGTGGAGCATGTCCAAAAGCTCTGGGTTTGACATAGCTTTGTGTGTTAGGCAGAGATTGGCTCTGAGTAGGTGATATGCGATGGAGTAAAGCTGCAGTTTTTTGAGACGGTCTGCGTAGGGCATCTGTTTGAGGCCGGTAATCCATTTTGTGAGGTATTTCTGCGGCCTTTCCAGTTGTTGTAGATGTCTTGAGAGGTACATACCAAAAGGGGCATTGTACTTTATAATGGGTCTAATGAGTGACGAGTAGAGGGGGAACAATGACCTCTTTTTTCCTGGATGAGAAACCTTTTGTGATGAGGTGTGCCATGTAGAAGGATTTCCTGACTACTGTGGCGATGTGATTATCAAAGGAGAGACTACTGTCCACCTGTGTCCCAAGGTCTCTTATCACACTTTTGGTGTTAAGTAGACTACCACCTATGTCGTAGTTCATGGTTACAGAGTTTTTACCAAAAGGGATGACAATGCACTTTTTGGCATTGAGCTTGAGGCCATGGCTTTGACACCAGGCATCTGTCTCAGCGAGGCCCTTTTGTATGATGTCCATATCTTCTGGAGTTTTGATTATGGCTCCTAGTTTGCAGTCATCTGCGAACTTCATTAGCCAAAGACCTTCTGTGTTAGCCTGTACTTCAGAGAAGTAGATACCAAACAGGAGAGGACCCAGGACTGAACCCTGTGGTACTCCACTTGTCACTGGTCTGAAGTTGGATTTGGAGTCTGCTACTTTCACAGTGTGGGTTCTGTCAGTGAGCCAGTTGGCAACCCATCTTGTGACATAGGGATTTATACCTAGTTTAGTGAGTTTATCTATAATTCCAGAGTGGGGGATGGTGTTGAAAGCCTTGGCAAGATCTAGATAGGCTGTGTGAACCACCTTACCCTCATCTACGGCTTTGGTGATTGCTTCAAAGACGTCTATCAGGTTTAGGAGACATGATCTGCCTTTTACAAACCCGAACTGGGTGGGGTCCTGAGTTTGGAGATTAACAATATCATTGTTTATAAGTTCCATGGTGATACGTTCCATAGCCTTGCAGACCAGGCTCGTCAGGCTAATGGGGTGGTAGTTTACGGGGTCAGTGGTGGCTACCCCTTTGTGGAGTGGGATAACCATTGCTTACTTTTCTATTCTGAAATTTTCCATATCTAGGTGCCTTTGCCTTTATTTCTCTTCGAATGTCTTTGGTGTTGCTTTTTGTATTGATTACTTTTTGCTTTCTCCTTTGTACAGATATTGCACCATATCAAATCTCTTTTTCTTTCTCATTTCATATTTCTTCTTTGGATGTCTGCAGCTCACCTGTTTCACCTTCATTTGGGGACTCGTTGTTCCTGGATAACCTGGGTTAGTAGGTTAGTAGGCTACTATAACGATTCTTTTAATTCTCATCCTAATCTAGCGAGTAGAATCCACTGTTCCGATCACATGTACACTTAGTCTAAAATAATTAAACTGCTACAAATGTCTCAGTTTATTGGAAAGTCAATAGCGACAATTAAAAGGGAAAAACAAGAAAAAAAATCATCCAGAATCAACTATGCACACTCCAGCATAAGAAGTTATAAAAGATAATCACTTCAAAAATGGCAACACAACACTTATTTGATAAAAAAAGCCTTTTACTTATAAAATCCTTGGCAATGCCTTGGCCTTGCCCAACTTAATCACTATATACCCCACACGTCATTAGGTAACTAATATTACCTTTACATATGACAAACGTAAGACTAAGTTCATAAACGTTGTTGTTAATATAGCATCAAAACTTATGGTAAGTGGTGACATACACCCAAATCCAGGAACAAGTACAATCCCCCCTCCAGGCAACAAGCCCTCCCCTCAGCCACTGAATATACTTAACTTGCAAAGGATTAGATTTACTACTAGTAAATACTAACCTTAGAAGTATTCTAAATAAGATACAGGAACTCCATGCCACCCTCTTTCTTTACTCCCCAGACATTGTCATTCTAACAGAAACATGGCTTAAGCCCCACATCAAGGACACTGAGGTCACCCCCACAGGTTATAACATTCTTAGGATAGATCATATAGGTAAAAGAGGTGGAGGGGTAGCAATTATGTTTAAAAGCTGTCTTACACTACAACTTCTAAATCAATCCCCGCCAAATTTTAACAACACTGAGATACTCTCAACTAAACTTCAAATCAACCCAAACAAACATATAATTATAACAGCTACTTATATCCCCCCAGGTAACAATCCAGCCACCATAGAATATCTTCTGCATTGGACATCCAAAAATATTCTTAACAAAACCATTATACTGGGTGACTTTAACACAGATTGGCTCTCATATAACTCCAACAATACCTACAATGTTATTAACTTGCATGGTTTCTCTCAAATTATCCAGTGCCCACCAGAATGGATAAAAAAAATCAGACAAACAGGCTATCCTAGACTGGATTCTAACAAATGAACCCTCCCGTTTCCAACACTCTGGCTGTCTCCCTGACAGCCTCAGTGATCACACACCCACCTACCTACTAAGGCAACATACCAGCCCAGTCAAACACACAACTTATCAGCAAATATATAATAAGAAAAACTTCAAACTGGAAATTCTACCTCTCAACACCAAACAATTTTGGCACCACCATAGAACAATTTAATAAATAATTTAATGATAGCATCTTATCACTCACCAACAACACCTTCCCTAACCCACCAGCTGCACCTTTACTAACCAAAAATAGTAGCAATGCCTTCTCCTTCCAACTCATCCCCACAAAGACCCATCCAAAAACTACTCAGATCATTAAACCCAATAACAATAGCAGCTGACAACCTGCCTGACGACTTTCTCAAGATAGCAGCCAAAGCACTGGCCTACCCTCTATTAATACCAATAAACCACTCCATCACAACTGCTTTGGAAAATATCATACATAATCTACCTACAGAAAAGCAGCAACTCAACCAAACTCTCAAATTATAGATCCATAGCCATCTTATCCACACTGTCCAAAATACTAGAAAGATGCATCCACTCACAACTTCTCCAATATCTTTTAACAAATAACCTCTTAACCAAATCTCAACACGGGTTTAGACCTAACCATAGTACCACAGCTGCCCTTCTCGGTTTCACCAACACCATTAATCACTTCAGACATGAAGGAAAAATGATTTCTTCAGTCTTCCTGGATATTGAAGGCCTTCAACTCAGTACCCCATCCCAAACTGCTGTCTGCTCTGAATAACCTAAATCTCAGTCCCACAGCTATCACCTGGTTCCAAAGCTATCTAACAAGCCACCACCAAGCAGTTAAATGGTTAAAAGGCCTCTCCATCTTACTACCAGTCACATTAGGAGTTCCACAAGGGTCCATACTTGAACCTCTTCTTTTCAGTATTTTCACTAATAATCTAAGTTCTGCCACCTCGCTAGCCACACTGATCCAGTATGCAGATGGTTCAGCCCTTATATGTGCTGCCCCTATCATACAACAACTCCAAGGCGTCACACAGAAATCCTTCACCGCAATCGAATCATGTGTCACAAATCTATAACTCATCCTAAACCCCAAAAAGACCAAGCTTATGACCTTCCAACCTACCAGAGCCCCAGATTCCACTCCCACTTTCTCTATCACCTCTAATGACAGCACAATAATTACACCAGAATCACACAGAAAACTGTTAGAAAAACATGTATTAATGTGTGTATGCTTAATGCCAATTAATAACCAAGTATTTTAATACGCTTTTCATTCTATTTTTCATACACTGTATTTTATACAAATTGAGTTTCATATGATACTGAAAAAGATGCTTCATCCTTAGTTTTAGGATTACCAAACTATCATAAGCAATTTATTCAAACTGTAGACTGTAAACAGGGTTATATGACATCAGTATTGACACAGCAACATGGGGACAAGCAACGCCCCATAGCTTACTATTCATCACAGTTAGACCCAGTGGCGCGGTCCCTGCCCCACTGTCTACAAGCAGTAGTTGCAGCTGCAATGGCAGTGTAGGCTTCGGCCTCAGTAGTGCTATTCCACCCTCTCACATTGAGAGTGCCTCATGCAGTCGCAATTATTTTACTGCAAGAAAAAGTAGTATATCTTTCTCCGGCTAGACATCTTTCCTGTATGACCTTACTGTTGAGCCAACCTCATATGACACTTGAACGATGCACAACTTTGAATCCATCAACCTTGCTCCCAACCCCTGCAGATGGCAAACCACACTGCTGCTTGCAGGAGATTGAGCAAAAGACATTACCTAGACAAGACCTTACAGATGTTTCCTTGGATGATGCCGAGGTGACATACTATGTGGACAGCTCATGCAGGAGGGGTCGTACAGGACAGAACCTAGTGGGGTATGCAGTCATTTCTGTTATTGAAACTTTAGAAGCAAAATCTTTACCACACAACTTATCTGCACAAGCAGCAGAGTTGATTGCCTTGACAAGGGCATGTACCTTAGCAAAAGGTAAGAAAGTGAACATTTATACTGACAGTCAGTATGCTTTTTCTACTGTACATGTTTTTGTGCAGCAGTGGAAAAATAGAGGAATGATAACATCTACTGGTAAACCGATCAATCATGCGCAATTTATTTTAGATTTGTTAGATTCAATTCAGTTACCTAAAAAGTAGCTATTTGCAAATGCGTAGCTCGTACGAAACAACAGGACAGGATTTCAAAAGGAAATGCGCGGGCTGATACAGCTGCGAAGCAGGCAGCTTCAGCCACAGAAACTTTCCATTTGAGTGAGGAATTACAACCCTCTGAGATTTTAGATTTAGAAATGTTAAAAACAATGCAGACACTTACTACAAATATAGAAAAGCAGAAGTGGATAAAACAAGGAGCAATCCTCGAAAAGGGACTGAACATCTCCAAGGAGAAGAAACCAATTTTGCCATCTAATTTGTTTAGATATGCAGCGTTGTTGAGCCATGGGCAGAGCCATGTCTCAACAGGGGGGATGGTACAGTTAGTGAATTGAGTGTTTACAACCTACGAATTTACAAATTATACAAAAAAATTTTGTGCAGCATGCCATGTTTGTAACAAGCATCATGCACAAGGGGCATTGAAGCCTAAGCAAGGGAGTTTTCCTACACCACCATATCCATTCCATGCTATTTGTATGGATTTCATAGAATTGAATAAATGTGAGAATAAGAAATATTGCCTTGTCATTATAGATATGTTTTCCAAATGGATAGAAGCTTTTCCAACTAAAAATCCAGATGCAGCTACTGTTGCAAAGGTCCTTGTTAAAGAAATTATACCCAGATTTGGTATACCGGAAAAGATTTATAGTGATAACGGCACACATTTTGTGAACCAAACGGTTCAGCAACTTAGTCGCTATTTTGGGATATCGTTAAAGAACCACTGTGCTTACCACCCCCAATCTACAGGGTTAGTAGAGAGGCATAATGGGGTGTTGAAGAATAAACTTAGGAAGCTGATGACTGAAACACAGAAGAACTGGATGCACTGTTTGCCTTTAGCACTGTTGAGCATGAGAACTGTTCCAAATGCCAAGAGATTAACTCCTTTAGAAACTTTGTTTGGGAGGACATATTATACACCTCAGTGGAAACCTCTCATGTCTGCAGAGCAGGAGGCTGACAGTTCACTTGCAGGGTATATGAGGCGATTTTTGAATAACAAACTTTTGCAGTTAAATTCTGTTTCAGATAAAGAGCAACCAAAATCGGAAGCACTAGTAGCCCCAGGCACCTGGGTCTGGGTGAAGATTGTGAAACGAAAGAATTGGAGTTCTCCGAAGTGGGAAGGTCTGTACCAGGTACTACTGTCGACACCCACTGCAGTCAAGATCGCAGAGCGAGCTTCCTGGATTCATTTGACTCACTGTAAACTGGTTAAGAACTTTGAATTGGACAAAAACTTTGTTACTGTTGTACAACAAGAACAAAATGGCCAGGTACAGAGTGAATAGAGACATTGAGCAACCTCAGAAAACTTGTATAATCGTTTTTATTGCAATACTAATCACACTGTTTTTTTTTTGTTGTGGCCACTCCTTTTTCCTGCCATAAAGGTTGAACTGATTAGACGTAATGAACCAAACATAGACTGGCATCCAAACTTTAACACTTACCAGGCAATTACACATGTGTATGCTGAGACTTTTAATGTTTTGAACTGCTGGCTCTGTACGGCCATACCGACAGCATACGGGGGTTTATTGATGACTGTTATCCCCCTAGGGGTCAATGAGACCTGGGAAATTCTGGGTTTTGACACAGTTGCTATTAAAGCACATGATAAAGTAGCACTGTATTTGTCTGTGACACAAAAAGGAATTGTATGTTTTTACAAAAATGATACCATCCAAGTGGGATGGAGCAAGTGTACTGTTACAGTACAGTATAAATGTTATAGAAAACCAAATGATTTGAGTGGATCTTGTAGTACAGATTATGACTCATTTTTGAAATCTATGCATAAGACTCTTGATCAGGTACAACGCAATCCTGTACTTTTTAAACAGTTATCTGTAATAGATAGGAAAATGTTTCATGCAGGGCAGTCATTTCATAACAAGTAATAACTAAGGTAGAGGACTGTTATTTTGTGTGTGGTAAAAAAGTATATAAATGGTTACCTGAGAATTGGTCTGGCAGTTGTTTTTTGGGGTACCTGGTTCCAGCCATCCGACACACTGCAGTTTTGCCTCAGGGAAATATTCAAAATACTCGAGACATAACCAAAAAGACTGTTAAGAAACCTGAGAATCCAGTGGGACGAATTGAAGCGGGCTGGAAAGACCATCGTGATGTGGGAACCAAACTTGTGCACATGGACTTGAGTGATGCTGTTATATCCTGGGCAGGTATATTACCTGCATATGGCACAGTTAAATCAATATGGGAGCTGCGACAACTGTCAAAACTTCTCGAAGTAATGAGTAATGCAACTTTTTCTGCTCTTGAACTGATAACTGATGAATTGAATGCCATGAGAACTGTAGTGCTCCAAAACCGAATGGCTCTTGACTTCACCCTAGCGGCGAGGGGTGGAACTTGCGCTTTAATCAAAGAAGAATGCTGTGCGTTTATTCCTGATCATCAGCATGAAATTAACGATCATCTTGAGGTGATTCAGCAAGTGTCGGCCATGACCAAGCCAGGCCCAAACCCTCTGACAGACTTTTTCCAGAATGCATTTGGGGGGTGGGGCTCCATTTTTATGAACATATTGATCACCATTGGGGTAGGATTACTCCTAATAGGAGTTTGTATTTGTTGTGGAATCCCCTGCATGAAGAGATTAGTCAAAGAATTCATAGATATATCCGTATCTGAGACTATGTATCAAAGTACTGAATTTGAAGAGCTGCTAGAATGCGAAACACTTTCATAAAAGTTTAAACTGAATGACTTTCTTAACTGCAAATCCTGAATGGAAGAGGTTAGGAAAAGAAGCAAAACTGTTTATTCTTTTTTGAAAATAGAATAAAAAAGTATTAACAGGAGGGAAATGTTAGAAAAACATGTATTAATATGTGTATGCTTAATGCCAATTAATAACCAAGTATTTTAATACGCTTTTCATTCTATTTTTCATACACTGTATTTTATACAAATTGAGTTTCATATGAGACTGAAAAAGATGCTTTTGAAAACTGCAGTATGCTTTCTGAAACTTGCAAGTTGCCCTCTGACCTAATAATTGCTAGCACAGCAATATTCATGTTTATGCCTTTTGGAAATGTATTTGAGAAGCAGGAGTTTATCTGCTAGGTCAGAAGCGAATGAATGAACAATGCCTTATTTTATAAATGTAATGATTTTAGACAAACAGCTCTGTTCGGAGGATGGGTACCTGTGCAGCTGTAGTAACATAGAGATAAAGTAGACAAAGGATTATTAGAGAAATGAACTGCTAGCATTGTGCTTGAATTAGCCATAGTATCTTGAATGGTAACATAACATGTATCTAACTGGGAGTAATCAAGGCCATGTTGTTTTCCTCAGGAAGTTTTCACATAAAAATTGATAAATCAGCAGAAATTCATGGGAAAGATGGTCAGCAGATGATGATGAAAAAGGTGGTAATCTGTTACGTCAGCATGGTAGGACATAACCAGTTTAAGAATGTATAAAAATGAAAGTATTTCCTGTTTCTGGTTAGACAAACTCTGTATTAGCACGTTTTTGTCTCCTTGCTGCAAGATTAAAGTGCCTTAGCCTGAACCTACCGTGTTCTGATCATTTTTAAAGTATATTTTTCCTTTGACAAAAACTCTTAGGATTAGTAATAAACAATAACTTGAGATTTGATCAACATATATTACAAACAGTCAAAAAGATACATAAAAAGTTAGGAATCCCTCACAGAAACAAAAAATTCCTATCCAACAATACTAGAATAGCCATTGCTAGAACCCACCTCCTAGCCACTCTCCTTTACACATCACTCATACTTACTAATCTTAAAAAAAACTGATCTAGAAAAACTTGAAGTATGCTATAATAAAATAGCAAAATTCGCCACGGGCTTACCACACAAGAAACACCACTGCCTCACACTAAAAAACTTACATGGCAAGAACTACCCCAACTACTACATCATAACCAACTCATAATGGTCCACAAAATATTTCATCAACCTGAAAACATACCAGCTATACAGAACATAACAATACCTTACTCCAACAACTGAACACTACACTGCACACAGCTACTGAAAATCACCAATACAGCAAATACAGCAGGTGACTGACTGTCTTTTCTCAAATTATATAGCAAAAACCTGGAACATACTCCCACTCACCATTAGCTATACTACAAACACTGTTCTCTTCAAACAACAACTTAAAAGTCACCTCTCAAATACCTGGCATTGTTCATGCAGTACACCTGGCTGACTTCTATGAACTGTACCAAGCTTACTCTCTCAACCCTTCCATAATTTATTTCTACCCACTTAATCCTATATTTGCTACTACAACATATGTATCTCGCAAGACTCGTACTATCAACTACTTATGACAATTATACTTTTTATTTAATCTCCCTAGCATTGGACTATTTGGTGAAATTATGATCTCCTTTATGCTTTTAAGTTCTGTTAGCCATGACATATACCATGACTATTGTAAATACTCATTCCTTCTAAAAGCTTTTTTTATCATAGTTTTTGTTGTCATTTCGTTGTACTTTTTTCTTTATGTTATGTGTAGCTTTTCTCCCCGGCTTCCGCTGAAAATGGGAACCTGCCCAGTCGGGCCTTCCTGGTAAACAAATGTAAATTTTATTTATTTATTTGCAGTTTGTTAACCGGGAAAGTCCATTGGGCCAAAGAGACCCCTTTTCAATGGAGGCCCAGGGAGAAAAGCTCCATATGAATAGATAGATATACATACAGACAAATACAAATACAAAAAACAATATTGTGTAACACTGGTTCAAAATTAACAGAGGGTGGTATGAATATAAAATCAGCAGAGGTAATACAATTATATGTGAAAAAATAACATTTTGTGTAGTATTATAGGTATGCTTTATAGAGGAGGAAGAGGGAGAGAAGGAAACTATAGAGTAAGGAGAAGGGGGCATGATAGGATTTGTTAGTGTTAGGTGGAGTATAGAGAAGGTATACATGATGGAAGTGTAGGTATAGCAAAGAGATTAGTAGGGGTGGGAGCAGGAGCACTCCCATTTGGAAGAGAGATGAGATTGAAGTAAGGTTTGGAAGGTAGTGGGGTTCTGGGAGGTTTGAATGTGGAGAGGAAGTGAATTCCTTTTCCGTGCTAGGGAAAAAGTCAGAAGGAGTTGACCAGGAGTACGTAATGGCTTATACACTTTGAGTAGGTTTTGATTATTGGACCTGAGGGATCAGTCAGGAAGATGATTGGTAAAGGTAGGAAAGAGAAGGGCAATGACATGGCTTAAAGATGAGTTTGAGGGCAGTGGAAAGTTGAATATAAGAAAGATAATTGGGGAGCTCTAGCAAGTTTAAGGTGTGTAAAGAGTCGCAGTGATGAGAGGAAGATTTGGCGCCTGTAGCAAACTTTGCAGTTTTGTTGTAGCAGGATGCCAGTTTAGATTTGAGGGTGGCTTGAAGATTGGTAAGGATGGGAGCTCCGTATACAAGAGGGGAGAAGGTAGGTAGTGGAGAGAGTAAGTTTAGAAGAGGTAAGAAATCGATTGTGGCAGTAAAGCATACCATGTTTTTGGTGAGTTTTCTTAATATTAGTTTGAAAGTGAATATCGAACTTAAGTTGTTTGTCAATAATGACTTCTAGAAGCTTGGTATGGGGGACTACTTCAACTGGTGTCATAATTTGGCTTGTTATCGAGACAGCATTTTTGTCTATTTGATGTTTTTAGTTGGGGTGAATATCATTAACGGCTAGGTGGTTGTTAAACATCCAAGCTTTGGTGCTGATAAAGGCTGTCTGAGTAGCTTGCAGGAGAGTGGGGAGAGATTTAGCAGAACAGAGTATCTTAGAGTTGTTGGCATATGGGATGAGTTTAGTATTAGGGATGCAAAGATAGAAGTTGTTTATGAAGATGTTGAAAAGTAAAGGGCCCAATACTGACCCTTGAGGGATGCCTGTGAGGGTGTCTAGGTAGGAGGCACACTTATTCCCTTTAACAGCCTGTTGTCTATTTGAGGAGTAACTGGAAAAACAATTGATGGTTGTGGGCTACAGACTGAGGTGCGAGAGCTTAGGAAGTCATAAGGTATGGGAAATGGTATCGGAAGCTTTGGATAAGTCTAAGAAAAGGGAGGATACTATGTTTCCGGTGTCACGTGTGTGGTTGATACTGTCAAGGAATGATAGGAGGGCAGCGGTGGTACTGTGTGTGACACTGCCAGCCCAGCTAGATAGAATTTTGTAAATAATTCTGTCATTTGTGAATAGTAATATGATTTGTATGCTTGCCTTAAATATGTAAGAAAACTATATGTTCTGTACTGAGCTTCAAGATTGTAACCACAGATCACCCTGATGGAAAAGCGCAGAAATGTGTATAAATTATATGTCAATGCAAATGTATGGTTTCATAGTAAAAGTTGGAATATACAGAGTTAACTTGCAAACTCTGAGAAAATAAATAAAGAATTTTACGAGTGTGCTTACCAGAACTAGAAGACAGAATGTCTGCAGCTGGAAATTCTTTCTATTGTTTGAAACAAAGGTAATTACAGGTTTCCAAGGTAATTGTTTGACAACTTTCCATTTCTGGCAAGTTTCTAAGAGAGAATTGTCAGCTTCTAAGAGGTAAGTATTTTTCATAGAGACGTTAAATTCTGTTGGTATCTATTTAGCCTGGGGACTAGATGCAAGTGTCAAATAGTGATGTCATCTAGCTAGCGCAGCAGTAATGTGTATTATTAACTTAAGAACTATCTCAGAGAGAAAGAGTGAATTTTCTATCTTGTCCTGGACCTATAAACATCCACTCACCAGTATTTGCCTTGATCTGTAAGTAAGTTATTTAGAACTTAGTTTCTCTTAGAGATAAATAGGAATATAGCAAGATTAGTTAGATGCTTTCTATATTTACATGAGACTGTCCTACTGTGTTATTTTAAAGTATTTCATGTGATTCTGAATTCTGTTGCTACTGTATTTAGTTAATGAGTATGGTCTTGTGCTTTTATTATTTATTATTAAATCTTTTTTAAACCTTTCAATTGTGACTGTTTTTGTATAGAGATATATAAGCTCTTAGAGTACTTGCATGTATTTGGTGACACTGTAAAGGCCACTGCTAAATAGCCTTAGCCTTGGACACGCTTACCATTTGGATAATAGTAACATTGCACAGTAGAACTGGACACCCTTTGATAAGGGCCTTAGAGTAGCTGATAAGAGTGGTTGGTGGCAGTTGGTATAACCGTATAATCTGGGCAGTGTGTTTGTATATAAATCAAATATCAAAGAGTGTGCGTGTGTGTGTGTGTGTGTGTGTGTGTGTGTGTGTGTGTGTGTGTGTGTGTGTGTGTGTGTGTGTGTGTGTGTTAGAGGTTTTGGCTTGACCACTCAACTGAGATCATAACCCTATAGCTGTGCCAGTGGAGAGTTTTATTGGGGATCTGGAGAGAGAGGGAGAAACCAGCCCCAGACTGACTGTGATCTCTGTGGGGTCTTAAGGGAAATTGTACTTTACTGTGTATGTACTTGTTATCCTCCTAATGTGCATGTCCCTCACTGGTGTTAGTGGTGAGGATTGAGGCTCCTTGATTACTGGGCCAGGGCACGGGTGTCACACTGTGACCAGGTCTAAAGCCATGCTGTGCTGAGGTGAGGAGATGACTGTCAAGAAGGTAAGGCAGGACTTACAGGTGAATGAATTTTTCAAGTATTTTTGAGATGGGGAGAGAATCGCTATGGGGTGGACGTTGGAGATGTCAGAGTTGTTGCCTCCTTTATGTAGTGGAATGATGAAGGCTCTTTTCCAGAGAAGGGGCACATAGTATTCTTGGATGGAGGGGTTAATTAATATGCAGATGACGAGCACAATGCCCTAAGCAGCTAACAAGAAAGTTGGAAGGTAAGTTGTCTGGGGCAGTGGAACAAGGTTTTAGTTTATTAAGGAGTTTTTTGTAGTGTTAACAGGGATAGGTTTGAGGGAAAAGGGAGGGGGTGTAATATTGATGGTGGAAGGCAAGGAGTGTGAGGGAGGAGGTAGGAGAGAGTGAGGAGTTTTTAGGGAAAGATCTGGTTAGCTTGGCTATTGAGTCACTGAAGAAGGAGCTAAAGTTGGAGGCTATGATATGGTCTGGAGCACTGGGGTTCGAGCAGTGGTTGTCTTTCTTTCCAGGACTAAGGAGTGTGGAGATATTGCTCCAAAATATCTTGGGACTGGTTTTGTGATTATTTTGAAGCTTAGAGTAATAAAATTTATGGTCAAAGTCAATATGTTTTTTTACTTGTTTCAAAACTGCTCATATTCGGTAATGGAGTTTGTTGTTTTGAGTTTTTGGTGGAATTTCCATGATTTATCCCATGTGTGCATGAGCCTTATGGTATCTTTAGCGAGCCATGGGGCTGTTTTGGATTTGACTCTTTTAGTTCTGGGGTGGCCAAAGCTATTGAGTAAGTTAATAAAGGAAGAACTGAAGTAAGAAACATCATCATCAAGTGGAAGAGTTTTCAGATGGTTCCAGTTCATTAGTTTTAGAGAATTGGAAAAGGATTGAGGGTTGAAATGTATAAGGGTACAGGCTGAGATATAGGTAAGTTGCAGGTGTATGGGGAAGAAGACTGAAGTGCAAATGCAAGTAAGTGATCGTTAAGGGAGTCGGGAAGGGTGCTAGTGTCAGAGATATTTCTGGGATGGGAAACTAATATCCAGTCAAGGATAGAGCTAAAAGAGTTATCTTTAGTGGGTCGGATGGGAGAGTTAATTAACTGAGAGATACCATATAGGTTAATATTGTGGGAGTTAGAGATTGAGTGGATGGATGACATTAATGTCTCCTAGGATAATTGTTTCATTACTAACATTAGATGAGAACCAGGAAAGAATATCTTCAAGTATAGGGATTTTGTTACCTGGTGGAATGTATGTGGCAGCTATACATATGTTTTTATGATTGTTAATCTTTAGGAGAGCCAGTGTTAATTCAGCTGTGGCAAATTGAGGTACAGGGTTGGTGTAGGGTGTAACAGCTAGGGAGGAGGAGAAAAGTAGGGCTACTCCACCTCCTTTCCTATGAGTTCTGTCATTTCTAATGATTCTGTAGTTGGAGTGGTGATTTCAGAGTCTTTGAGTTGAGGTTTGAGCCAAGTTTCTGAGATGGTTAGGATGTTAGGGTGGTTGCGGGAAAATCAGGCATGGAAGTTGGGTAGTTTGTTACAGAGGCTTTGGGCATTAATATTGGCAAAAAGGAGAGACTTGCAGAGAGGGGATAGAGGGGATGGTGAGTAGTTGTTATTAAGATGGGCAGAAAGTCCAGGATTGGGGTGAATATCACCTGAGAGAAGGATGCAGATTAGTTCAAGTAGGAAGGGTAGAAGTTCCTTAGGGTCTTTGGAGTTAGGGTGGGGGGTAGGGGAGAAGTAGGGAGAGGGAGTGTAGGGGTGGAAATGATTTTAGAGGTAGAAAGAATCTTTCTATTCAGGAGTAGAGAGTAGTTGGTTTTGTACAGGTGGAGAGAAATGTAGGCAGAATAATTGGGTTCTTTTTTGGGGAGGGTAGAGGTGATATGGGAGAGAGTAAGTAAGTCTGGGAGATAGGTGAGGAGGTGGAGAAGACAGAGGGAGGCTGGAAGAAAAATCATGAGTAGTGGCTTAAGAGGTGTGGTATATGTGGTAGTGAGATAAGTACAGTAGGGTAAGTTAAATGATTGGGAAGGATGCATTATTGTGTAGAATAGGGAGAGGTATAGTGATTTAAAAGTGCAGGGGTAGCGGGAATTGAGATAGGGTACAATAATTAGTTGTAGGGTGAAAGAGGCTGTGGGTGGGGTGTGATGTGATTGGGCAGAAATAGAGAAGGAGTGGCTATACAGCTATACATGCAGATATAGTGAGGTGTGGGAAATGAGGCCAGGATAGGGTAGCGGAGCGAATCCAAAGGGCGAACTAAGCAGACAAAGCTGAGAAGGCGAAACTAATCATGAGAAAAACAATCAGTGGGAAAATGGAGGCCAATCACAGATAGGAGCAGGAAAAAGCCTAAAGTTAAGCACTTTTAACTGTTCAGAGTTGAATAAAACAACAAATGAATTTAGTTCAGAATACATTTTGAATGAATTGCATTTATTTAAACTGTATTTGTTTTAATACTGCTACACACGTGTGCTAGCTTGCACTGCATTTGAATTGTTTTTAGTGCTCTTTTATCTGCTTTCTGAAAAAAAAAATTCTAAGCTTGTTTCCTCCCTTTCCTGTAACTAGTGTAGTCCAGATACAGATTTGCTGTATCCAGGACTGTTGGTAAGCTTCTGAGCCCCCCCCCCCAAAAGCCTATTTGTGTTGAAGGGATGCCTTCTAACTTATCAGTGGGAGTGGTAAGCACTAGGTAGCCTATCTACTACAAAAGGAGTGGTTTCTGGCCCAGAATTTGTAGTTTATTGGTCGTTTGGGCAGTTTTTCCATCTCTTTCAACTTTCTGGTTTAAAAGCATGTGCTTGCCCTTGTTTCCCACCTTTCCTGTAACTAGTCTAGTCCAGATACAGCTGTATCCAGGACTGTTTGTAAGCTTCTGAGCAGTGCCAAAGTCTGCTCTCCAGTTTTTCCCTTAGATCTGCTAGCGCTCTCCTCTCCTGCACTTTTACTAGCTACAATAATTGGTACAGAAGTTTAGCACTTCACAAGACTTCTGTACCAATTATTGTAGCACACAAAAGTGCTACCAGCACTAAACATTCTACCAGGAAACAGCTACAGTACTTATTATTAATGCCCACCCCTCCAGGCATGTCTAAAAGTCAGTTCCCTGTACTTTCTCCTATTAACCTGGTGAACTTGGGCATCTGGAGGCAATGTAACAACTGCCTCATGTACACTAGCAACCCTGTCCTCTTACCTCCCAGCACTCAGACTTGTGAGAGATGCACTTATATATCCAAATTAGAAGCCACACACTCTCCAGCCAAGACCATAATAGCTGGTCAAGAGGAGAAGGTCAACACTTGCCCCGCAACCACATGGAACACATAGCCTTCCAGAACACAAACCAGCACTGCCTTCACAGAAAAACACACACAACACACCCACCTTCGCGGAGGCTCTCAATAAAAATCTACCCAAACAGCAGAGACCTCAAGGTAGGAACGCACTTGACCACCACAACACAACACTAATCACAAGGCACATAACTCTCCGAAACAGCATACCACTCAACCAAAGCCCGTAAGGCAAAACAGCATGCCCAACACACTAGTCATAGGTGACTTGATAGTGGGGCACACTGATGTCCCACTCACTAGGTTGAATAAGGAGAAAGTAACAGTCAGCTGCCAGGATCCACCACATAATGCATGCATTCACGTCCCTCAACAACAGGTACGAATATGACTTTGTCATTGTACATGTGGGTGTGAATGACCTGAGATGTACCACCCTGGACTACATGAAAATAGACATGGAGTAGCTCTCGGATTATGTAGCCCACGTGGGTATGACCCTAGCTCTGAGCAGCATCCTACCATCACCCAGAATGATACCACAGTACAAGCAGAAAATGATTGATTTCAGCAATTGGCTAAGTTTCTGGTGTCATTCCAAGGGGATCCAGTATCTGTCTGCTTGGGATGACATAATTGACAGACCTTGATGCTTTGCCAGAGATTGCCTGTATCTGTCACCCCTGGGCTTCTGGATACTGGCCAAGGATGTTTCCACCCCTATAGTGCCTTTTTTAGGCTGTGTTCTGAAGAAATTATCACACTAGCAGCTACAAGCAAATGCAATCAAAGGGTCATGCTGCTCAATGCTAGAAGTCTAAATCTCAAAATGCACTCGGTCGAAGCACTCCTTAAAATGTAGAACATCAACATTTGTGCTGTAACAGAGACCTGGTTCAAGGCAGCAGAAAGCACCCCTGTACTACCAGACTATAACTCATTCAACACCTTCCGGCCCCAGAACTTGGACCAAAGCTCCAAAGGTGATGGTGTTTCCATATTCTTAAAGGATGTGCACACCTCCAAACTGGTAGCCCAACATAACACATCTGAGATACTTCAGGTGCAGCTAACATTGGGTAAGACAGCGATTCAGCTTGTAGCCTGCTCTAGGTCCCCAACCATGTCCCAAGACTCACACTCCACGTTCCTAAGTACCCTGGAGAATATTAGGGTCCAACCTAACACTCTCATACTGGGCGACTTCAACTACCCCTCCATTAACTGGGAAAACTACTCATGTATCAATACACTTGCCCAACGCTTCCTGGAATTCATTAATTCCAATGTCCTGGACCAGCTCATTCTTACCCCCACTAGAGGTAGCAACATCCTTGACCTGGTCATTACTAACATGGGCTCTACACCAATAGTCAACTCCTCCCTGGTTATATCCGACCACAAACTAATCACCTTGGAAATCCACCCCCCCCCCCCACAAAGGTAACCACCATGAAAAACTTCTCCAAAGCTAACTTTGGGCTCCTAAAAACAGAGATGGCTAACTTCACAACACTCATGCAAATGGAGAATAGTTGCATGACCACCGAATCATAAACCAATATACTGTACGAACATGTACACAAATGAATGGATCTCGCCATACCCAGTAGAAACAAGACGCTCTCTTCCAAAAAAAAAATAAGCCAATCTGCTGGCCTCCTGCCATAAACAAACTCTACAACAGAAGGAGGAAACTGATGTGGAATAAAGTGAAGTCCCAAGACTGGAAAAACTCCCTTATCAGCCTCAACAAAAGATTGAGATCCCTCATCAAATCCTCTAAAGCTAGCTATAAAAACAGATTTGTAACATATAGTAAAGACAACCACAAGGCCTTCTATAGTTATGTAAATAATCACCATAACAATACCCAGATTTGCTCTGAGCTACTGCACAATTGTACCTCATACCGAGCCAACAGATATTGCCAATATACTGGCCGACAGATTCAGTGCCAACTTTATCGTCACCCCCCCAAGGACCAATCATAATACCAGTAAATTGCCAAGCACCCAGTATTACTGCTGCACAGGTTAAAACAGCACTGTGCAAGGCCAAGAATACAGCTTCTATGGGACATGACAATATCCATGGCTGTGTTCTACATGAACTACAGAGTGAAGTGGCACCTCACCTGTGTGCCCTGTTCAATCACAGCCTCACCTCAGGGTTTGTCCCTACTGAATGGTGCACTGCTACAGTCATCCCTCTCCACAAAGGAGGAGTGACTACAGACCCTGGGAACTATCACCCCATTAGCCTCACAAGTCTGATATGCAAAGCTATGGAATACATCATCATGTACCTAATAAACAAGGATATAGGGAATCTCCAAACTCTGGATACTACATAGTTTGGTTTTTTGAAAGGTAGATCATGCCTGCTCAACTTGGTTGACTTCTTTGAGTCAGCCACCAGAGCTGTGGATGAATGCAAGGTGGTTCATACAGCCTACCTTGATCTGGCCAAGTCCTTTGATACCATTCCCTACTCAGGAATCATAAAAAAACTCACTGAGCTAGGCATCAACCCCTATATCACTAGGTGGGTTGCAAACTGGCTCACAGATAGAACCCACAGTGTGAAAGTAGCTGACTCCAAGTCAGACTGCCGACCAGTCATGAGTGCAGTCCCACAGGGTTCGGTCCTGGGTCCTCCCCAGTTTGGTATCTACTTCTCTGAAGTCCAGGCCAACATGAAGGGACTCTGCCTGACAAAGTTCGCAGATGATTGCAAGTTGGGAGCTATTATTAACTCCCCAAGTGATGCTGACATCCTACAGAAAGGCCTCACTGAGACCAACGACTGGTGTCAGAATGATGGCCTTAAGCTCAATGCCAAATAATGTGTCATCGTCCCCCTTGGAAAAAACCCAGTTCCCTTGAATTACCACATTGATGGTAGTCCATTGAACACAGGAGTTATATGAGATCTGGGAACACAGGTTGACAGCAACCTCTCTTTTGACGACTACGTTGCCACTGTGGTCAGAAAGTCCTTCTATGTGGCACATCTCATTACTAAAGGTTTTGCCTCCGGGAAGAAAGAGGTCATTGTCTCCCTCTACTCTTCCCTCATTAGGCCAATCATCGAGTACAATGCCCCATTTGGCATGTACCTCACTAGACACCTGCAAAAACTGGAGAGGCCACAAAAGTACCTCACAAAGAGGATCCTTGGCCTTAAACACTTGTCTGATATGGACAGACTAAAAAACTCCAACTATTCTCTGTCTCATATCGCCTGCTTAGAGGCAATCTCTGCTTGACTTACAAAGTCATGTCTGACCTAGCTCTGTTAGAAATGCTACATCTAAGGAAATCCCAATCAATCCACACCACGCGCTCCAGAGACCTCAACCTCATTACCACAATCAACAGAACATCTTGGAGGGACAGGTTTATGCCCAGAGACTGCCCATGTTATGGAATAGACTTCCCATACATGTCAAGCAGAGCACCTCACTGGCCCTCTTCAAGACAAATCTTGATGAGTGGATGGGAAATAGAAAATTCACCCCAGGGGTCACTGCAGTTGCTCCACTCGAAAGAGACACTGGGAACTAAGGTTGGGTGGCATGATGCCAGGGTGATCCTATGGGTTGGGCTTGTAAAGACTCCAGGGCCATTAGCCTAGTTCACACCTATGAAATTAAGGGGAACTGCGAGTAGACACTAGAGGGATTTACAAACATCAGGTTTAATGGCTAAATCCAGGCTGGTTTGCCAAGTAGTTACAGCAAGGTAAATGTAGCTAATAAAAACAGAGGGTATGCACCGACCTTGTGGTGTTGCCTGAGCAGTAGTTAGCTGAGTAAAACCTACAGCTAGGGAGGAGAAGTTTGGAGGGGGCAGTCTGCTTACTTCTGCTAGTGGGCACGTTGCTGAAAGTAAGCCAGGAGCAGTGCAATATACATGTTTTTGTAAGAACTGTTACTGTTACACATAAATGCAAACAATGTAGAAGGTTGTCAGCAGGCTTCCTTCCTTAGGGTAGGACTTGAGAGGTGTACACACTTATGTGGGGGTGCAGCTGCCATTCAACAGAGCTGTGCGAGCTGTAATAAAATTGAGAACCAGGTTGTCAAAGAAGTAAAAATAGCAGGGTAGAAGCAGTAAGGGGAATAATCAAGAACTGAAGGAGAGGGTATTAAGGGGAGTAAGTCGGGAGGTTAGTATAGGATAGCTGGGGGAAAATAAATCAGTCAATTATACATTTTCAAAGCAAAACTCATCTAGTGCATTTAAATGCAGTATATAAATGCACACAAAATGTAATCAGTATCACATCTGATGGGAACACACACAGAATGCTCTTAGTGCAGGAACAGTACAAAAACACTTTGCTCCTTCAGCTATACAAACCTTTAGTGGATATAGGCAGCGTGTCCATAACGGTTGGATGGTTAAAATATATACTCTATGCCTCAATAAGAACAACTGCCATATGTTGAAATGATTAAGTACAGACAACGCTAGAAGCAGGATGGAGGAAAAAAAACAGTATACATGGTAAATATATGTCTCACATGTAGCACTTTTAAGCCGTGTAGCAAGAGCAATACAAGCTAGTGCCACAACAAGTAGTAGTTTTCTGCAGCAAGTTCTTCATTAACAACTAGGTGGTATTTGGCAAATGAAAATTGCACTAATGCAGACTACAGTACATGCCTGAGCTTACTGGTTCAATTACATTGTACAAACGCAGGTACAAGGCATACAGTAACAAGTTATTTAAAACAACCACAAGCAGTTTAACAGTTGGAGGAAACTAATACAAAAGCAAATACGGAACAAACTCAATTGCATCACTGAAAGCGATAAAGTAGGACTTACACTAGCAGCTGAGCAGCAGTATGTGGGGATGAGGTATTAGGTATTTAAAATGATGCACAGGTAACACCCAGAGATAAAGATTCTAAGAGGACCTAGAGGGTATGGGAGAAGGCCTGAGGGTGAGGGATGCAGAAGTCTAATCACCAAGAGCAAGGTACAGAACCAAGTGGTGAAACTAATCCTGAAAAAAAAAAACAATCGGTGGAAAAATGGAGGCCAATCACAGACAGGTGCTGGAAAAAGCCTAAAGGTAAGTTAAGGGGAGCTGTGAGAGAGCACTAGAGGGATTTACAAACAGCAGGTTTAATAGCCAACTCCAGGGAGGTTTGCTCCATGAGTATTGTGCTACTTGAATAGTGTGGTGTGCTATTATGTTCCCTCAGCAAAACAAAGACATCCAGCAACGTGACATTAAAAGTTCCTGTCCCTGAGTGATAGGGTGTTTTTAGGAACTGAAGTGAACGATTGTATGAAATAGAAGGGGCGTGTATAACTGTACAAAGGGCGTGTCCTGGGAGAAAAAAGAAGAGGTGGCATACTTTATCGTAATACACAGAATGATAGGCGAGTTGTCTGAGAACTTAACAAGGGTGTCTAGCTGTACCATTAGCAGTACTACTGGGATGGACAAACAGGAAAAGAAATCGATTAGGGAAAAGAAGCAAATCATAATTTAACTTCAGTTATCTTCTAAGGCTCTAGAAAAATGATTCACTAATAAATAACTAAACACTACAATAAAAACAAAAGTAAAAATAAATACCCATAAAGGTTAAATAGTATAAATACAGACACACCACAGCAATAAAAATTCAATCCAACCTCTGCTTACTTTAAAAAAAGCCTCCAATAAATAGACCATACAAAAAAATTTGGATACTATTGCCATCTGATACAAAACAAAATAAAGTCAACCAACTATATCAATAGAATTTTACATACTAAAATTGCAAAGTGAAAAAATGATTTTAAAATATGAAACTAAATTCACAGTAGAAAAGGAAAATGTAAAGGTCACGGTTCTGATTCGCAGCTTCAGATATGCAAACAGGAAATTCCAGTAAGTATAAGGAATATTTGAGCGGTGCATCGTGGGTATGCAGATCAGCATTCGACCACCATATAGTTGTCTTTCGGCTTTTCCCGGTTAGGGGTCGCCACAGCGGAACTCCGGTCCGCTAATGATTGGCAGTAGATTTTTACGTGCCAAGTTGCCGGCCCTGACGCACAACCTTCAATGAAGGTACGCCCATTCATGCATGTCTCCACCCAGAAGACACTCTAGCTGAGAATCGAACAGGACAACATCTTACTGTGAGGCGACAATGCTACCGCAGCACCACCACAGCAGTATCAGCATTCAACCAGCATACTTATCAAAAATCATACTCAGGCTCAAAAAGAGGAGCACATACTTATTTTTCAGGATAGAAAATGTTTACATAATGCAGCACATTCTGTTACTGATAAGAAGCCTTTGTATGGAGTCAGAGTGATATTTCTGTTTAGGACATACCTTTCCTAGGCCATGTCGACAGTGGGCAGGGCTAGTTGAGTGACGTCAGATGTATGGGAAGTGTTACCGCCCCTTGGCTGGTAGTTCAACTGCATTTACTTACATCTGCTGGCACTGGAGCCTACCTATCCCTGGACCCTTCAACTTGGAATGTACAACAGTGACCAAGAAAAGAGTCTGATAAATAAAGGCCACAGCCTGACATGGTTATTTGTGGAGATATAAGCAGATCAGGAAATGATCCTTTGGAGACAATCCCGAAACAGTTGTTACTCATGAGGAAAACAATTATGTATAATTAGCCAAAGCACAGAGTTGTACCATAACTCTCAACCTGGAAACATCAAAAATCTGGGCAAGGCCAATGAAAAATACATACAAATCTGTACGCTGATTAACATAAAATTTGCATACATAATTACATAACCCCACCCACTCCAATGACATTGTGGGATACCAACTTTCAAATGCAAACTGAAGAACAGACAACCAAAATATGGCACCAGAGTCCCCCTGCAGCCATTCCAATGCCCCATTACCTGGCTATTTCACCCCATTTACCATAAACACGAATGTGCATACTGCTTTACTTCTACAATGATTATTTGGATTTTATTTTTACATTTTATAGCACATTGTACAAACACTAATTGACATCTACTAAACAAAGCAATACTGTCTCACAATGAAAATAGACTTGGCATTAAAACCTCTCTGCCCTTGAAACTCACATTCATTGAAACAGCATTGAAACCCACACCACATCCAAAGAAAATGCATCTGGCCAGTGGTGGATAAAGATTACCTTTGAGCTGTTTTCAAATCAAAGGCCCCTTGCACACAAAACAAGAAACATATGTGTGTTCTTTGAAACACCTTTCTGACTTTATTAAATTATATTCCTTGTATAATACAACACACTTGTTTGACTTAGAGCGCGTTTTAAATTTATTGTTTGAACATTTTTCCAGTAGGCAATGAAACAAAATGCATGAACCAATTTCCAGTAGGCAATGAAACAAAATGTATGAACCAATAATGACAAAACTGCCCAATTCAGAACATTTCCATCATATTTGTTTCTCTTTCCACTGAAGCACAAATGCCATTGTGCATGACATTTTCTCACTTCTGTTGTATCTGTAGCTACACCCTTGACTTGTTACACCCATCCCCTTTAAAAGTACAACAACACAGTACAGTATCAGCAATGCATCTATATACAGTGGGAGTAGAAGCCACAGCCTTCTGCATCAAAAGCCAATATTTAACCCTTTATGCTATTACCAATGCAAGCAGACTCAGCATAAGCAGCACAAACTACTCTTTCCCTGAAGCTCTCAGCTCCTTGTAAAATCTACTTGACACTCAACTGTATCTCTCAACTTTGCAGCACAAGAAATCTGGAAAAAGTAAAAATTATTGGGGGAGGGGGACAAAAGGCCAAAAACCAGAGACACATTTTAAACATTGCTTGTATAATTTTGGAAAGTTGCTATAATAAAATGTTGTGTTACCACCATGCATTTCACTGCCAAGTCTTGGCCCCAGGACCCTGTGCACTATAATCAGAGCAACATACCACTATACCAAGTCAGCAGTTTCCTGAAAGATAGGAAGACTGAAACTTAAATGGCTATCATTTAGTGAATTCAGTTCTCACTTCTCACCATAGCTCTCAACATATTAGCACAAAAAACAAGGACAAAGCCAATAATGAGGGAATACAGCCCCAAAAATAGGGACACATTTTAAATACTAATGCTTTAAACTTAGAAAATTGGTAGAATAAAAGGTTTGTGTTGCCATTTATTTTCTGAAGAATATGGAGTCTAAAATTCAAATGCCTGTCATTATTTAGTGAAATTAATCCTTCACTGATTTGCCAGAAAAATGTAGAAAATCACAGATGTTATGAGGAACAGGACAAAAATATGAGAAAACCACAGCTCTTATGAGGAACTGAAGAAAAATATAAGATTTTTCCCAAGTGGTGGTGGGTAGGGACTTTAGGCTCTTGTTACCTGTACCCAAGGTACAGGGTTTGAGCCTGAGCTCTAGCCACCAAGCATATTTATCTGGGGCATTACACATGCTCCAGCTTGCATGATAATAAATACCTCAGTCAGTCCCCAGAGAGTGAGTAAACCATTCCCTCTTGCTACCTTTGTAGTCTGACTTAGTACTTTACTCGGGAACCATGGCACCCCATAGTTTGGACCCCAAAACTTGGTAAAAACCGAGTAATTTGGTATGGTTGGGAGGTATGATTTGTACTTTTGTTACAGACAAACCCTCAATAGTAAAACAAGTACACTAATGTTTATTGTGATTTTTTTATTTAACATTTTCATTTATTTATTTACTGCTGGCATAGAAAGCTACCACCTTGTTTTTAACTTTATTGATAAGGTTTAGCATATTACAAAGAGCAGTTATGGAAAACTTGTTCTATTAATGATTTATAGGGTTAGGGCTTTCTTTGTTAATCTGAACAGTTTCACTCTATTTTGTGGTCATTTAATAATAAAAAACATCTTTTGTTTTATCAGGTAGGTCCCCTAGATACACTATCCCTTTAATCCCTTTTAAGGAGCGACCCGAGAGTATTGTCTGCTTAAGTGACTTGCTCAAGGTCAGACAGTGGGCAAGTACTCACAGCCTTAAAGATCCAGTGCAAAGGTTTTCTTACCATTTCTTTATGCTCTCGTCATATAAAGGAGGCTTTCTGGTTCCGAGATATTCAATTTTTTACTTTAGTTACATCAGTGGTGTTATATTTATTACATAAAAATCTGTGTCCTTATGTAGTGCATGCTGAACTTCTGTCAAGTTACTTTTATGGCATTTCTTGTGGTTTAATTTCTCCAAGTCTTTTAGATTTCTAGATCCATGACAGGAATGGACCCCATTCCTAAGTTAAGGTATGATTTAAGTTCATGAAATACGTATTGTTTCGATCTTTGATGTTAGTCAAAAATGCTCTTCGTAGCACCCACAATGTGCACAGAACTGACTCCTTCTGTAAGTCATATGAAGTTAGATGCATCCGTAGCATATCTAAATAAGACTGTAAATTCTTTTTATAAGACCTGTTGCTCTTACTACTACTGGAACTGTCTGGATAACTTTCTTCCAGATTGCCCTAATTTCTGCCTGCAAATCATAGTATTTTATGACTTTATGTCTCTCTGTACATAAGACTGTAATCACTGGGTGTAGCAATTTCTCTGATTAATGCTAGGTTTCACGGACTGCTATATCCGGTTATCTCACACCTATTTTTTGAACTGTCGGTAATAAGTGATCCCTTGTGATACAAACCTCATTATTCTCTGTAATGCCTTGTGGCTCATATCTCCAGTGCTTCTCAGCTACTTCAATATTGTAATGTTTGCACAATCCCCAATGCAACAGTTTTGCCACATGATAATGCCTTTCAATGTACAGGTCCTCTGCCATTAGTGTACCACACACACACCAACAAGATGTCTTATTTGGAGAGACTGAAGTCACTGTCACTATACTCAATAGCGTATAGACTACCGAGAAGCGACTTATATCTGGCTTACCAGGCTATCTCTGACACAAATCTAATGGAAATGCTACACATCCATAAGTCAAATAGGATAAGAGTCGACCGTTCCAAGGACGTCAATCTTGCTTGTGACATAAATAGAACCTGCTGGAGAGACAGCTTCATCTCTCAGAGGCTGCCACTCCTCTGGAATTGGCTTCCAGTCTGCATCAAGCAGAGCACCTCCATGACCCTGTTTAAGCACAACATGGATAACTGGATGGGAAACTGTAAATTTCTGCTGGGGATTGCCACTGCTTCTCTCTTAGATGTGGATAGTGCTTGATAGAAAAAATTTGGGCATAGAAGATATTTTAATCTAGTTTTGTATTGGGATTCAATAGCTAGGTGTGTAAAGTCCCTTGGGTCAATAGCTTAGTAACCATCCTATGGTGACTGTTTCCATTTCTGTTTTACAGGATCTGCATTGGTCTGTTTCTCCAACATATTCAATGGACCTTGTAAACCAATGTGTACATAGTCCACTATCTTGGGATACCAATACTAACCTTTCATCTTTTGGTTTATGTTCCTGAATCAAATTCTGATAGACATGGGGTTGTTTCAGGAGTTTCCTGTACTTTCTACAATAATAAAAGTCTTTCGGCTTTTCCTGGTTAGGGGTCACCATAGCGGAACTCCAATCTGCTAATGATTGGCAGTGGATTTTTATAGTGCCAAATTGCCAGCCCAATGCCCAACCTTCAAAGAAAGCACACCCATTCATGCATGCACCTACCTGCATATCTTTAGCGTTACTTGACCGCGGGGAGGACATGCAGACTCCACACAGAAGGTGCTCCAGCAGAGAATTGAATAGGAGAACCTCTTGCTGTGAGGCAATATTTATGATTTTTCCAATATCTACTTTTGGTTTGAGTTCCATTCCTGTTTGACACCACTGTGCTTCTGCTAACCTAAGCATGGAGGTAATCTTAGACTTCTTCTCATGTTTAAACATTTTCACAATGTTTGGATCTGGTGAGGTCAGCAGATATCTATGCAGTTCCATGATTGCAGATCTATACATGTAATCAATTTTGAGGAGGCCCATACCTCCTTCCTAACATGGAAGATATAATCTTGGTATTCACAGATTTTTCTGTCTCATTTGGTAAGTGAAGCATTTTTCTTGTTTTCCTGTACAACAGATTTAATACCTGTTGGGGCCAGTCACCCCAAAACTGTAAGTTAAAACAGGAAAAGCAAATTGGTTTATAGCCTGGACTTTGTTCCTAAACATCAGGGCTGCTTTCAGTATTAGTTTTAGTCTTCTAAACTATTCCTTCCTGTTCACATTTGTTCATGTTTTACTGACAATCCTTCATCAGTTCCCAAGTATTTATACCCCTCCACTCAAGTTCCTTTTTACCACATTCCTACCCCAGACTGATATTTTCTTGGTGCTGCAGCTTTCCTTATTTAAATGTTGCTTTTGCACGTTTATCAAGACTATATGACATTCTTATATCATCTAAGAAAGTTTTAGCTGCTTGCAGATGTGCTTTCAACACCTCATCTGATGAATCATACAGTCTTAAGTCATCCACCAAAAGAAGATGAGAAGTCTTTACACTTAGTTGTTTTCTGGAATCCAAATTGTAACAATGACCTAGTCTGCTAAGTAGACAGTTTAATGGGTTAAGGGCAAGAAAAAAGAGCATCTGTGTCTAAGAGTCATTATCATCCTAGAATATCCCCCTTTGAAAATTTATCCCTGTCATAATAATTTGTCCTTTATGATGGCTTAGATGCAGAGTGGTTTGCCACAGTTTCATGGTCACTGTAATGTAATTAATCAATGTAGGGTGTTGCTTATTCATCTGTAAGTGTTCCTTTATTGATGAATGTGGGATGCTGTCAAATGCTTTTCTGTAATCTATCCATGCCATACTTAGGTTCCTCCCCTTTTTACAATTCTCTGTTGTGGCTTTATTTAACAACAGGTGATCCTTTTGTTGCCCTTCTGTTCCATATGACTTCCTTTTGTTACTGTTTTGTTCTATTGCCATAACTGACTTATATATATATATATATATATATATATATATATATATATATATGTGTATATATATAAACAAATGCAAACTCTGCCTGCATCAATTCCAGTATATAGTTTGCACACCATCAGAAGGCAAGTTATTGGTCTATAGTTTTTAGGATAACATGTAGGTTCACTGTTACGGAGGAGTATCATTTTTCCTGTCGTTAACCAGTCTGGTGTCTCTTCAGGATGTGTATATTAGTAGTTCTGGCTCAAGGCTAAATCTTCGTGTAAAAATGTTAATACTTTCCCTAAAAGTTAGGTACTGCATTTGGGCTTGAGGTTTTGTAACTAGGAGCTTGTCTTATTTTTGCTTCACTTTCTCTGGCCATTACTTCACCCACTTCTTATCCTCTATATTAGAACTTCCTTCTGTTTCTTTTAAATGTTCTAGCCATTCAGCATCTTTGTTATGGTGCACAGTGTCTTCATAAATATTTCCCCAAAATGTGTTTCTTCGTCTTTTTCCTGCTGGGGTTTCTGTTCTTTTTGCTTTTTTTTTTCCAGTTCTCTATAAAATCTTTTTTGCATTATCAATAAATTGCTTTCTTTTTCAATTTTCTTTTATGTTTATCTGCGAATCTTCTAAGTTTTCTTGCCTGCGCTGATATCTGTAGTTTATTATTTTCAATAGTGTATGATAGATCCTGGTCTGTTCTGATACCGTGTTTGCTTTTATCATGCCTTTCTTTCTAAGTATTTTGTTGATCTGTTACATGATCTATACCCTTCTAACAGTGACACTTATCGCCTTAATTGCTGTACAGTTTTCTCTATCTGATGTTTCCTTGATGGCATTTTATTTCGTCACTTCCTTTCCCTTTCTGCTCTGCATTTTTGTGGTACGACTTTGTCATTAATTTAGCTGCACAGTAATACATCCTGTTTACTTCTGTTATACCACATACATTTCTACTAATAGTCTTGATTACTGTGTTCAACTATTTTATCAGACTTCTAACATTTTGGGCCTTGTTTACTTTATGTAATCACGTTCTTTCATTGATCGTAATACATCTATCTATCTCTAATAATTCAAACAACTCTTCCTTTGGATCATTTTCTTCTAAACTGAGGGGACATTCTTTGCTCTCTGTTTCCTACAGGGATTCTACAGAAAGTTCCAGAACATCTCCCTGTGACATATCTTCTTCAGCTGCATCCTGTGTCGTGTGTGGCTCCTTCATATGGGTACTCACTAACCCATCACTCCACAACATTGCCTGCATCAGAGTTGTCACTGTTTCCTGCTCCTTCCATTGCTGTGTAACTTCAGCTGAACTTTTGTACGGGTTTCCTACTGAAGATTCCAGAACATCTTTATGAGGCAAGTGATCAGATTCTTCCCGTTCTACCTGTTTATTTATTTATTTATTTGACATTTGTTGACCAGGATGGTCCAACTAGGCAAAGGCCTTTTTTCAGCAGAGACCCAGGCAGAAAAGCCCCACGTTACAACAATAAGATTAACATGAAAAAGTAATGTACATGACAAACATGTGGCAGACTATGAAGTATTAGTAAAAATATCCCTTGTTAGTAACAATAAGAAGAAAGCGACAGAGAGTGAGGATAACAGGTACCAGCAGGGAAAGGAAGCAAGAAAAAGTAAAAGTCATGTTGGGGCTATCTGAGTCTAAATTTGAATAAAAGGAGGGGGTAGGGGAGAGTAAAGCAGAGAGAGCAGGATTAAAGTAGTGTGGGGTAGGGGCAGGGTTCAGGTGGTATCATCACAGAGACATGTCCAGGGGCTGTTTACATGTTGTTTGAGTGTTTTCCCTCAATAACAGACTAAGATTCAACTCCCACATATGTCAAACAAAAAATACACAAAAATGGGGACCTTTTATAGAAACAAAAAAATCCCAACAAATACCTCTTAAAATTGCTATTGTCAGAACCCACCTACTGTCTTCTCTACTCTACGCCTCGCCCATCCTTATCAACCTTAGAAAAACTGACTTAGGCAAATTAGAAACACGCTACAACAAAATAACAAAATTTGCCACAGACTCTTCATACATGTCACACCACTGTCTCACTCTAAAAAAACTCACCTGGCTAGAACAGCCACAACTACTAACTTATAACCAGTTAACTATGGCCGACAAACTACTGTATTAACCTGAGAAAACTGCAGCTCTTCTAAATGTGCTTCAGCCGTTCTCCAACATAAGTAAACTCGCTGAACAAACAAATCACTACTCCAAGTCATTAAATCTAAAAACACTGCTGGGGACTGCCTATGTTCCTACCATGTTGCTAAATCCTGGAATTTGTTACCGCAGTCTATCAGAAGCACCCCAACCTAACCCAGTTTAAAAACTCAAACAACACTTACCAGACTCATGGCTTTGCTCATGTAACAGCCCAGGCTAAGTATAAACTAATATAAGTATTTCTGTCTCTCTCACAAAACTGTCTCTGTAACGTGTTACTGTCTCACACACACGTGCATTTCTTTTTTTTCTTATTCTACCTGTTCACTATCACACTTTCTTAAACAAAAAGCCTTCAAACTTACCTTCACAACCAAAATCGTTCACCTTTTTCTCCTTTTACTCATCCCTACCTTCCTCACTTCTTCTTCCAGCTGTTTCCTTGATTAATAAAATGGAACAGAACCTGTTACAAACACACGAGTCTCCATTCCTTTACTACAAATTGTATATTATACTGCATAGATAAGGTCACTAAGCTTCCATATACCAATTAATTATGAATCACAATAAGAACCAAATAATCAGACTTTCCTATACTGCTCAATTGTATTGTTATTTATACTATGACTTCTTGCTAACCTCACCTGATTATTTCTGCTGTTTATGTACTTTACAGTACAATTGCACTGTACATTTCTTTATCATTGTATAAAAAGTATTCATGTTATGAATGTTATTACTGTGTTACTGTGTTCTGTCTTGATGTGGAGCTTTTCTCCATGGGTCACTGCTAAAAAGGGGTTCTCCCAGTCAGACTCTCCTGGTAAACAAATGTAAAATAAATAAATAAAATGTGGGTACTCATGGTTCCATCATGCTGTGACATTACCTAAAATGGATTTTCTACAATAAATCCTTTGCTTTGCAGGTGATCCATAACTTCAGTTTCCATTTCTTTAATGTCTTCATTACTAACCCTCTTTTCTACTTCCCCCTTTGTTTTATTATTTTTTTGTACTGTGAACGTTTCCATATCTAGGTGCCTTTGCTTTATTTCTCTTCGAATATCTTTGGTGTTGCTTTTTGTATTGATTAGTTTTTACTTTCTCCTTTGCATAGATATTGCTCCATATCAAATCTCTTTTTCTTTCTCATGTCCATATTTCTTCTTTGGATGTCTGCAGCTCACCTGTTTCTCCTTAATTTGGGGACTCGTTCAATCAGGCTGTGACAACCTGTGTTAGACTGTCTACACTAAATCCTTCACTTCACAGGTATTCCATAACTTCAGTTTCTATTTAACTTCTACCTTAATCTCCTCTTCTCTTCTAAATTCCCTGTTTGAGTTCTTATTTATTTATGTATTTATTTTAAAAGTTTCCATATCAGGGTGCCTTTCCTTGTATTTCTCTTCAAATATTGACTTTCATCTTTGCATAAATATTACACTATATTAGATCTCTTTTTTGTTCCTATGTCCATGTTTTTATTTATTTAATTATTTGACATGTGTTAACTGAGTTAGATTGACTGGGTGAAAAGCCATTTTTCAGCAGAAATCCAGGCAGAAACCTCCAAACATATGAAATATGTAAAACTTATACAAGTACAAATACAAATGTCGACCTTAATTAATACAGGAGATACAATAATAAATGAAGACTTACTGACAAAAGAATCAAACAGTTGTATTCGCACAGCGAGTAAGACAATTACTATATTGGCAAATAATCAACCAGTTAAGTAATGAAGTGTCAGTTCACTGTATCTGCTTGGCTGAGAGAAAACAGGTTATTTATAGCCTTAGACAGTTGGGTGTAGATAACGTAACTTTGTATTAACAGAGCAGTTTATTTATAGCCTTAGACAGTTGGGTATAGATAACATAACATTGTATTAACAGAGCAGGTTATTTATAGCCTTAGACAGTTGAGTGTAGATAACATAACATTGTATTAACAGAGCAGGTTATTTATAGCCTTAGACAGTTGGGTGTAGATAACGTAACATTGTATTAACAGAGCAGGTTATTTATAGCCTTAGACAGTTGGGTGCAGATAACGTAACATTGTATTAACAGATCAGGTTATTTATAGCCTTAGACAGTTGGGTATAGATAACGTAACATTGTATTAACAGAGCAGGTTATTTATAGCCTTAGACAGTTGGGTATAGATAACGTAACATTGTATTAACAGATCAGGTTATTTATAGCCTTAGACAGTTGGGTGTAGATAACATAACATTGTATTAACAGAGCAGGTTATTTATAGCCTTAGACAGTTGGGTGTAGATAACGTAACTTTGTATTAACAGAGCAGTTTATTTATAGCCTTAGACAGTTGGGTATAGATAACATAACATTGTATTAACAGAGCAGGTTATTTATAACCTTAGACAGTTGGGTGTAGATAACGTAACATTGTATTAACAGAGCAGGTTATTTATAGCCTTAGACAGTTGGGTATAGATAACGTAACATTGTATTAACAGAGCAGGTTATTTATAGCCTTAGACAGTTGGGTATAGATAACGTAACATTGTATTAACAGAGCAGGTTATTTATAGCCTTAGACAGTTGGGTGTAGATAACGTAACATTGTATTAACAGAGCAGATTATTTATAGCCTTAGACAGTTGGGTGTAGATAACATAGCATTGTATTAACAGAGCATGTTATTTATAGCCTTAGACAGTTGGGTGTAGATAACGTAGATTGTATTAACAGAGATAAGGGAGAAGGGAAACCGAGGAGGAATAGGTCAGTTTAGAGTAGGGCAGGGCAGGTCCACGAATTAAGCATGTAATCTTTTAGTGATTTTTTAAGACTGAGACTGTTAGAGATGGCTGCAAGGTCTGGGGGTAGGGCAGGGGGAGGTCCATAAATTAAGCATGTAATCTTTTAGTGTTTTTTTAAGACTGAGACTGTTAGATATGGCTATAAGGTCTGGGGGAAGCTTATTCCAGGTGCAGGCAACAGAGTGACTCCAATTTGCTTTGTGGGCTTATAGACTTCCAGAAGATGTAGGTCTGCACTACAGAGACACCATTTGGGGGCATAGGGAGAGATTAGGGTAGACAGAGCAGGGCAGAGGGAGGGATTAGCTATTGTTGAGTGTGTGAGGTGGAGCTGGAAGTAGGAGATGGTTTTGTACTTCTGGCCACAATAGATTTTTTAGGGCAGTGCAGTGATGGGAGCAGAAAGGTAGATTAGTAGCAAATCTAGCAATTTTATTACAGGTGGATTCAAGTTTGGCCACGAGGTTAGATTGGAGATTAGTAATTATAGGTGCAGAGTAGAACAGAGTAAGCAGTAGAAAAGCTTGTGCTAGTGAAGATTTTGTATCCTTCGTCAGGTATTTTTTATTCCTATATAATAGGTCAAGTTTTTGGTGTGTTTTTTTGATAGTTTGTAGAATATGTATGTCAAACCTGAGCTGATCGTCGATAACAATGCCAAGGAGTTTAGTATGGGTTTCGACTGAAATAGTAGTGTTATTAAGGGATGTGACTAAGAAGGAGTCTTTACAATATGCAGAGATTTAGGAAGGAAGAGAAGAAGTTTTGTTTTTCTCAGAGTAAGTAAGAGTTCATTGTGGTTAGCCATTTTTCCACAGACAGGAGTGAGTCTTGCGTATGGGACAGAAGGTGGGGGAGATTATCGGAGCAAGATATGATGGTGAAATTGTCTGCATACTGCATTGCAGAAGAGTGGGGGAAAGATATGTATAGGTTATTTGTAAAGATGTTAAATAGGAGAGGCCCTAGAATGCAGCCTTGGGGTACACCACTATGAACAGGAAGGAAGGGGAGGAAGCTGGCCATCGGACAGACTGAAGTCTATCAGAGAGGTAGCTGGTGAACAAGAGTGTAGCAGACTGAGAGAGATTAAGGTTTTTAAATTTAGATAGAAGCAGATTATGAGAAACAGAGTTGAAAGCTGTCGAAAGCTATGGAAAGTGATTTCTTTTTTATAACTTTCAAAAATCTCTGGATTTTGTTCTTTATATTTTCTGACGTCCTCTGTTGCTTCTTTTCCCAGACGACCAAATGTTTCTTCATGTATGTAATGTTTTGCTTGTGTCTGTTGCATTAATGAAGACAAATTTGTATTTGAAGCTTTTGACAGTTTTCCTTGTGTAACTATTTTTCTTTCCTCTAATTTCTGCCTTAATCTTTCTGAAGCTCTTCTATCTGGGAATTCCTGGCTGCTTGCATAATAACATCGATACATCGTTTCTTCCTTATCCTCAACAGTCCACGGAATCATCTTCATGGCTGTTGTGTGGCCTCAGTGTTTGTGCTTTTTGTGGACTACTGCTTCCTTCTATAACAGGGGTCCATCCTCCTCCTGACCCTGGTCTATCCCTGTTGTAGAAATGTTCCATGTCCTGAGGATATTACACTGATATTTTTTCTAGTCCTGGCACCATTGCGTACACCAGGATTGGGCACTTGTTTTATCCTGAAACCTCTGCATCAATCTCTTTTACTTTTGAACTTACCTCTGTCCATGATATAAGTTATATAAAAATCAGTCTATATATCAGTTTTGTCTTGGTCAGATTTTGTGAAAACAGGGTCCACCACACAAAAGTGCTCACCAAGACTTGTGGCTGGATTCAGTTCCAGCAACACTGCTCTCCTTTTCTTGCTGATTGCATCATTTATCCATTTGGTCCTCTGTTTTCTCCATTCAGACTCCCCTCATTTCTCCATTCAGATTGATTCTGAAATATCTAGTTTTTACTTAGGTTCATAGGTTCATCGGTAGGTACTAGGCTATCTGCCCAAAGGCATTTATAAGCCTAGCCGGAATGTGTTGGCTTTCGCCGCCCCCTTAGATTAGTTCCCTGTGCCTCTGTCCAGCAGAGCCATTGAAGTGATTCACGGGGTAAACTTTCTGTTTCCCATCCACTTGTCAAGGTTTGTCTTGAAGAGGGTTAGCGAGGAGCTCTGCCTAATGTAGATTGAAATCTTGTTCCAGAGCATGGGAAGTCTCTGGGACAGGAATCTGTCCCTCCAGCACGTCCTATTTATTGTTGTGGTGAGGTTTAGATCCCTGGAGCGTGTGGCTTGGGGGGATATGATTTTCTTTAGGTGGAGCATGTCCATCAATTCTGGGTTGGATATGGCCTTGTATGTCAGGCAGAGATCACCTCTGAGTAGGCGGCATGGAACCGAGTACAGCTGGAGTTTCTTCAGTCGACCTGCAGAGGGCATCTGCTTGAGGCCAGTGATCCTCTTGGTGAGGTACTTCTGTGGTCTTTCCAGTTGTTGCAGGTGTCTTGTAAGGTACATCCCAAATGGGGCATTGCACTCTATGATGGGTCTGATGAGTGATGCATAGAGGGGCCCAATGACCTCTTTTGATCTGGATGCAAACCCTTTTGTGATTAGGTGGGCCACATAGAAGGATTTTCTAATCACTTTGGCAATGTGATTATCAAAGGAGAGGTTAATATCTACTTGGGTCTCCAGATCCCTTATTACGTCTTCCGTATTTAGGGGGCTACCACCTATGTGGTAGTTTGTAGGTACTTTGTTTTTTCCAAAGGGGATGACTATGCACTTTTTGGCATTTAGCTTGAGGCCATGGTTTTGACACCAGGTATCTGTCTCAGTGAGACCCTTTTGGAGGATGTCTGTGTCAGCCGGAGAGTCAATTATAGCCCCTAGTTTGCAGTCGTCTGTGAACTTGGTCAGCCATAGTCCTCCTGTGCTTGCCTGTACCTCTGAGAAGTATATGCCAAACAGGAGGGATCCTAGGACTGAGCCCTAGGGAATGCCACTTGTAACCGGTTTAGAGTCAGACCTAGCTCCCGCAACTCTTACCATGTGGGTTCTGTCCGTGAGCCAGTTGGCAACCCATCTGATGACATAGGGGTTTATGTTCAGGTTGGTGAGCTTGTCTATAATACTTGAGTGGGGAATGGTGTCGAAGGCCTTTGCAAGGTCTAGGTAGGCTGGGTGGACCACCTTTCCCTTGTCTACAGCCTTGGTAACTGTCTCAAAGAAGTCCACTAGGTTTAGGAGGCATGATGTACCCTTAACAAAGCCGAACTGGGTAGGGTCCAGTGTTTGGAGGTTTCCAGTGTCTCTGTTAATGAGGTCCATGATGATGTGCTCCATAGCTTTGCAGACCAAGCTAGTCAGGCTTATAGGGCGATAGTTCCCGGGGTCCACTGTGGCTCCACCTTTGTGGGGTGGAATAACCGTTGCTGTGCACCACTCTATGGGTATGTAGCCTGTGGAGAGGCTGAGTTTAAAACAGTGTGTTTAGGTGAGGGGTTAGTTCATCTTTGAGCTCGTGTAGGACGCAGCCTGGGACACCGTCCGGTCCCATTGATGCTGTGTTTTGGCTTTGGAGACGGTTGTTTTAATCTGAGTGTCTGTGATTTCAGGGGCACTACCTTCTTCTGGTATAGTTATGGGCTCTTTTGGGGGCGAGAGGGGGTGAAGTTTGCACTGAACCTGTCTGCCAGGATGCTGGCTATATCGGTCGGTTCAGTGTATTTTGTGCCATTTTGCACTAACTCCGAGCAGATCTGAGAATTGCCACTTAGATTCTTGATATAGCTAAAGAATGCCTTGTGGTTATCTTTGGAGTCCATGGCAATTTTTCTTTCGAAGCTAGACTTGGATGATTTTATGAGAGAACGTAGTTTCTTGCTGATACTGATCAGGGATGTCTTCCCTTCTTGGGATTTTACTCTTTTCTGTACTAGTTTCCTCCTTCTGCTGTATAGCTTGTTTATGGCAGGGGTCCACCAGACTTGTTGCCTTTTCTTGGAGGAGTGAGTCTTGGTTTTGTTTGGGATAGCACAATCCATGCATTCTTGTAGATGCCCATAGTGTGCATTAATAAAGGATTTTGCAGCTTTACCCTTTGCGTTATCCTTTAGCATGGGGTCTTTGAAACTTCCCACCTCGGTCTTAAATAACGTGAAGTTTGCTTTTGAAAAGTTTTTCACGGTGGTTTCTTTGACCAGGGTGGTGGTGGAATGTAGATATCCAGAGTGATTAGTTTATGATCAGATCTAACCAGCGAGGGGATGATCTCCGGTGTGGAACACCGGTCGCCTATGTTGGTGATGACCAGGTCCAATATGTTGTCACCTCTGGTGGGGGTGATGACCAGTTGATCCAGGGCATTTGAGTTTATAAATTCTAGGATATGTTGGGCAAGGGAGTTTGTACTTGAGTAGTTCTCCCAGTTAATGTTTGGGTAATTGAAATCACCCAATATCAGGGTGTTTGGTAGGACCTTTATGTTTCCCAGTGTTTCCAGGAATGCAGAGTGGGGGTCGTGGGACATGGTGGGTGATCTGTAGCCAGCTATAATTTGAATAGCAGTTTTGCCCATTGTTAGTTGTAACTTTAGTTGCATCAGTGCCATTATATTTATTTCATTTAAAAAAACGTGTCCTTTTGTAGTGCATGCTGAGCTTCTGTCAAATTACTTTCTGATTCTCTGTCATCTATTTGTATTTTCTGATGCTCTCATCAGGGAATCAAACAGGATAGTATGATTCTATAAATTTCTATGCAACTGAATCTCATTATCTGGTCTAAGAATAGCCAAAAATTCCTAAGGATTTGGTTGGACAGCTGAGTTCAACTGATGTTCTCCAGTACAGCAGCTCCACATGAATGTCATATGTGGTGCTGCTGTCAGGGAACCAGGTCTGACATACAGGTGAAGCTGCATTACCACAAAGCTGTCTAGTGTAGGACTTCCACCTCTAAGGTGGCATGTCAATCATAACTGCATACTACCTGGTCAAGATGAGTAACAGGCTTGTAATCTTTCAGGAAATTAAATCATTTTTATTTTTAAAAACAAAACACTGGGAGACATACTCTGTGGAGTTTGGGAATGGCTCACAGTGCCCCATACTATGCATGCACATAAGCCCAGGCTTTCCCTCCACAGCTCTAAATAACTGCAGTACAGCTCCACCAGTCTACGGAACCTGGTACTGCAGGCAGTCTGTCTTATCAGCAGGTTCTTTCTACAATACCTAACCTCAAATACAGATGGAGCCTCTGCCTTTCTGAGAACCTCACTGAGTTCTAAGAACATTTTAAATTGTAATCTAATTGGTGTATAACACCCAGAAGCATATTTTAATGCAGGCTATCACTGTGGCGATTCACATCACTGTACTTTTCCTCTCTAAGAGAGACCACACAATGATGTTGTCTGTGTTATTAGACTGTATGCAAAGCATTTTAGGTTCATACATTCATACGTGTTTACTAGGCTAACTGTAACAAGGGCCTTTTTAAGCCTAGCCATACATCCCAAATCTTTGACAAATTCTGATACCCTTGATAAGTGTAAGCATGGGCCTGGGAGATGAAACATTTACAGGTTGCCTGTGTCCATTAGAGACTTAGGTGCCAAACCAGGGATAAGTTTCTGGTTTCCCATTCAATTGTCCAAGCTGTACTTGAATTGGGTTAGGGAGGAACTCTGCTTCACATAGATGGGGAACCTGTTGCATAGACGGGGTAGTCTCTGGGATACAGACCTATCTCTCCAGCAGGTCCTATTTATATCACAGGCAAAGTTTAAGTCTTTAGAACGGGTAATTCTGGTGCTGTTTGTTTTGTGAATATACAGGAAGTCCATCAGAGTGGGGTCTGACAATGCCCTGTATGCCAGGCATAGATCTCCCCTCAAAAGCCTGTAGGAGACAGAATACAAGTATAGGGCCTTGAGGCAATCCGCATAGGACATTTTACTTACGCCCTGCATTCTTTTAGTGAGGAATCTCTGTGGGCATTCCAATTGTTGGATATCCCTGGTTAGGTACATACCAAAGGGGGCACTGTACTCAATGATAGGTCTGATGAATGCCGAATACAGTGGAGCAATGACTTCCTTGGACTTAGATGCCATACCTTTGTCTATAAGTTGTGCAACATAGAGTGATTTCCTCACCACTGTAAACACATGATGGTCAAAGGCTAAATTACTATCTATGTGTGTCCCTAAGTCCCTGATTACTGGATCAGCTCTAAGGGGTGTGTTATCAATACGATAGTTACCAGGGATGGATGACTTCCCAAAGGATACTATTATGCATTTCCTGGTCTTTAGTTTTAGTCCATGGCTCTGACATCAGTTGTTTGTTTGTGTCAGCCCCTCCTGGAGAACATTCGTGTCAGTGTGGGATACAGTGACAGCTCCTAATTTGCACTCATCTGCAAATTTAGTCAGCCAGAGACCACTGACATTGATCTTGACTTCTGCGAAATAAATGACAAAAAGGAGCAGCCCAAGGACTGGTCCCTGAGGGATTGCACTTGTGACTGGCCTCTTTGTAGAGGTGGACTCCCCAATTCTAACTTCCTGGGTCCTGTCTGTGAGCTTGCTGGCTATCCACCAGGTGTCATATGGGTTTTTCCCTAACCTCACTAATATGAATCTTACCCAAACTAAACTCCCCAGTCCCCTCCAGGCATCCCCCAAATTAAACCTGCCACCCTCCCTCAGCTTATTATCTCAAGAGAGCAGGTCATCTCAGTGCTCTCCAAGGCCAAAAACACAGCATCAGTGGGACCAGACAGCATCCTAGGTTGTCTTTTAAACAACTTAAAACATGACCTAGCAGACCCTTTTGGATCACTGTTTAACCATAGCCTGTGAACTAGCTATGTTCCAGTGGAATGAAGGACAGCAACAGTAATTCCTTTGCACAAAGGGGGACCATCAACTGACCCTGGAAATTATAGGCCGATAAGCTTGACGATCCTCATCTGCAAGGCCATGGAAAGAATCATTATAGACCTTATTAACAAGGACATAAGTAATTTGCAAATTCTGGACCCAACCCAGTTCGTATTCATTAAAGATAGCCTGTTAAACATGGTTGACTTCTTCCAGAAAGTCACCAAGGCCCTTGATGAGTGAAATATAGTGCACACCACCTATCTTGACCAAGCCAAGGCATTTGACACAATCTCTCACTCAGGTATTATAGAGAAATTCTCCAAGATTGGAATTAACCCCTATATTAACAGATAGGTAGCTAAATGGCTCAGTGCCAGGACACATACTGTCAAAACAGGTGACTTCACCTCTAGCAAAAGACCACTCCACAGTGGCGTACCACAGGATTCTGTGCTGGGCCCCTTACAGTTCATAATTTATTTTTCAGAAGTTCAGGCAAACCTGAATGGCCTATGGCTGACCAAGTTCACTCATGATTGCAAATGATTTGAATATACTGCAGGCAGGGTTAATGCAGACAAATGATTAGTGCCAAAGCCACTGCTTAAAGATAAATGCAAAATAAATGCATTATTACTCCTTTTGGGAAAGCTGACATTCCTGGTAATTATATTATAGACAGCACCCCCCCCTAAGTGTAGCCTCAGTGGTACATGATCTGGGTACTCAGACTGACAGCAATCTGAACTTTGACCATCACGTATCCGTGGTAGTAAGGAATCCTTCTGTGTGGCACATTTTATAAGTAAAGGCATTGCTTCTAAATCTAAGGATGTTATAATTCCATTATACTCTGCCCTCATCAGACCAATAACTGAGTACAATGCTCCCTTTTGCATGTACCTCACTAGACACCTGCAACAATCAGAGTGACCACAGAGGTTTCTCAGCAAGAAATGACAGGATAACAAAACAAATCTTATACAGAAAGACTGACTGTATTCTGTCTCCTACAGGTTGCTAAGGGGTGAGCAGTGCATGGCCCTGATGGAAGTGGTACACATTTGTAAATCAAACTGCACGAGGGATCAATTGCTGCAGGGATTGTAACTTAACCTCTGACATGAACAGGTCACACTAAAGAACTAGATGCATCTGACAGAGACTGCCACTTCCTTACCTTACCTTACCTCTGCGAACTTCACTCACCTAACCAGCGACAATTGGGGCAACTCCGAATAAATATGGCAGGGCTTGTAAGGGCATTAGGCCTATTGGCCTAGTAACCTGCTATGCACCTGTGAACCTATAAAAAGTCCAGATGGAAGTGCAAAGGAGAACGAATAAAATAAAATGCGCACCGGGGAAGAGAACAACAGTAGTACAAGTGCAGACATGAAATAAATCTATCACTCATGATGTATTAAGCTCTTTCAAACTGAACTCCAACAGGACTTCATGAAATCTCTCAATAAATTCTGCATGATACACTTATTTTATTCATGTTCGTCAGCTGCTGACATCTGTTTTCCCAAGTGAACAATCTGGGAGTTTCAGTACTCTCAAAAAGTAAATAGTCCAGTAGGGTTTGCTTCAAGCAACAATTTCAGGAACTTTAACCTATAAAAAATTACTGTCTGCACAAAAACATAAGGAAGTCTTACACAACACACTACCTAATTAAAAAAAATCACTGTGTGCCTAAAAGCAATGATGATTTTTTTACATTTAACTATAATCCACTTAAATATTTAATGGAACGACACATTTGGCTTCAGTGTATATTTTCCACATTGCTAAAATATGGCATCACTGGATGACTGAAAGCCACTTGATTTACTACAGCAACATCCATTTAACAAGGGGCAGGCAGAAATATGAGGCAAAACCATGGGTGTTCTTTAAAAATGTAAATACCCCACGGAAAACACAGAACAAAAAGCAAGTCTCACAAGAAGTGTAATAAGATCCAGAAAACCATCACTGGGAAAGTACAGTGAAGAGCATACATGAAATAAGTGTATCAGAAAGGTTTTAATGAGCCCTGTGGTGCTAAACTCCAAACATACTTCATTCACTCATTAAATCCTGTGTGATAAATGTTTTTCATGTTCGTTCTTACACTGTTACAGCTCATGTCCTTTCCTTCTCCAATGTTCAAATGGACAACATGAATTGCAGGGTAAAGAGATGGACATATGTGGATATAAATTTTGAAAGAGACTGCTCAAAGAACAAATAATGAAGCTTTATGTTCAGTGAAAACATTTTGTTAACCTGGGTAAGTGGGCTCGTATAAAGATTCTTTTGAGTCTCATCCTAATCTCAGTACTAAACTCCACTGTTCTGATTGTATATACACTTACTCTACAATAATTAAACTGCTACAGTTGTCTCAGTTTATTGGAAAGTTTACATAGACAATTAAAAAGAAAAAAAAAATCATCTACACCATCCAGAATCAACCACGGACACTCCAGATTAAGAAGATATAAAAATATTCACTATGAAATTGGCAACACAGCACTTATTTCATAAAAAAACAAAGCCTTTTACTTATGAAGTCCTTGGCCTTGCCCAACTTACCCAGTATATACCCCACGCATCATTAGGTAACTAATATTACCTTAAAATATGACAAACGTAACACTAAGTTCATAAACTTCGTTGTTAATATACATCAAAACTTATGGTAATTAGTGACATACACCCCAAATCCAGGACCCAGTACAATCCCCCCTCCAGGCAATAAGCCCTCCCCTCAGCCACTGAATATACTTAACTTAACTCGCAAAGGATCAGATTTACTACTAGTAAATATAACCTTAGACGTGTTCTAAATAAGATACAGGAACTCCATGCCACCCTCTCTCTTTAGTCCCCAGACATTGTCATTCTAACAGAAACATGGCTTACGCCCCACACCCAGGACACTGAGATCACCCCCTACAGGTTATAACATTCTTTGGCCAGATCGTATAGGTAAAAGAGGTGGAGGAGCAGCAATTATGTTCAGAAATTGTCTTACACTACAATCTCTAAACCAATCCCCACCAACTTTTAACAACACTGAGATACTCTCAACTAAACTTCCAATCAACCCAAACAAACGTATAATTATAATAGCTACTTATATCCCCCCAGATAACAATCTAGCCACCAGAGAATATCTCCTACACTGGACATCCAAAAGTATTCCTAACAAAACCATTATACTGGGTGACTTTAACACAGATTGGCTCTCATACAGGTGTCTAACAAATTATCGAATCCCCCATGAGAACAGATAAAAAAATCAAGCAAACAGGCTATCCTAGACTGGATTCTAACAAACAAACGCTCCTATTTCCAACACTCTGGCTGTCTCCCTGACGGCCTCAGTGATCACACACCCACCTACAAACTAAGACAATGTACCAACCCAGTCAAACATATAACTTATCGCCAAATACGTAATAAGTAAACCTTCAACCTGTAAATACTAATATCCACACTTAAGCAAATTAATTGATTTCTCCTTAAAATCCGACCCCTCGATACAGCAGTGTTCCTCAGAATTCTTAACAATATAGCCCCACCCAGGACAATTTACATCAAAGCAAATCATAGTCCATGGCAAACTAAAGAAACAAAAACTCTCCTTCAATTTAGAGATAAAGCCTGAGCCCTATGGTACACGAAAAAAAAAAAAAAAACACAGGCTAAAAGACTAGAATTCCAAAGACTTAGTAACAAAACCAAAAACCAAATTATACAGGATAAGAAATATACTATGCTGATATTCAACAGAAACATCAAAAACACCAAGAATAGTTCTGGTCAGCAATCAATAAAATACTCCATCCTGGACACACCACAACCCCATCCCCCTCAACACCAAACAACTTCAGCACCACCGCAAAACAATTTAATAAACAATTTAATAAATACTTTACTGAGAACATCTTATCACTCGTCAACAACACCTCCCCTAATGCACCAGCTGCACCCCTACTAATAAAAATAGTAGCAATGCCTTCTCCTTCCAACTCATCCCCACAAAGACCATCCAAAAACTACTCAGATCATTAAAGCCAGCAACAATAGCAGCCAACAACCTGCCTGCCGACTTTCTTAACGTAGCAGCCAAAGCACTGGCCTACCCTCTATCAATACTAATAAACCACTGCATCACAGAAGAATACATCCCACGGCTTTGGAAAATATCATACATAATCCCCCTCAACCGAACTCTCAAATAATGTCCAAAATACTAAAAAGATGTATCCACTCACAACTTCTCTAATATCTTTTAACAAACAACCTCCTAACCAAATCTCAGCATGGGTTTAGACCTAACCATAGTACCACAACTGCCCTTCTCGGTTTCACCAGCACCATTAATCACTTCAGAAATGAAGGTACCCCATCCCAAACTGCTGTCTGCTCTGAATAACCTAAATCTCAGCCCCACAGCTATCACCTGGTTCCAAAGCTATCAAACACGCCACCAAGCAGTTAAATGGTTAAAAGACCTGTCCATCTTACTACCAGTCACATTAGGAGTTCCACAAGGGTCCATACTTGACCCTCTTCTTTTCAGTATTTTCACTAATAATCTAAGTTCTGCCACCTCACTAGCCACACTGATCCAATATGCAGATGATTCAGCGCTTATATGTGCTGACCCCAACATACAACAACTCCAAAGCATCACACAGAAATCCTTCACCGCAATCGAATCATGTGTCACAAATCTATAACTCATCCTACACCCCAAAAACACCAAGCTTATTATCTTCCAACCGACCAGAGCCCCAGATTCCACTCCCACTTTCTCTATCACCTCTAACGACAACACAACAATTACACCAGAATCACACACAGAACTCTTAGGAGTAGTAATAGACAATAACTTGAGATTTGATCTACATATATCGCAAACAGTCAAAAAGACACATAAGAAAATCAGGAACTCTACACAGAAACAAAACATTCCTATCCAACAATACTAGAATAGCCATTGCTAAAGCCTACCTCCTATCCACTCTCCTTTACGCATCACCCATACTTACTAATCTTAAAAAAAACTGACCTAGAAAACAGTATGCTATAATAAAATAGCAAAATTCGCCCCAGAGTTGCCACACAAGAGACACCACTGCCTCACACTAAAAAGCTTTCCTGGCTAGAACTACCCCGACTACTACATCATAACCAACTCATAATGGCCTGCAAAGTAGTTTACTAACCTGAAAAAGTACCAGCTATCCAGAACATAATAGTACCTTACTCCAACAACCGAACACTCCACTCCACCAATAAATTGCTACTGAAAATCACCAAGGCAACAAATCCAGCAGGTGACTGTCTTTTCTCAATCATATAGCAAAAACCTGGAACACACTCCCACTCACCATTAGAACTGCTACAAACACTGTTCTCTTCAAACAACAACTCAAGATTCACCTATCAAATACCTGGCATTGTTCATGTAGCTGGCTAACTTCTATGAACTGTATCAGTCTTACTCTCTCAACCCTTCCATAATTTCTTTCTACCCACTTAGTCCTACATTAACTACTACAACATATGTACCTCGCAAGACTCGTACTATCAGCTACTTATTACCATTATACGTTTTATTTAATGTCCTTGGCACTGTATGTACCTCACAAGACTCGTACTATCAGCTACTTATCACCATTATACGTTTTATTTAATGTCCTTGGCACTGTATGTACCTCACAAGACTCGTACTATCAGCTACTTATTACCATTATACGTTTTATTTAATGTCCTTGGCACTGTATGTACCTCACAAGACTCGTACTATCAGCTACTTATTACCATTATACGTTTTATTTAATGTCCTTGGCACTGTATGTACCTCACAAGACTCGTACTATCAGCTACTTATTACCATTATACGTTTTATTTAATGTCCTTGGCACTGTATGTACCTCACAAGACTCGTACTATCAGCTACTTATTACCATTATCGTTTTATTTAATGTCCTTGGCACTGTATGTACCTCACAAGACTCGTACTATCAGCTACTTATTACCATTATACGTTTTATTTAATGTCCTTGGCACTGTATGTACCTCACAAGACTCGTACTATCAGCTACTTATTACCATTATACGTTTTATTTAATGTCCTTGGCACTGTATGTACCTCGCAACTCTGCTTACTTTATTACATTTATAATGCTTTATTTAATGTGCCTGGCACTGTATGTACCTCACAAGACTCGTACTATCAGCTACTTATTACCATTATACGCTTTTATTTAATGTCCTTGGCACTGTATGTACCTCACAAGACTCGTACTATCAGCTACTTATTACCATTATACGTTTTATTTAATGTCCTTGGCACTGTATGTACCTCACAAGACTCGTACTATCAGCTACTTATTACCATTATACGTTTTATTTAATGTCCTTGGCACTGTATGTACCTCACAAGACTCGTACTATCAGCTACTTATTACCATTATCGTTTTATTTAATGTCCTTGGCACTGTATGTACCTCACAAGACTCGTACTATCAGCTACTTATTACCATTATACGTTTTATTTAATGTCCTTGGCACTGGACTGTTTGGTGACATTATGATCTCCTTTATGCTTTTAAGATTAGATTGACCTACTGCCAGCTGTGATAATGAGAAAAGATAAGTGTTTATTCTCATGTTTTGCCTGCATTTTGATTTAATATCTCTGTAATCTGTACAAATGTACTTATTCTTCTTCTTGTGTTGGTGGCTCTGGAATTGCCCGCTCCTCCTGTAAGTCTGTATTTGAACGCTCCTCCTGAGTCCATCTCATTTGTTCACTTAACCGAATACAGTGAGATCATATTCTGAGTCTAGTGTTCACTCTACATAATAGAGAGAGTAGATTTGAGAAGGCCAACCCACTTACGTTCTTCCTTCCTCTCTCCTTGCACTTTACTAACAAAAAAAAATGAATCTGCTTTTACTGTATTTGTGTTTCCTCCACCTTATTTTGCTTTTCTTAAAAGTACTCAATTTTATTTATTCTGCTGCACTTATTGCTGCTTGGTAGTTGCCTGATTAAATTGTAACTGTTATTCTAAGTCTTTTGGTTTACGCACTTGGGCCTCAGACCAGTTGTTTTACATTAAGAAGGTTTGTGGTCTACACTGTTGGTAGCTTACATCCTTCTAAGCTGGGAATTGCTGATTGAAAGCTCAGTGTCTGCTATTCTGAAAGTGTATTCTTTCTGGTTTAAGCACTTGGGCTTCAGGCCAGTTATTCCACATTAAGAAGGTTTGTAGTCTGCACTCTTGCGGGAGGAGAGGATGGATTCTGCCCTTCTGAGCTGGGAATTTCTGGTCACAGGCTTATTGTGCCTGCTTATTCAAACTGTTTCTTTCTAAAATAGGTGCACCTTGTTGCTGTAGCATAGGACCAGATTCAGGCCTGCTGAATCTAGCTTTGTTTGTATAACTTGAGCACTGATCTAGGCCATCTTTTCTGGAGAAGGTTCCCCTGCACCCTAATAGCAGGAGTGTGCAGTTAGAACTTGTCTGATTGAAGACTGCTGGAACAGGGCTCAGTTTTGAGTTTTTTTCTGGTTAATTGGGTAACTTGTTTAAATCAGATTGTTCATTTTCTATTGTTTTATATATATATATATATATATATATATATATATATATATATATATATATACATATATATCTATAAATGCACTTTATTCATCTGCTTTTACTGTATTTGTGTTTCTTCCTACTTTATTACTAGGGGCATTGACTACAACTCTGAACTGAGATATATAACAATAAGTATCTTTTTATGCACATTTAAAGTGTTTTTTTGATTGTATCTGCTTAATTTTCTGAAAAAAAATATACTTGTTTCCCGCCTTTCTAAGCTAGTATAGTCCAGTTTTCAGGGTAGTGCTGAATTCAGGGCTGTGTTACAAATCTCTGTGTTTGCCCATACCTTACTTGGATAGAAGAAAGTTTCTCTGTTCACCTGTGAGAGAGGGGAGCTTTGAGCAGCCTATCTGTCCCTGGAGGAGTGGTTTCAGCCCAGAAAGTAGTAGTTTATTGGCAATTTTGGGCTAATTTCCATCTCTTTCATTTCCCTGCTATAAAAACTACATTTGCCCGGTTTTGCACGCTGGGCAGCACGGGTTAGCTAGGGTATAACTATTCCCAGCTCCACAAAGTATCCTCTTCAATTTTTCCCTTGGAACTAGACAAACTTTCAACTTAAGCACTTAAGCCATTCATTTCTCAGCCCGGCACTTGCTCAAAACTCATAGCAAGCACTTATAAACCCTAGCACTGCAGAAGGAAAAGGCTCTCTATTCGACCTTACCGGCCATTCAGTAAAACAGTTTACTGTACCTATTCAGACATGTCCAAATGGCAGTTTCAGGTGTACTCTCTAGTCTAACTGGTGAATCTGGGCATTTTGAGGCAGTGTTACAACTGCCTTATGTACACAGACAAACCTTTCCTTCTACCAGCAAACATTAATACATGCGTGAGATGCAATTATACAGCCAATCTGGACTAAGATCTCTCATTCCAAGACTGGATGAGACAGTCAAGAGGAGAAGGGAAATACTGGCATCACACCACCAGTCTCACATACACCCATTAAACCAGCACTGGCCAAAAACACACATAAATACATGAAAACATACTCAGAGGCTCTAAATAATAATCTGCAAAAGCAACACAGACCTCTAAAGCAGACATCCAAGCAACTTCTACCCCCAACACAAACCATGAAATACATACTTCACAAAACCAGTGTGCCATGCAATCACAGCCCTCAAGGCAAAATAACATACTCAACATACTAGTAATAGGTGACTCTATAGTCAGGCACACTGACGTCCCACTCACTAGGCTGAATAAGGAGAAGGTTACTGTTAGCTGCCTGTCGGGTGCCAGGATCCGCCACATAACACAAACACTCAGGTCACTCCAGAACAAGTACATATACGACTCTGTCATTGTCCATGTTGGTGAGAATGACCTGAGCCATACCTCCCTGGACTACATGAAAAGAGACATGGAAGAGCTCTCTGATCACGTAGCCCAGGCCAGTATGACCCTGACCCTGAGTAGCATCCTACCCTCACCAAGAATGATACCACGGTATAAAGAAAAAATTATCAATTTCAACAACTGGCTACATTTCTGGTGTCATTCAAAGGGGATCCAGTGTCTGTCTGCCTGGGATGATATGCTTGACAAGCCACGCTACATCGTTAGAGATGGCTTACACCTGTGACCCTTAGGCTTTTGAATACTGGCCAAGACTCTTGCCACCCCCATAGTCCCTTTTTTAGGCAAGGCTCAAAAGACAAACCCACCACCATAAATAGCACAAGTAACAAAAATCTGAGGGTAATACTACTCAATGCCAGAAATCTAAATCTCAAAATGCATGCACTCAAGGCACACCTCAGTATGGAGAAAATCGATATGTGTGCAGTAACAGAAACCTGGTTTAAGGCTCCAGAGAGCACCCCAGCACTACCAGGCTACAACTCATACCATACATTTCGGCCACAGAACCCGGACCGAAATACAAAAGGCGGGGGAGTATCCATATTCATCAAGGATACCCACACCTCCAGGTTAGTGGCACAGCACGATGCTTCAGAGATTATCCACATGCAACTAACAACGGGCAAAACTGCAATTCAAATTGTAGCTTTCTACAGATCACCCACCATGTCCCAGGACCCCCATTCTGCATTTCTGGAAACACTGGGTAACATAAAGGTCCTACCAAACACCCTAATACTGGGTGATTTCAACTACCCAAACGTTAACTGGGAAAACTACTCAAGTACAAACTCCCCTGCCCAACATTTCCTAGAATTTATAAACTCAAATGCCCTGGAGCAACTGGTCAACACTCCCACCAGAGGTGACAACATACTGGACCTGGTCATCACCAACATGGGTGACCGGTGTTCAACACTGGAGGTCAACCCCATGCTGGTTAGATCTGACCATAAACAAATCACTTTGGATATCCACATTCTGTCCCCACCCCGGACAAGGAAATCACCATGAAAAACTTTTCAAAAACAAACTTCACATTATTTAAGACAGAGGTGGAAAGTTTCAAAGCCCCCATGCTGAAGGATAACGCTGTCCAAGCTGAAAAATCCTTTACTAGTGCATTCTACGGGCACCTACAAGAATGCATGGATTGTGCTATCCCAAGCAAAACCAAGACTCTCTCCTCTAAGAAAAGGAACCCAGTCTGGTGGACCCCTGCCATAAACAAGCTATACAATAGAATGAGGAAACTAGTACAGAAAAGAGTAAAATCCCAAGAAGGGAAAACATCCCTGATCAGTATCAGCAAGAAACTATGATCCCTCATAAAATCGTCCAAGGCAAGCTTTGAAAGAAAACTTGCCATGGACTCCAAAGATAACCACAAGGCATTCTTTAGCTATGTCAAGAATCTAAGTGTCAATGCTCAGATCTGCTCGCAGTTAGTGCAGAATGGCACAAAATACACTAAACCTACTGATATTGCCAGCATCCTGGCAGTCAGGTTCAGTGCAAACTTCACCCCCCTCTCACCCCCAAAAGGGCCCATAACCATACCAGAAGAATGTAGAGTCCCTGAAATCATAAACACTCAGGTTAAAATAGCCCTCTCCAAAGACAAAAACACAGCATCAGTGGTATCGGATGGTGTCCCAGGCTGCATCCTACACGAGCTCAAAGATGAACTAACCCCTCACCTAAACACAGTGTTCAAATTCAGCCTCTCCACAGGCTATGTACCCATAGAGTGGTTCACAGCAATGATTATTCTGCTCCACAAAGGTGGAGCCACAACAGACCCCGGGAACTATCACCCTATAAGCCTGACTAGCTTGGTCTGCAAGGCTATGGAGCGCATCATCATGGAACTCATTAACACAGACATTGGGAACCTCCAAACACTGGACCCTACCCAGTTCGGCTTTGTTAAGGGCGGATCATGCCTCCTAAACCTGGTGGACTTTTTTGAGACAGTTACCAAAGCTATAGATGAGGGAAAGGTGGTACACACGGCCTACCTAGACCTCGCAAAGGCCTTCAACACCATTCCCCATTCTGGTATTATAGACAAGCTCACCAGCCTGAACTTAAACCCCTATGTCAATTGGCTCACAGACAGAATCACATGGTGAGAGTTGCGAGAGCTTGGTCTGATTCTAAACCGGTTACAAGTGGTGTTCCACAGGGCTCAGTCCTAGGACCCCTCCTGTTTGGCATATACTTCTCAGAAGTACAGACATGCACAGGAGGACTACGGCTGACCAAGTTCGCAGACAACTGCAAACAAGGGGTTATAATTGACTCACCGGCTGACACAGACATCCTCCAAAAGGGTCTCACTGAGATGGATACCTGGTGTCAAAATCATGGCCTCAAGCTAAATGCCAAAAAGTGCATAGTTATTCCCTTTGGAAATAACAAAGTACCCACAAACTACCACATAGGTGGTAGTCCCCTAAATACAGAAAACATAATAAGGGATCAGGGGACCCAAGTAGACAGTAATCTCTTCTTTGATAATAACATTGCCAAAGTGGTTAGAAAATCCTTCTATGTGGCCCACCTAATCACAAAAGGGTTTGCATCCAGATCAAAAGAGGTCATTGTGCCCCTCTACTTATCACTCATCAGACCCATCATTGAGTACAAAGCCCTATATGGGATACACCTTATAAGACACCTGCAACAGCTGGAAAGACCACAGAAGTACCTCGCCAAGAGGATCACTGGCCACAAGCAGATGCCCTATGCAGCTCGACTAAAGAAACTCCAGTTGTACTCGGTTGCACACCGCCTGCTCAGAGGTGATCTCTGCCTAACATACAAGGCCATATCCAATTCACCTAAAGAAAACCTTATCCCCTCGAGCCACATGCTCTAGGGCTCTAAACCTCACCACAACTATAAATAGGACGTGCTGGAGGGATAGATTCCTGTACCTGAGACTTCCCATGCTTTGGAACAAGATTCCAATCTACATTAGGCAGAGTTCCTCGCTAGCACTCTTAAAGAGAAACCTTGATGAGTGGATGGGAAACAGAAAGTTTACCCCAAGGATCACTTCAGTGGCTCTGCTGGACAGAGGCACAGAAACTAATCTAAGGGGGTGGCGAAAGCCAACACATTCTGGCTAGGCTTATAAATGCCTTTGGGCAGATAGCCTAGTACCTACCTATGAACCTATGAACCTAAGTTCTCTTAGCCATGTATGCTAAATTTATTTATCTTAGCATTGCAGATTCCATGGCATCTAGCATGGCTATTGTAAATACTCATTCTTTTTAAAAGCTTTATTTATCATAATTTTTATTGTAATTTCATTTGTATGTTATGTGGAGCTTTTCTCCCTGGGCTCCACTGAAAATGGATACCTGCCGAGTTGGATCTTCCCGGTAAACAAATGTACATAAATGCTACTTGGGCAGTGTGGTGTGCAATGATGTTCCCTCAACAAAACAAAGGCATCCAGCAATACGCCATTAAAAACGTTCCTGTCCCTGAGTGATAGTGTTTTTAGGAATGTAGGTGAAGTAAACAATTGTATGCAAATAGAAGGGGCGTACATAACTATACAGAGGGTGTGCCCTGAGAAAAGAGAAAAAGAGGGCCTTTTGTATTGTAGTGCGCAGGTAGTCAGCAAGCATCTTTAGCTGGACCATTAGGAGTACTACTGGGACCAACAAAGAAGAAAAAAGAGAGACTGGACAAAAGAAGCAAATCATAATTAGACCAGAATTATCTTCTAAGTCCCTGGAAATATCATTCCCTAACAAATAACTAAACACTGCATTAACAGCTAAAGTAAAGTAGATACCCATAAAGGTTACAGAGCACACACATCATGCAACAACAACAAAAAAAGTTAACTACTCTTCACACACTTAAAAAAGCCTCAGTTCAACTGAAACTATACAAAAATGGATTAATTACATTGGAGGAATATAGGAGGGGTAAACTCCATGTAAAGAACAATAGGAATCCAACCATCTATATCAATACAACTTTATATACTAAAATTACAAAGTGAAAACATGCTTTTTAAATATACATTTATTTTAATATTATTTTATTATAGTTTTATATCAGTTGTTTTATTTTTAAATATACATTTTGTTAACAATAGGTTATGGAAATAGAATATGATTTGCACAATGGATTTTTTGCATGCAAAATGTATATGTATATATTTATATATATATATTTAGATTGCCAAATGGTCTAAGGTTTATATATTTCCAGCCAGGTAGTATATTGTCTTGGATAAAATCTCAGGCTTAATAATATGGTTAAATAAGAGGTACCACATCATTATTAATTTCATTTAAAGTACATAAGGGTTATAGTATTATGACGGCTACTTAGTGTTGGGAGGGTGGCCTAATGGTTAAGGTGTTTGCTTTCCAAACACAAAGTGCAGGGTTTGAGCCTCACAAGGGATAATTGACTAAGCTTAAAATGGCTTGTAAGGGCAGTTAGTTTAGTACGAATCTATAAAGTAGGGCAGGACCAGCTCGAATGTCACACTGATGGGGGAAGGGATGTAAATTTAACATGTATACCAATACATTGTGTTTTAGAGCACATTATACAACGACTCCCGATTAATATTCAAAAACTTGCACGCTGATTGGTCAGCGTGCACATTGCAAATCAGAGTTATAGTAATGGAAAAAGGTCCGGTCGCCCGGACTTTTTCCATTACTATAACTCTTTTTTTAACAGCAATGGAGAACGCAAGATCTCTGTTGCTTCACACTGTCTCGCTATGTTAAACTCCTTTAACATAGCGAGGCAGTTTGTAAAAAGCAATGGAGATCTTGCTTTCTCCATTGCTTTTGCCCACAGCTCTGATGTACTGCGTAGGCATACGCATGCACAGTACATCAGAACTGCTGCAGAATACCAGACAGCTGTGGAAGGGCAGCAAGAAGGCATTATACAATGCCATTATTTAAGAAAAGTAATTATTTTTTTTCTTAAATAATGTCATTATAATAATAACAGCCTGGGTGTGGGTAATGCTGGATCTACCCATGGTTGGCTTTGTTTGGCCACTCGGGCTTCGCCCTCATGACCAAACCACACCAACCGTGGGTAAATCCAGCATTACCCACACCCAGGCATGGGTTATTGCTATAATAAACCACTCCCTTACCTGATAAAAAGCCCCTCTCTCTCTCTCCCGCTCTCTCTCCCTATATATATATATATATATATATATATATATATATATATATCTATATATATATACATATAAATATAGTTAGAAAGCTTGTGAGGAAACTATTATTCTGTTTTTTTTTGTTTTACTTGTATTGCTTGTATGTGCAGTTAATAAAGGATTTTTGACTGGAAACAGACTGTCTACCTTGCTTGAGTTACTTTTGAGTACTTGGTAATTCTGTATAAAATTACAAATTATATATTTTTTATTTTTTGACTTAGGATGAGTTTATGTTCACTGCTTCTACTACCATTATCTGATCTTATTAATATATAGTGATTAACTATGTATATATATATATATATATATATATATATATATATATATATATATATATATATATATATATATATATATATGTATTGGAAATCTTCCTCACAGAGAAGTTTCTTACACTGTTTTAAATATAAATTTAAATGCAGACCAGAAAAGGAAAACATAAAGCTTACAGTTCTGTTTTGCAGTTCCAGATCTACAAACAGGAAATTCCAGTAACTATAAAAAATGATAAAGTGGTGCATTATGGGTCGGCAGATCATTCTTTCATCACCCTCCATTTTGTTGTTTGTTAGTCAGCATACTTAGCCTCCAGACATTAAAAATCATACTCAGGCTCAAAAAGAGGAGCATATACATATTTTTCAGGATAGAAAATGTTTACATAATGCAGCACATTCTGTTCCTGATAAGGAACCTTTGTATTGATTCGGAGTGATATTTCTGTTTAGGGCATACCTTTCCCAGGCTGCGATGGCAGTGGGCAGGGTCGGCTGAGTGAAGGCAGGCATAAGAAAGTGTTACAACCCCTTGGGCGGTATTTCAGCTGCAAGTACTTACATCTGCTGGCACTGGAGCCAACCTACCACTGACCCTTCACTTGGAATGTACCACAGTGACCAAGAAAAGAGTCTGATAAATACAGGCTGCAGCCTGACAGAGTTAATTGTGGAGATATAAACGGATCAGGAAATGATCCTTTGGACACATTCCTGAAACAGTTACTACTCACGAGGAAAAACATTACTTCGAACTTCTGTCAAATTACTTTTATGTAATTTCTTACGATTTAATTTCTCCAAGTCTTTTGGATTTCTAGTACCATGACAGGAATGGACCCCATTCCTAAGTTAAGGTATGATTAAAGTTCATGAGGTAAGTATTGTTTCAGTCTTTGATGTTAACCAAAAGTGCTTTTTGTAGCACCCACAATGTGCACAGAACTGACTCATTCTGTAATTCATATGAAGTTACATGTATCCATAGTATATCTAAATAAGACTGTATTTTGTTTTTTATAAGACCCATCACTCCTACTACTATTGGAACTTTCTGGATAATTTTCTTCCAAACTACCCTCATTTCTGGCTGCAAATCATAGTATTTTATTACTTTGTGTCTGTCTGTGCATAAGACTGTAATCACTGGCTGTAGCAATTTCCATGATCAATGTTAGTTTTCATGGACTAATATATCTGGTTTTCTCACACCTATTTTTGAACTGTTGGTAATGGGTAATCCCATGTCATATAAACTTCATCATTGTTTATAATGCTTTATGGTTCATGTTTCCAGTGCTTCTCAGCTACTTGAATATTGTAATGTTTGCACAATCCCCAGTCCAACAGTTTCGCCACATTATTATTCCTTTCAATGTAAAGGCTCTCTTTTTAGAGTTGTAGAGTTTTAAAAAGGAAAATAGGAGTAAATTCCCTCTCTCCCCAACCTAAGAAAAAGTCAAACCAAACAAAAATCTTCTAGCTCTCTGTGCAGTCCACATGGAAGCTTCTACTGTCCCCTGCCTGTGTTTCTCTCTGGCTTTAGAAGCTTCTCCCAACAAGTTAAACACTCTGTGGTCATCCCCCGCCCAACAGACTCGCACAGCAAAATACCTTGTGAAAGAGTATAAATCTGCTTAAGTTACCTACCTGAAGCAGCTCCAAAAACATACTAAAAAGCTCAGCTTTCTAAACTCTTCTCCCGACGGGTTAAACACTATGTGATCATTCCCTGCCCAACAGACTTGCCCAGCAAAATACCTTGTGAAAGAGTATAAATCTGCTTAAGTTACCTGCCTGAAGCAGCTCCAAGAACATACTAAAAAGCACTAAACTGTAGGTGTTCCTTCTATTGTGACTTATCCACACTCTGAATCTGTTTTAAAAACTATCTACTTTTAAAAAATTAAACTGCTCCTTATTTGAAGTATTACTACAAAGCAGATGAGCATACGCACAGGTTATTCTGGTTGTAGCAACTTACTTTGGCCACCAGGCAGCAACACAATGCCAGCAGTCTACCACATTCCTTGCTGTTTTAACTAATAGTACCAATAGCCTTTAGTTTAATGTTGTTTTAACTCTCAATAGTTCCAGTATATGTAGGTGTAATGTTGCCAGCCACACTCTAGAGTGTTGTTAACCCCTAGTAATCTTCTGTTTCCTTTGTCTCCTGTTTTTAAACTTATATCTGCAACATTTCCATCTCTGGTCTGTTCTCATTCCGTCTTCAGCTCTGATTTTCACAGTTGCTTCCGGTCTAATTGTTTCAGTGCTGTTTCACACTGCTGACCTGACCCTGTCAGTACTGGCTCCAACTAGCTAGGCCGCTGTGATATCCATCTCCAGTCTCTATTCCAACCCCTCCCCCAGTTTCTTTCACTTTCTTTTCTTTCCAACCCCTCCCCCAGACTCTTTAACTTTGCCTTCCTTCCTGTGGTGCCATCTTTTACCTCTCTGAACCACTCTAATCCTTTCCCTATAACACTGCTAGAATATCTTTTACCCCTTGCATACTTTCGTCTGAACTTACCTTATACTCCACTGATTGTTTTTCACTGTTGACTTTGATTCTTCCTTTCCTTGGCTCTACTGTTACTCATATCTCCCAGTCTCTACCCCCTCAACACTAGCATGCTCTTCCCCTATAGACTCCTACCTAACTCTAAAAACACTGTTCCCAACTACACTAATATCCACAAAACTCTCTACCTGTATACTACACCCCAAACAAACCAAACACTTCATCTATCATCTTATCTCTAGCCTTCTCTCAGGGGACATCCACCAAACCCAGGCCCCTCTACCACACTGCATCCAAACCCCCAAGCAACAGGCAAACCCCTCCACTTCTCAGCTCTAAATGCTCAGAGCCAAGCCTTCATGCCTGCTACATAAAACATCCCTGGAACCTAAATAATCAGCATTTGTGTCATGGAATGTTAAGGCCAAATTCTTTTTCCTTAAAAATAACTTTAAATCCACAATAAACCTAGGTATACTGGCTTTTCTTACTGGAATAAATTTAAAGCATTTGGAAAACAATTCAAAATGTCACACATTCACATCCAAATCACTATAGTTGAATATTTTATAATCGTTAAATTCAAGAATATTGCCTTGGTGGATAATCTGGGAATTCCTGTCCAAACTTTTAATTTGTGATTCCATCTGCGGTTGTAAGATTGGTAATGGACAGGATTCTGGGAAGCTAAACTGGAGTATAGGGAATTGTTTTGGCAGATAGTTTTAGAATCTACAACCCCCCCTGGTTTAAATGACCTGTTGTCTATTTCTTCTGTTCTTAAGTTAAGAGCAGCAAAATTGTGATGTAATCTTCATTTGCCACCGGGTGGCAGTGTTACACTGTTTTATAACACTGTCACAGGGCTTTTGGTAATTCATTTGTTTAATTTATTTACTTGCTAGTTTATATTTATTCATATTTTTTACATGTTTTTTTACATGTTTTTTACAAGTTGGGCATGACATTTATTAAAAGTATCTCAGATTTTAATTATCTAGTAGTGGGAGTTGAATCAACATGGTTTTAACCGTATTAAATTATTTGAGTTGTTTTTACCAAACTAATGATTTTAATACTAAATTTTACCTCAGTTGTCATTGGTTAATTAATTCAACTGTTTAATTGACCAGATATATAAGGGCACCCTGATGTGAGTTATTTTATATTTTCTGATGAAGACATTGTTTTTGAGTCGAAAACGTATGAATTGTTTTGGCGTTAACGCACTGTGTGAGGGTTTTATTCTTTGCTGAGTATTGTGTTTTCTCAGCTTACTGGATTTGTTTTGGTCACTCAATATTAACTTATATAACTTTACGCAGCTAATCAGTTGCACTACCAGGCCTTCCAAGAACTCCATCACTGGAACTACAATAGACTGGATTCTAGTATCCCATCCTCACTATATCTCTGATAGTGGTCTTCTCCCAGAGCCACTAGCTGACCATTTCCACACTTTTGTCCACCGTCTCCCCTCTTCTATACAACTAACTCACACCTACATTTCCACTTGTTGCCTAAAGAACTTCAATGCTGAAACTTCTCAAATGCACTAAAAGCACAAACTGGAACCCATTAAAAACTCTTTCCCTAGATAATGCTCTATCCTAATTTAACTCTGCTTTCACAAACTTGCTCAACTCCTTTGCCCCTCTAAAAACAAAATGTATAAAAAGTAACCCTGTACCCTATTTAACCAAAAACAGCTTAGCTACTATGAGACTCTGTGACAAAGCCTGGACACATTACCATAAAAATAAAACCACTATTACTCTAAACAAATATAAAATACTAAGAAATAAAGTCAAAAAAACTTATTACCTTAGACATAAAGCCTATTTCTCCACTCTCCAAATCAACCACACCACCAATCCCAAACTATTTTGGAAAAGAATTTCATCTCTCCTCAACCAGGAATAAAAAAAAAACACTTGCCCCAACCCAGATGCCTCTGACATGGACTTAGCCACCCAATTTAACTCTTTCTTCATAGAGTCCATAAGCAAGCTAACATCGTCCTTCACCAGCCTCTACAACCCCTCCACAGCGTGCTCCCATGCTCCCATCCCTTCCTCCCCTAGCATCCCTTGCTCCCAACCTCCACCTTTCTCTATCAATCCCATCTCTATATCCACCATAAAAAACTTCTCCTAAAATTAAAACCTGGTTCCAATGCCCCTGATGAAATTCCCTCCTACTTCCTAAAGGTAGCCGCAGAAGCCATTGATCTCCCTATCAGCAAACTAATTAATCAATTTATCTCAGAAAGCCATGTCCCCCAGCTCTGGAAGAAGGCCTTTATTATTCCTCTTCATAAAGGTGGCAATAATAATGACATCCCAAACTTTCGCCCTATCGCCGTCATATCCCCTATTTCTAAGCTACTTGAAAAGTGTGTACACCAACAACTCTTACCCTACCTCATCAATAATCAGCTTCTTACCCCCACACAACATGGTTTTAGACCAGGTCATAGTACCTCCACTGCCCTCCTCTCCTTCCTAGAAACAATCGACAAAGCCCGCGACTCTGGCCTCTTCATATCCACTCTTTTCCACGAACTCTCTAAGGCATTTGACACCATTTCCCACAACCTCCTTCCTACCAAACTCTCTAAACTTAACCTGTCCCCTTCCTCTACCCAGTGGTTCTCAAGTGATCTCACAAACAGGCAACAAGCAGTTAAATGGAAAAAAGCTACCTCACCCTTCCTTAATACATCCACAGGCATCCCCCAAGGTTCCATTCTAGGCCCCCTGCTATTCAACATATTCATAAATGATTCCTTCAAAGCCATTCCTAACTCCAGTCTCATCCAATATGCCGATGATTCTACTATAATCTGTTCCTCCCCTCCCATCACAACTCTTAACAATGTAACACAAGCCGCTTTCTCTTCCACCGAACAGTGGATGCTAGACAACCATCTAGCCCTTAATGCAACCAAAACAAAATGTATGTTATTCAATGCATCTAAAACCTCTTCCCTAGACAAACAATCCTTCATAATTACCAGCAATAATAATACCCCCCTAGAACTAGTCTCTGGCCCAACATTACTAGGAATTATCATTGACAATCAATTAAAATTTGATAAGCATCTACAAGCAAATATAAAAAAAACATAAAAAAACTAGGTTTGCTTTACCGCCACAGTCACTTTATCTCTCCCACTTTCAGAGGAAAAGAGATGGCTGCAAAGTGAGAAATAGGCAGTCACACACTCCTCGCTCAGATCCAAGACAACTTCTACAAACAGTTCAGATAAGTACGTACAGGCTAAGAAAAGGAAAAGTCCTTCACGTTTATTAAACATGCATTACCTGATGACTCATGTCAAGGAAACCCCTCATATACAAAGCTGAAATGTAGAGGAGTTTGAGCCATTCACACACCTTATGCAATATTTTTGCTGTTTTATTTTTGCACTTTGCCACAATATAAAATGTTGCCACCCTATTTTCTTTATTCTATGTGACTTATTTAAACATTTATTAACTTGCTGGATGGGCAGGATGGTCTGAAAGAACCATTTCTGCCCTGTCCCTGATGAACAGCTGGCAGGCCCAGGCTGCACAGCAGCGTCTGACCCAAACATTTGACAAGCCACATATACCTGAATACACAGACTGAACATTGATGTCCAGGTGTTGCCCCACCACAGCAACACAAATTACATCTAATGGCAAAAATGCCCACTAAATGTGCACAGTGAGAATCACACATAACATGAACCTAAGCTATTCCAACATGAACATATGCAAATGTGTCACAACTGGGATCATCAACTCAGGGAACAACTGACACAAGTATGCATACATACTCAGTTTCTTGCATCACTCTATGGTAAACAATAAGGGACATATATCAGTGCTACACTTACACATCTGTACAATATTATAATATGAAAAAAATAAATCATGCATGACATACTGCAGACATTTGTATTCCAGAAAACACATATCACAGTACAGTGGTATCATAGGTTCATAGGTTCATAGGTTCATACTAGGCTATCTGCCCGAGGGCATTTACAAGCCTAGCCCATAGTTTTGTGGCTTACGCCACCCCTTTAGTATGGGGAACTATACCCATTATTTTGCTGTGCCTCTGTTGAGCAGTGACACTGAGGTAATCCCTGGGGTATATCTACGATCTCCCATCCATTGGTCAAGATTTCTCTTGAACAAGGCCAGCGAGGTGCTCTGCCTCACATATACTGGGATTTTATTCCACAGCATAGGGAGTCTTTGGGTGATGAATCTATCCCTCCAGCACGTCCTATTAATAGCCGTGTCGAGGTTTATGTCTCCCGCCCTTGTGGCTCTGACGGATCTAGATTTTTTGAGGTGAAGCATATTCATCAAATCTGGATTTGACATGGCCTTGTATGTTAGGCAAAGGTCACCTCTGAGCAAGCGGTAAGCGACTGAATAGAGCTGGAGTTCTTTCAGTCGGGCAGCATAGGACAGATGTTTGAGACCCTTTATCCTTTTGGTGAGGAACTTTTGTGGCCTCTCCAGCTGCTGCAAGTGTCGGGTCAGATACATTCCGAATGGGGCATTGTACTCAATCATTGGTCTGATGAGTGATGAGTATAGGGAGACTATGACCTCCCTTGATCTAGATGAGAATCCCTTCATGATAAGGTGGGCAATGTAGAAGGTCTTCCTAACTACTTTAGCTACATGGGTGTCGAATGACAGACTACTATCAACCTGGGTCCCCAGGTCCCTGATAACTTTTTCTGTACTCAGTGGATTGCCACCTATTTGGTAGCTAGGGGTAACCTTGTTTTTCCCGAAGGGTATGACTATGCATTTTTTGGCATTTAACTTTAGGCCATGGCTCTGGCACCAGTTATCCGTTTCTGTGAGACCCTTCTGAAGGATATCTGTGTCAGATGTGTTTTCTACTATGGCGCCCAGTTTGCAGTCATCTGCAAACTTTGTCAACCATAACCCTCCTGTGTTTGCTTGTACTTCGGAAAAGTAGATGCCAAACAAGAGTGGGCCCAGGACTGAGCCCTGTGGTACACCACATGTGACAGGCTTTGAGTCTGACATGGCGCCAGCAACTCTGACCCTGTGGGTTCTGTCACTCAGCCAGTTTGCAACCCATCTTGTGATGTATGGGTTAACATTTAAGCTGATGAGTTTTTCAATGATACCCGAGTGGGGTATTGTATCAAAGGCCTTCGCCAGATCGAGGTAGGCTGTATGGACTGCCTTTCCCTCATCAATGGCTTTGGTGACTGTTTCGAAAAAGTCAACCAAGTTTAGAAGGCATGATCTGCCTTTGACAAAGCCAAACTGGGATGGATCCAAAGTCTGCAAATTCCTATGTCTTTATTTATGAGGTCCATTATGATCCTCTCCATGGCTTTGCAGATAAGGCTTGTCAAGCTAATGGGCCGGTAATTTCCAGGGTCGGTGGAGGCACCGCCTTTGTGAAGTGGGACCACAGTTGCAGTGCGCCACTCCTGGGTACGTATCCAGAGGTAAGACTATGATTAAACAGCTGTCCTAGCTGTGGGTTTAATTCCTCATTGAGTTCGTGGAGCACACAGCCGGGGACACCATCAGGTCCCATGGATGCTGTGTTTTTGCTTTGGAGAGAGCAGTTCTCACTTAGGCGTTGGAGATGTTTGGGGGGCTGCAATCGCTTGGTATAGATATCTCTACTTTTGGGGGGGGGGGGAGTTTGCACTGAACCTGTCAGCCAGTATGTTGGCAATGTCTGTAGGATCAGTAATCTTCACATCATTTTGAACTAGTTCTGAGCATATCTGGGAGTTTCCTCCCAGGTTTCTAACATAGCTAAAGAAGGCCTTATGATTGTCTTTTGAGTCTTTAGCTATTTTTCTCTCAAAATTTGCTTTGGATGATTTTATGAGAGCTCTTAGTTTTTTACTTATAGTGATCAAGGGTGTCTTATCTTTTAAGGATTTTGCTCTATCTTGTAGTAGCTTCCTCCTTTTGTTGTAGAGTTTGTTTATGGCTGGGGTCCACCAGAGTGGACGCTTGCCTTTGGTACAAAGAGTCTTTGTTTTGCTTGGGATTGCCTTATCCATGCAGTCCTGCAGGTGCTGGTAGAAGGCATTTGTAAGTGATTCAGTGGCTTGAGTACTGTTTTCCGTCAGCTCGCGGGCCTTAAAGGAGACCACACTAGTCTTTAGAAGTGTGAAGTCGGCTTTGAGAAGTTCTTTACTGTGGTCTTTTTATTTCAGGTGCGGGTGGGATGAGGACCTCCAGCGAGATTAGTTTGTGATCTGATCTCACCAGTGAGGGGTATACTTCCGCTGTTGAACATTGTGCTCCCATGTTCGTGATGATGAGATCAAGTATGTTTTCTCCTCTTGTGGGGATGGTGACTAGTTGTTCCATGGCATTTGAGTTTATGAATTCCAGGAACTTTTGGGCTAGGGTGTTTGGGCTTGAGTAGTGTTCCCAGTCTATATTAGGGTAATTGAAGTCACCTAGTATGATGGTGTTTGGTGATACATTTATCCCTCTAGTGTTTTCAGGAAGGCCATGTGAGGTTCCTGAGTTTGTGAGGGTGGCCTGTAACATGCTACAATTTGCAGAGCAGTCTTGCCTATGGTTAATTGCACCTGGATGGTCTCCGATGCATCGTGCGTTGCCACCAGTCTTGAGGTGTGGGTGTCTTTGATGAATATGGATACCCCCTCCTTTCTTGGTATTGTCCGGATTTTGGGGCCGGAACGCATGATAAGAGGTAAAACCTGATAGTGCTGGGGTGCTCTCAGGAGCCTTGAACCAGGTTTCTGTCACTGCACAGACATCGATGTTCTCCATACTGAGAAGGGCCTCGAGTGCGTGCATTTTGAGATTTAGACTTCTGGCATTGAGCAGCATTACCCTTAGTTTTTCCTTTTTGTGTTCTAGGGTGGTAGGTTTAGAATTTGAGCCTTGCCTAAAAAGGCACTATGGGGTGGCAAGAGCCTTTGCCAATATCCGAATCCCAGGGTGACAGGTGCAAGCCGTCCCTTGCGAAGCAGCGTGGCTTGTCCAGCATGTCATCCCAGGCAGACAGACATTGAATCCCCTTTGAATGACACGAGAGTTTAAGCCAATTGTTAAAGCTGATCATCTTATCTCTGTATTGTGGCATCATTCTTGGTGAAGGTAGGATACTGCTCAAGGTCAGGGTCATACCTGCCTGGGTTACATAATCAGAGAGCTCCTCAATGTCTCTTTTCATGTAGTCCAAGGAGGTACGTCTCAGGTCGTTTACACCAGCGTGGACAATGACTGAGTCATATTTGTACCTGCTGTTGAGAGACCTGAGTGCTTGCGTTATGTGGCGGATTCTAGCGCCCGACAGGCAGCTTACTGTGACCTTCTCCTTACTCAGTCTGGTGAGCGGACGCCAGTGTGTCTGACTATGGAGTCACCAATGACTAGTGTGTCTGGCATTGTGTTTGGCCTTAAGGGCTGTGACTGTTTGACACTCTGACTGTGAGGTCTATGTGTTGCAGGTGTTGTGTTCTGAGGTGGTGGTTGTTTGGGTGTCTGCTTTGGTGGCCTCTGCTGTTTTGGTAGATTTTTGATCAGAGCCGAGTATGTCTTTGTGTGTTTATGTGTATGATTTGAGGTTGTGATGGTACTATGTGAGACTGGGTCTATAGTGTGTGTGGTAACCTTCTCCTCCTGACTGGTCTTGCCAGTCCTATGTTGAGAGAGCTCAGCCTCCAGTTTGGCCGTATAGTTGCATCTCTCGCATGTATTTGTGTTTTGTGGGAGGAGGAGAGGGTTGTCTGTGTACATGAGGCAATTGTAACATTGCCTCAGTATTCCCAGGTTCACCAGCTGAGCAGGAGAGGACACTAGCAACTGATCCCTCGACATGCTAGAAGGACTAGACAAAAAAACTTTAAAAGAGATTCCGGGGACGTAAGTGACCGAGAAATGGGGTTTGCCTTTTGGGGTGCTATCTATAAGAGTGCCGTATCAAGGTAATAAGTACTGTAGGAGCAAGTGCTAGGTTTAACAGATAGAGAAAAGTCTACTTGGAGTCAAGTAGAGATGATCTTTTTAGGTATTAGAGAAAGTGCTAGTAACAGGGATGCTTAAAGGTAAGATTGAAAAGAATGCACTCTGCAGTGTGCACTAGAGAAGTTAGATATGAAAGTAGGTAACTTGAGTTTTACCTGTTTAAAAAGTTAAGGTTTAGTGGAGAGTTACTATTTTTAAAACAGCAAGATGGACTGAAAGGGGTGGTTACTTTTGTATTTTGGTACTATGAAATACTGTAGGATGGCCAATAAATTTAAATAATTGAAGGGGTGGGATTTCAAAAGTGATGGTTTTGTGATTACAAATAATACAAGGCACCTATGTGTATGGCACTGGTGGACACATTATAATACAGTCTTGGTTGATCTTTCTGACATCTCACACCATGGTCCACCCTGTCATGATCGTGTACAGATGAAACCTGCCTTGGTTGCTCCACAGAGGGGCAGATGGGGGCACGACACCATGTTCAGATGAAGGAACATGACTGCAATTTGAAGGCCTTGTGATTGGAAGGATATCAGCAGATGGGCCAGGAGCAGTTGTCATCTCTGCAGGTTGGACCATAACAGGGATTCTCGACTGCCCAGTGGTGGTTCTGCAGACAGGTGGCCTGTCTTTCACAGGTTGTAATCTACGGGGCATAGTCATGGATTGTAAAGACCTACTGGTAGTACAATACTGCTGCAGTACCACAGAGGCCAGTATTTCCACTGACCATGCCACAGCTATCAACCTCTCATTCTGAGCAGCCAGTGCAGCCATAATCTCACAAGGTCTGACCTCTTGTTTTTCATGCATGACACGTAGCTGGTGTGCCACACAGTTTGTGGCACAGGCAAGTGCAAGGGACATTGGGACAATGCATTGCTGTGACCATTCATTTGCCTGCAGCAGGAGGCAGACACCCTCTGACACCTGAGCACGTACAACATCTGCTTGCCTACATCTACCACAATGCCCTGTTCCTGGTTGTTGTGTGCGTCTGCCAGCAGCAGTCTTCTCAGCTGTGGTGTGTTGGTCAACAGGCTCACCCTGTGCAGCATCCACTGAACGGCTAGACAAGTGGACCTCCACATCTGAGGCTACATCTGCTACAACATCACTGTCAGACTCATGGATGGACTCTCCAAACACCTCAAGGTCCTCTGTGTCAGGGGCCGTACTACCATGCTGACGAACAACATCATGATCGCTGAATGATAAAGACAGCTGATGTGCTACAAGATACAAAAACACAGATCAGGACAATGTGCCTACAGCACATGATGAATATCAAAGACACTCGGAATATATATTTCACTGCAATGTTACAAATACTAATGACTTCACTTGCAGCCTACTGTATGTATCTTTCACATAATGTGCATACCATGACTATATAATGTATTAACATGGCCAACATACATGAAATATGTGATGCATAAAAAAATAAAAACACACCCGCAAACACTCATGGTATTATGTTGTTGTTGTTCCACTGGGGTGAACTTTAACTAGTGTAGGGAAAGAAAAAAACATTACAAATCAGATCATTCACACCATTAACCAGTTGAACACAGTTAAAATATACAGACTGTGTGACACAAACATACCACTTATATGTGCACAGAATGTGTGACATACACATACCGCTTGTATGTGCACAGAATGTCTGACATACACATACTGCTTGTATGTGCAGAGAATGTGTGACATACACATACCACTTATATGTGCACAGAATGTGTGACATACACATACCTCTTATAAGTGCACAAAATGTGTAACATACACATACCACTTGTATGTGTACAGAATGTGTGACATACACATACCACTTGTACACACACAGAATGTGTGACATACACATACCAGTTGTATGTGTATATGAGGACTCCTGCTGTGTAGAGGTTGTGGGTCATACAGTGTATCCTGCAGTGGGAAAGTAAAGAGAAAGACAGCACAGCCATGTAGTTAGCAAAATGAATACTGATGAACGTTTCAACTGTACACCAGATGGGCCTGTATCAACAAATATTATAATATGGGCTGCAAATACTCACGTGATGATCATTTATACTGTACACCAGATGGGCCTGTATCAACAAATATTGTAATATCGGCTGCAAATGCTCACGTGATGAACGTTTATACTGTAAACCAGATGGGCCTGTTTCGACAAATATTGTAATATGGGCTGCAAATACTCACGTGATGAACGTTTATACTGTACACCAGATGGGCCTGTATCAACAAATATTGTAATATGGGCTGCAAATACTCATGTGATGAACATTTATACTGTACATCAGATGGGCCTGTATCAAGAAATATTGTAATATTGGCTGCAAATACTCACGTGATGAACGTTTCTATTGTACACCAGATGGGCCTGTATCAACAAATATTGTAATATGGGCTGAAAATACTCATGTGATGAACATTTATACTGTACACCAGATGGGCCTGTATCAAGAAATATTGTAATAGGGCTGCAAATTGTACACCAGATGGGCCTGTATCAACAAATATTGTAATATGGGCTGCAAATACTCACGTGATGAACGTTTATACTGTACACCAGATGGGCCTGTATCAACAAATAATGACACAAATGACAGGCATCATGTGTGCTAAACATTGTTGAAAGCTTTGACAATGTCACTATAACATACCTGGTCTATCTGCACTTGAGAATGCATGGCTTGCCCCTCCACTGGATGCACCTGTAGTTTTCAATGTTACTGAAACAACAATAATAATAAAGAGCAGTGACATTGAATGAGGTAAGGCACTAACAAGGTAGTGTGCACAACAACAGTAAAGAGACCAAACAACCAATGGTGCTGGTGTCAAACGGCCTTGAACAAAATACTTCACTGGTAAACACCAACAGTTTTGTATAATGGAAGGAAACCTTTCACAAAGTCACTCCAACCAACCAGACTTCCAGAAAATCCAAATCGAAATCACCACGCTAATACTAGCAATGTGGAGCAATAAATCCTTTAATACACAGTGAGCGCCATGCGGCTTCTTCAGACTGTTATACAATAATAAAACTCTGACAGTTACATATATAACACATACCCTCACCTCATTGGTCTAAAAAACTCATCACATACATTCAAAATGTAAAGCAATTGATTTTGTCAACAAAGCACTCATGCAGAGCTAGCCGCAGATTTACAGAGAAGGTAATCACCAATCTTATAAAACATCCTATAAAACATCCTATAAAACGTCATTTCATCAAAGCAGCAGCAGTATATAGGGCGAAGTAAATGCGACAAAACATCAATAAAAACATTCAAATAATCTGCAGCATTGTCCAAGTTAAATAGGAACAACAAATAAACAGTGTGAAGACACTCAGTATATTCACATGCAACAAGAGTAGCCTCCGTTTGAATAAACCTATACTAAACATTGAATGTGTGTGTGTGAATGAATTAATCCTATACTTACTCAAGCATGACCATCCAACCCTTAAAAATCCTTAAAAGTCCTTAAAAAACCTTAAACGTTGTAAGGAAAGCTACTTCTTCCTTTTAGCAACTCTTACCGTATGCCCAAACTGATGGGTATTACGTATTATGACCCACTGTATGGTCAGATGTAGTAATATAGAGTATGACTTGACCATTTGTCGACTTATGACCGGTTTTGGTCGAAGGATGTGTGGCTATGCAATTGCAAGCGATTCTGTTAGCTGCAATGCAAGCGCACCTTAGCATTTAGCATACGGTAAGAGTTTAGGCTGTGCCTGGGTCGATGGTAACGTATACGTTCTATTTCTTGATCTAACCCTAGGTGGTCCTAGTAGAGGTTTTACAGAAGTCTTGTAATTGGAAGTTTAATGTTTAGATGTGTTTACAATTTATGGACTAGTCGTATGCAGTTTAGATACATTTTTTAGCAGGAAGCATAGATATTTCTTAAAATAGCCCTTTATTTAGAAATTGCTCATCATTATGTTAGTGTGTTGATTAGATAGTTATGTGTTTTAAATTGTTACGTATAAATGTTCAGAATCTCCGTTAGTAGTTGAGGTATCAACCTTAGAATCTGCTGTTAGTATCCAGAACGCCGTCCCCTTTAAGGGAAAGTTGACGACGCACTCTGAGCGACGCGGTTCAGCGTGTTAACAGTGTAGCTGTTGCTAAAAGGAAGAAGTAGCTTTCCTTACAACGCTTTAAGGTTTTAAGGACTTTTAAGGATTTTAAGGGTTGGATGGTCATGCTTGAGTAAGTATAGGATTAATTCATTCACACACACACATTCAATGTTTAGTATAGGTTTATTCAAACGGAGGCTACTCTTGTTGCATGTGAATATACTGAGTGTCTTCACACTGTTTATTTGTTGTTCCTATTTAACTTGGACAATGCTGCAGATTATTTGAATGTTTTTATTGATGTTTTGTCGCATTTACTTCGCCCTATATACTGCTGCTGCTTTGATGAAATGACGTTTTTATAGGATGTTTTATAGGATGTTTTATAAGATTGGTGATTACCTTCTCTGTAAATACGGCGGCTAGCTCTGCATGAGTGCTTTGTTGACAAAATCAATTGCTTTACATTTTGAATGTATGTGATGAGTTTTTTTAGACCAATGGGGTGAGGGTATGTGTTATATATGTAACTGTCAGAGTTTTTATTGTATAACAGTCTGAAGAAGCCGCATGGCTTAAAGCGCCACTGTGTATTAAAGGATTTATTGCTCCACATTGCTAGTATTAGCGTGGTGATTTCGATTTGGATTTTCTGGAAGTCTGGTTGGTTGGAGTGACTTTGTGAAAGGTTTCCTTCCATTATACAAAACTGTTGGTGTTTACCAGTGAAGTATTTTGTTCAAGGCCGTTTGACACCAGCACCATTGGTTGTTTGGATTATTTTCTACTTTATCTGCTGGTGTAACATCCCATGCTCAGGGGTTATATTTGACTTTTATACATTGATTTTTTTCTACTCCTGGACTGTGGATATGGCCGACAATGCTGCCTCAAACATTGAGCTACCGTACGTACCGCAAACTGTCCAACCTAGTGATGGGTTGGGACGGTTCCATGCTTGTGTGACTGGTGGGGAAAACTTATTACTTTCTTATGAGCCGGATTTTGGCTCAGTAAATACTGTTAATAATAATGAGAACTATCTGAGTTTGTCTAATGACTTACAAGTACTAGAAAATGAGACAATGAAGCTGAAAAAGTTGCAAGTCCAACGACAGTACTTTGAAGCATGTTTGGATAAACAGATCATTCCACGTGGGTTACGTATTCTAAAAATGCCTACTTCAGGTGACTCTATACCGGACCTCTTATATGAATGGCAACAGCTCAATATTGAGCTTAGTAATAACTATATGAAGTTGTTAATCAGGTTCCATTTACCTGAAGAGGAGAGTCTTAGACTAAGAGTCAATGATCTGTATGATAAAATCATTAAAAAGTATGTGAATGTAAATGTTGGTATTAAGATTGAAAGGGTAATAGATAATGTTATGGTTTTAGAAAGAAGATTGATTGAGCAAAAGAAGAATAAAATTATGAGGGACCTAAGGGATTTCAGGAATTCTTATGTATTTACTTGGCCCAGAGATAAGCCTACTTTGGTTAATAATAATGGTGGTTATAGACCTACACCAGGGAAAGGGCCTCAACATAACTTTAATGTGAATACATTGAAAGGAGATGTTTCGAGTGGTGAGAATGGTGCTGATAAATCAGTTACATCTAGACCAATTATTGGTACAAGCAGTTCTGATATTAACTTAAGAAGGAATGTCTCATATACTGAAATTGTTTTTCAGGAAGATGAGCATGGGGGTAATTCAGATAATTCTATAACCAGGGGGAATAAGGAGTTTGTGGTAGAAGGAGTAGACACGCATGTCAACCCACCCTTATCTGACCCTACAACTGTGAGCAGTATGAGGAAGCCAGATGAAGTTGTGGTCAGAAGAAAGGTCCCCCCCAACAATAATAATACCCCTTTCCCTATAGCACAGAAGCAACAACAAGGGAGAACGAGATCGATGAGCAGGGGCAGACAGAAGAGGAAAGGCTCAGGAGGGGAACAACAAGGGCCTACCCTGAAAAGAATGTGGGAGAAGACGATTCGTTGATTGTGAATCTCTCCAAGAAAGTTCTGAATAAATATGAGGAAGATGTTCTTAATAAGGGCCTTAGTTTTATACCCACTAACAGGGGAAATGTTGCTGATTCCATCATTGACATCAAAATGTTTGTAAGGAACATTCAATTGAAACTTGAATTTGGTAATATGCCTGATCGACAGGACATCAGTAGGTTTAGAAGTAATAGTGTATACATCCCCCAGTTACATCCGCTGTTGGATGTTTACTCTAAGATCACAGAGAATGACATTTATAAGCATTTTGAGACAACAAGGAATGTTAAGTATAAACAGAATTTAAGTTTTAATCATAGAATAGCACTGAATGACCTGAAGAATGATACGGCTGTTGTAATAAGACCAGCTGACAAAGGAGGCCCCATTGTCCTTATGGATTCATTGGACTATAATAGAAGGATGGGAATGCTCTTAGGAGAGACCTCCTCATATTTAAAGATAGGTATGGATGTAGTTATAGACAAAACCTTACAAGTTTATTACATGCTTGATGAGCTGTTAGCTTCTGGTAGTATTCAGAAGGAACTTTATGATTATTTCAAAGTAAACAACCCATTAATCCCCATTATACAAGGACTTCCCAAAGTTCATAAATCGGCAAGGGATCCACCCATGAGGCCGATTGTAGCTGGACAAGGTTGGGTGACTGAACCTTTCTCTATTTTTATTGAATATCACCTTAGACCCTGGTTAATCAAAACAAGTTCATACTGAGAGACAGTAAGCAATTCCTTTTGGACCTATATGAGTACACAAAAACATTGGAGGATAATGTACATTACATCCTAGTTACACTAGATGTTGTAAGCCTTTTTACCATGATCCCCAATGATCTAGGTATACATTACATACAGGAATACCTGAAAAATCATTCTGAATTTACAAATGTAAGGATAGACTTTTTTGCTTTACTTTTAGAAACGGTGTTACTGAATAATGTTTTCATGTTTGGAGACGACATTTTCTCACAAAGGGATGGCGTAGCTATGGGCACGTCCTGTGCCAATAGCTACGCCAACCTGGTCATGGCACAATGGGAAGAGTCCTTCCTATTTATCACACCACAATTCCAGAAATATGTTGGGTTCTACCGTAGGTTCGTTGATGACCTTTTCTTTATTTGGAATGGAAACAGTGAGGAATTGTTGCTCTTTGTCGAATGTATGAATAGTTCAACAGGATTTTTAAGTTTCACATTAAATTACTCAACAGAGCGTATATCGTATTTGGATGTGAATATCAACAGGCTTAGCAACGGACTGCTTAACACAAATGTCCATAGGAAGTTATGTTTCAGGAACACTATTCTACACAGGAGTAGTATGCACCCCAAATATGTGTTCGATAATGTGATGAAGGGTCAGGTAATGAGGGCCTCTAGGTTGAATCCCACCAGTGAAGGCTATGAAGATGAACTTAAAGGTCTTAAGGTTAGATTTTCAAAGAGAGGTTATAATGAAGACACTTTTGATAACACAGTTGTAGATGTTCAAAGCCTTAGACATACTAGAGCGAAACCATACTATTCAGAACCTTTACCCACCTCAGCTTTGGATATCCAGTTGAATCCTATGAAAAATAGAATTTCTATGTTCTATACTAAAGATTCAGTGGGTTTGAAGCAGATACTAGAGAGGCACTGGGATTTATTGATGTTAGATAATGATATTAAGGAAATAGTGGGTACTTGCCCGAGCATCACTTATAAGAATCAACCTAATTTAAGGAGAATTTTATGTAAGCCTAGGAACAATCTGGCTACAGAGACATCTAGTACACAGTTGACTAATACTACACCGTGTGGTAGATGCAACCAGTGCATGTTCATTAATGAAACAATGAGTTTCATTCATCCCACCACTCAATGGAGTTATAGTTTTCACACCAGAACATCCTGTGGTAGTTCAAATATCATTTACATGGCAACCTGTGAAGCATGCCAGGCGTTTTATGTTGGTAAAACCAACAGGTCATTCAGAGAACGTATTAGGGAGCATGTTTACCAAATTAGGACAGCATCTGAGGTTAATGCCCTAGCTAAACACCATAAAGAGAAAGGTTCCAGCCATACCTTCTCGTTCTTTGTCATCCAAAAAATCACTCCCAATAAGAGAGGAGGTGACATTGTTAACTTCACCCTGGAGAATGAGACGAGATGGATTATCAGATTGAGGGCTGACCTATACCCAGGATTAAATGACAAAGTGCAGGTCAGACCTTTCCTTCGAAAGAGGAGGTTGTTTGTACCCAAGCAGTAGATCACACCAGACATCCCAGCAATGTAATCCCATTCACCACATATATACATATATATATACACTCTTCCCCAGCCCCTGTTTTTTCCCCCCCTCCCCCCCCCCTCCACACCTTGCACGCAGGCAGGTCCCTCCCTTTGTTGGCTTTCAGCCTTGTGTTTTGCACTCCTTCGCCTGTTCCTCCATAGGTCCTTTTTGTTGTTCTTCCTTCTCCCCTCTTTACACCTCCTCCCCCATTTTATACCCCGTCTTTCCTTTCCTTGACATTCTTTGTTCCACTCTATCCCCCTCCCTCACTACCATGCCTGTTTTCCTCTCAACTGTTCACCTCTTGTTTCATGCTGTGTATGCCCAAACTGATGGGTATTACGTATTATGACCCACTGTATGGTCAGATGTAGTAATATAGAGTATGACTTGACCATTTGTCGACTTATGACCGGTTTTGGTCGAAGGATGTGTGGCTATGCAATTGCAAGCGATTCTGTTAGCTGCAATGCAAGCGCACCTTAGCATTTAGCATACGGTAAGAGTTTAGGCTGTGCCTGGGTCGATGGTAACGTATACGTTCTATTTCTTGATCTAACCCTAGGTGGTCCTAGTAGAGGTTTTACAGAAGTCTTGTAATTGGAAGTTTAATGTTTAGATGTGTTTACAATTTATGGACTAGTCGTATGCAGTTTAGATACATTTTTTAGCAGGAAGCATAGATATTTCTTAAAATAGCCCTTTATTTAGAAATTGCTCATCATTATGTTAGTGTGTTGATTAGATAGTTATGTGTTTTAAATTGTTACGTATAAATGTTCGTAAATCTCCGTTAGTAGTTGAGGTATCAACCTTAGAATCTGCTGTTAGTATCCAGAACGTCGTCCCCTTTAAGGGAAAGTTGACGACGTACCTCTGAGCGACGCGGTTCAGCGTGTTAACAGTGTAGCTGTTGCTAAAAGGAAGAAGTAGCTTTCCTTACAACGTTTAAGGTTTTTTAAGGACTTTTAAGGATTTTTAAGGGTTGGATGGTCATGCTTGAGTAAGTATAGGATTAATTCATTCACACACACACATTCAATGTTTAGTATAGGTTTATTCAAACGGAGGCTACTCTTGTTGCATGTGAATATACTGAGTGTCTTCACACTGTTTATTTGTTGTTCCTATTTAACTTGGACAATGCTGCAGATTATTTGAATGTTTTTATTGATGTTTTGTCGCATTTACTTCGCCCTATATACTGCTGCTGCTTTGATGAAATGACGTTTTTATAGGATGTTTTTATAGGATGTTTTTATAAGATTGGTGATTACCTTCTCTGTAAATCTGGCGGCTAGCTCTGCATGAGTGCTTTGTTGACAAAATCAATTGCTTTACATTTTGAATGTATGTGATGAGTTTTTTAGACCAATGGGGTGAGGGTATGTGTTATATATGTAACTGTCAGAGTTTTTATTATTGTATAACAGTCTGAAGAAGCCGCATGGCGAAAGCGCTCACTGTGTATTAAAGGATTTATTGCTCCACATTGCTAGTATTAGCGTGGTGATTTCGATTTGGATTTTCTGGAAGTCTGGTTGGTTGGAGTGACTTTGTGAAAGGTTTCCTTCCATTATACAAAACTGTTGGTGTTTACCAGTGAAGTATTTTGTTCAAGGCCGTTTGACACCAGCACCATTGGTTGTTTGGATTATTTTCTACTTTATCTGCTGGTGTAACATCCCATGCTCAGGGGTTATATTTGACTTTTAAACAGTAAAGAGACACTCACCTGCTGCTCCCTGGTGTAGGCCCGACATAGATGGACCTGTAAATATTATTCATAGGTTCATAGGTTCATACTAGGCTATCTGCCCTAGGGCATTTATAAGCCTATCCAGAGTGTGTTTGGCTTTCGCCACCCATTTTAAATTAATTTTGCTATGCCCTTTTTTGAGGTTAGTATACTGTGCCTCTGTCTAACAGTGACACAGAAGTGATAACCGGAGTAAACCTACGATCTCCCATCCACTCATCAAGATTCCTCTTGAAGAGAGTCAATGAGGGACTCTGCCTAACCTGGACTGGGATTTTATTCCAGAGTGAAGGGAGCCTCTGGGTTATGAATCTGTCCCTCCAGCATGTCCTATTTATTTCAGTGCTGAGGTTCAAGTCTCTCGAGTGCGTAGCTCGATGGGATTTGGATTTTCTGAGATGCAGCATGTCCATTAATTCCGGGTTGGACATGGCTTTATACGTCAGGCACAGATCGCCTCTGAGCAGGTGGTATGCCACTGAGTAGAGCTGGAGTTTCTTTAACTGGGCAGCATATGGCATCCGTTTGAGCCCTTTGATCCTCTTGGTGAGGTACTTTTGGGGTCTTTCCAGTTGCTGCAGGTGTCTGGTAAGGTACATCCCAAAAGGGGCATTGCACTCAATTATGGGCCAGATGAGGGATGAGTAAAGAGGCACAATGACCTCCCCTGATCCAGATGTGAATCCCTTCATGATTAGGTGGGCTATATAAAATGTTTTTCTAACCACTTTGGCCACGTGGTTGTCAAATGAGAGATTGCTATCAACTTTGGTCCCCAGGCCCCTAATTTCTTCTTCTGTACTTATGGATTACCACCTATGTGGTAATTTGTGGGCACTTTGCTTTTGCCAAAGGGGATGACTATATACTTTTTGGCGTTTAGCTTGAGGCCATGGCTCTGGCACCAGTCATCTGTTTCTATGAGGCCCTTTTGGAGGATGTTTGTGTCAGCTGGAGAGTTGATTATGGCGCCCAGTTTGCAGTCATCTGCGAACTTGGTCAGCCACAGTCCTTCCGTGTTGGCCTGTACCTCTGAGAAATATATACCGAACAAGAGAGGTCCCAGGACTGAGCCTTGTGGGATGCCACTTGTAACTGGTTTGGAGTCTGACATGGCTCCAGCAATTCTAACCATGTGGGTTCTGTCCTTGATCCAGTTTGCAACCCATCTAGTGACATAGGGGTTTATATTTAAGCTGGTGTGCTTATCTATAATGCCCGAGTGGGGTATTGTATTGAAGGCTTTTGCGAGGTCCAGGTAGGCTGTGTGGACCACCTTCCCCTCGTCAATGGCCTTGGTGATTGTTTCAAAGAAATCAACCAGGTTTAAGAGGCAGGATCTGCCCTTAACAAAGACGAACTGGGTAGGATCCAGTGTCTGTAGGTCCCCAATATTTTTATTTATGAGGTCCATAATGATCCTTTCCATAGCTTTGCAGACCAAGCTAGTCAGGCTTATGGGGCGATAGTTTCCAGGATCCGTTGAGGCACCACCTTTGTGGAGAGGGACCACTGTTGCTGTAGGCCACTCTTTGGGTACATATCCTGTAGTAAGGCTGAGATTGAACAGTAGTTTTATGTTTGGGTTTAGCTCTTCTTGGAGTTCATGTAGGACGCAGCCCAGGACACCATCTGGTCCCATTGATGCTGTGTTTTTTGCTTTGGAGAGGGAGGCTCTTACCTGAGCATCTGAGATGTCAAGGGGGCAGCACTCTGCTGGGATAGATATTTGCCCTTTTTGTGGGGGGGGGGGTTTGCACTGAATCTGTCAGCTAGGATGTTGGCAATGTCTGTGGGTTCGGAGTATTTTTTTGTCTTTTTGGACTAATTCTGAGCATATCTGGGAATTCCCACCCAGGTTCCTAACATAACTAAAGAAAGCCTTGTGATTATCCTTAGTGTCCTGTGCAATTTTTCTCTCGAAGCTGGCCTTAGACATTTTATGAGTGCCCGTAGTTTTTTGCTAATACTGATCAGAGATGCCTTCCCTTTTTGGGATTTTGCTCCATCATGTAGTAGCTTCCTCCTTCTGTTGTATAGTTTGTTTATGGCTGGGGTCCACCAGACAAGACGTCTGCCTTTGGAGGATTGGGTCTTGGTTTTATTTGGGATTGCATGATCCATGCATTCCTGAAGGTGTTCATAGAATGTGTTTATAAAGGATTCTGTGGTCTGGGCCATATTTTCCACAGGCCTGGGGGCTTTGAAGGATTCCACCTCGGTTTGAGGAGTGTGAAATTTGCTTTAGAGAAGTTTTTCACTGTGGTTTTCTGGGCAGGAGGTGGGGTCAGGATGTGAATATCCAGTGAGATTAGTTTATGGTCTGATCTTACCAGTGAGGGATACACTTCTGGTCTGGAGCATAGAGTCCCCATGTTGGTGATGATCAGGTCCAGTATGTTTTCCCCTCTTGTGGGAGTGGTAACAAGTTGTTCCATAGCATTTGAGTTTATAAATTCTAGGAACCTTTGGGCTAGGGTGTTGGAGCTAGAGTAATGCTCAAAGTCTATGTTTGGGTAGTTGAAGTCGCCCAATATAATGGTGTTTGGAGAGACCTTCATATTTTCCAGTGTTCTCAGGAAGGCTAAGTGGGGTTCCTGGGCTTTTGAGGGTGGTCTGTAGCAGGCTATAAACTGGAAGGCAGTTTTACCCACTGTTAGTTGCACATGGATAGTCTCTGATGCTTCGTGCTGTGCCACCAACCTGGAGGTGTGGGTATCTTTGACAAATATTGATACTCTCCCTCCTTTTGTAGTTCCGTCCAAGTTTTGGGGCTGAAAAGCATGGTATGAGGTATAACATGGTAGTGCTGGGGTGCTCTTGGAAGCCTTGAACCAGGTTTCTGTTACTGCACAGATATCAATGTTCTCCATGCTAAGGAGAGTTTCGAGTGCATGCATCTTGGGGTTTAGACTTCTGGCGTGGAGTAGCTTTACTTTTAGTTTTTTATCCCTTGTGATACCTATGGAGGTGGGTTTGTCTTTTGAGCCTTGCCTAAAAAAGGCACTATGGGGGTAGCAAGAGCCTTTGCCAATATCCGAAAGCCCAGGGGTGACAGGTGCAAGCCATCCCTAGCGAAGCATCGTGGCTTGTCGAGCATGTCATCCCAGGCTGACAGGCATTGGATCCCCTTTGAATGGCACCAACACTTAAGCCAGTTGTTGAAATTGATCATCTTGACTTCATATTGTGGCATCATTCTTGGTGAGGGTAAGATGCTACTCAAGGACAGGGTCATACCGACCTGGGCTACATGCTCAGAGAGCTCCTCTATGTCTCTTTTCATGTAGTCCAGGGAGGTAAGTCTTAGGTCATTCACACCAGCATGGACAATGACTGAGTCATAGTTGTACTTGCCTTGGAGTGTCCTGAGTGCTTGTGTTATGTGGCGGATCCTAGCGCCCGACAGGCAGCTCACCGTGACCTTCTCCTTGTTCAGGCTGGTGAGCGGGACGTCAGTGTGCCTGACGATAGAGTCACCTATTACAAGTGTATCAGGTGTGTTGTTTAGCCTTAAGGGCTGTGACTGTTCGGCACACTGGCTTTGTGAGCTATGTGTTGCACGTGTTTTGTTTTGGGGTAGCGGTTGCTTGGGTGTCTGCTTTGGAGGTCTCTGCTGCTTAGGCAGATTTTTATTTAGAGCCTCCGAGTATGTTTTTGTGTTTTTATGTGTTTGGTTTGCTGTCATGGTAGGTCTATGTGAGACTGGAATTGTAGTGAGTGTGGTTTCCTTCTCCTCCTGACTGGTTACGCCAGTACTGAGTTGAGAGAGCTTAGCCTCCAGTTTGGCTATATGGTTGCATCTCTCACATGTGTTGGAATTTGTTGGGAGGAGGAGAGGGTTGTCTGTGTACATGAGGCAGTTGTAACATTGCCTCAAGATTCCCAGATTCACCAGCTGGACCGGAGAGGAGATTGACAACTGACCTTTGGACATGCTAGAATAGTATTGGGAATTCCTTTATAATTGAAAAAAGGGCCAATGGGGAACAAGGTACTCAAGGGGAGTTTGTGAGGGTGTAGTGCTTTTAATTTTTTAGTGCTGACTTATATAATTGCTTTAGTGAGCAAGTGCCAGGTAACTTAAATGCAATGTGTTACAGGTAACTTAAATGCAAAAACGACAAACAGTAACTTTCTTTCAAGTGAAACAAGGAAATAAGTACAGTAAGCAATGCAAATATCACTAGGGATCCACAGAAGTGCTGAAAAGCCACGTTTTAGGTGGAATTAGCGTTTCAGGGAAATAACAAGCAAACAAACAACAAGCATACAAACAAAGCTAGATTCAGCAGGCCTGGATAGCTCTCATCCAAAAAAAGAAGCCAATCTGGTGGTCCCCTGCCATAAGCAAACTTTACAACAAAAGGGAGAAACTGTTGCAGAAAAGAAGAAAATCCCAGGATGCAAAAAACTTCCTTACCAGCCTCAGTAAGAAACTGAGATCCCTCATAAAATCCTCCAAAGCTAGTTACGAAAATAAAATTGCCAAAGATTCCAAAGACAACAACAAGGCATTCTATAACTATGTCAAGAATCTAAATGGCAAAGCTCAGATCTGCTCTGAGCTAAAACAGAATGGCATTAAATATACTGATCCCAAGGATATTGCCAATATTCTGGCAGACCGATTCAGTGCGAACTTCACCCCCCCCTCACCCCCTAAATGGCCCATCTCAATACCGGAAGATTGCCAAATTCCGGTAATAATGGCCACACAGGTAAAAAACGCACTCTCTAAAGCCAAGAATACAGCATCCATGGGACCAGATGACACCCCGGGCTGTGTACTACATGAACTACGATATGAACTGGCACCTCACCTAAGTGTCATGTTTAATCATAGCCTCACCTCAGGTTTCGTGACCACTGAGTGGCACACAGCTACAGTTATCCCACTCCACGAGGGGGGATCCACCTTGGATCCCGGAAACTACCATCCCATCAGTCTGACAAGCCTTATCTGCAAGGCCATGGAGCGTATTATCATGGAACTTATAAACAAAGACATTGGCAACCTTCAAACACTGGACCCCACCCAGTTTGGGTTCATGAAGGGCCGATCTTGTCTCCTGAACTTGATTGACTTCTTCAAATCAGTCTCCAGAGCCATGGACAAGGGTAAGGTGATCCACACAGCCTATCTAGACCTTACCAAGGCCTTTGACACCATCCCCCACTCTGGAATCATAGATAAACTTACTAGGCTGGGCATTAATCCCTACGTCACCCAATGGGTTGCTAACTGGCTTACTGATAGAACCCAAACTGTAAAAGTAGCGGACTCCAAATCCAGCTCCAGACAAGTGACAAGTGGAGTACCTCAGGGTTCAGTCCTGGGACCGCTCTTGTTTGGCATCTACTTCTCTGAAGTACAGGCCAACACTAAGGGACTCTGGATAACAAAGTTTGCAAATGACTGCAAACTGGGAGCCATTATTGAATCCCCAAATGATGTGCATACTCTACAAAAGGGCCTTACAGAAACAGATGCTTGGTGCCAGAGCCATGGGCTCAAGCTCAATGCCAAGAAATGTATAGTTATTCCCTTTGGGAAAAAACATGTATCCGTGAATTACCATATAGGTGGCAGTACACTAAACACTGAAAGTTTGATAAGAGACTTAGGGACACAGGTGGACAGTGGTCTCACCTTCGATAACCACATTGCCACAACAGTCAGGAAATCCTTCTATGTGGCACACCTCATCACTAAGGGCTTTTCATCCAGAAAAAAGGAGGTCATTGTCCCACTGTACTCATCCCTCATTAGACCCATTATAGAATACAATGCCCCGTCTTGTACCTCTCAAGACATCTGCAACAACTGGAAAGGCCACAGAAATACCTCACTACAAGAATCACAGGCCTAAAGCAGATGCCCTACGCTGACCGCCTTAAAAAACTCCAGCTATACTCTGTCGCATATCGTCTACTCAGAGACGATCTTTGCTTAACATACAAGGCCATGTCAAACCCAGAGCTGTTGGACATGCTACACATAAAGAAATCCCAATCTCTCAGAGCCACACGCTCCAGGGATCTAAACCTTGTCATCACAATAAACAAAACATGCTGGAGGGATAGGTTCCTGACCCAGAGACTCCCCAGACTCTGGAATAGATTGCCCATACATGTCAAGCAGAGTGCCTCTTTGGTCCTCTTCAAAAGGAACCTTGACGATTGGATGGGAGAAAGAAAATTCACCCCCAGGATCATGTCAGTCGCCCTGCTAGACAGGGGTCCAGGAAAGTAAATAGTGTGGGAAGAAATAGCCAGGGAATTGTTATGGCTAGGCTTGTATAGGCCCTAGGGCTGATAGCCTAGTACCAACCTATGAACCTATGAACCTATGGATCTAGTCTATGCTACAGCAAACAAGGTGTACCAATTTCAGTAAGAAACAGTTCAAATATGCAGGCACTATAAGCCTTTAACCAGAAATTCTGAGCTCAGAAGGGCAGAGTCCAACCTCTCCTCCCACAAGAGTGCAGACCATGAATCTTCTTAAAGTAAAATAACTGGCCTGAAGCCCAAGTGCTTAAACCAGAACTAATACACTTTTAGAATAACAGACACTGAGCGCTCAATCAGCAGTTCCCAACTTAGAAGGATGTAAGCTACCTGTCCTGCCACCACAGTGCAGGCCACAAACCTTCCTAATGTAAAACAACTGGTCTGAAGCCCAATTGCTTAATCCAAAAGACATAGAATGATAGCTACACTTTAATCAAGTTACTACCAAGCAGTAATAAATACAATTGAATACTTTAAAGAATGCCTGGATTAGTACTCAAGTTATACAAACAAAGCTAGATTCAGCAGGTCTGGATCTAGTCTATGCTACAGCAAACAAGGTGTACCAATTTCAGTAAGAAGCAGTTCAAATATGCAGGCACTATAAGCCTTTAACCAGAAATTCCCAGCTCAGAAGGGCAGAGTCCAGCCTCTCTTCCCACAAGAGTGCAGACCACGAGCCCTCTTAACGCAAAATAACTGGCCTGAAGCCCAAGTGCTTAAAGCAGAATTAATACACTTTTAGAATAACAGACACTGAGCCCTCAATCAGCAGTTCCCAACTTAGAAGGATGTAAGCTACCTGTTCTACCACTACAGTGCAGACCACAAACCTTCTTAATGTAAAACAACTGGTCTGAAGCCCAAGTGCTTAAACTAAAAGGCTTAGAATGAGTTACACCAAGCAGTAATAAATACAATTGAGTACTTTTAAGATGACGCAAAAGCAAAATAAAGTAGGAAGAAACACAAATACAGTAAAAGCAGATAACATTTTTTTTTTTTTTGAGTGAGCAAATGAGATGGGCCCAGGAGTTACAGGACAGAAACAAGTGCAAATGCAGGCCTTCAAATTAGAAGGTTGAGAGAGATGGAAGACCGCCCAAACGGCCAATAACTACAAATATTGGGCCAGAATCACTCCCTATGTGGTAGACAGGTTACCTAATGCTAACCACTCCCACTGATAATCTAGAAGGCTTCCCTCCAACACAGAAAGGCTTGGGGGGCTCAGAAGCTTACAAACAGTTCTGGATACAGCAAATCTGTATCTGGAACACTAATTACAGGAAAGGTAGGAAACAGGCTTACAATTTTTTTTTTCAGAAAAGTAGCAAAAACAGTAGTAAAAAACAATTCACATGCAGTGCAGGCTGGCACATTTGAGTATGTAGCAATATTAGTCCACACACAGTTTGAAAAAATGTAATTAAATTAAAAAGGACTAAAAGCAAGTGCAGAAAGGGTTTATTAGGTAGAATGTGGTAAAGAGATGGGACTGGGGGAGTGTCCTAGATCAAATCTACAGTGGGGCGGGCATTGCAAAAGCCACCAAATTCAGTTTCAACAGAGATGTGAGGAATCACAGTGCAAATTTTAAAACCAAAAAAATATATACTGATCTCTGTATATTTGTTGCAATACACATTACAAATATTGTTTGCACTGCTTTGTCTGTAACTCAGATATACCAATACAATACCTGTAATTATACTTATATTCATCATCCTCACGTTGTCTGTAACTCAGATATTCCAATACAATACATGTAATTATACTTCTGTTCATCATCCTCACGCTGTCTGTATCTCAGATATACCAATACAATACATGTAATTATACTTATGGTCATCACCCTCACGCTGTCTGTATCTCAGATATACCAATACAATACATGTAATTATACTTGTGTTCATCATCCTCACGCTGTCTGTAACTCAGATGTACCAATACAATACATGTAATTATACTTATATTCATCATCCTCACGTTGTCTGTAACTCAGATATACCAATACAATACATGCAATTATACTTATGTTCATCATCCTCACTCTGTCTGTAACTCAGATATACCAATACAATACATGTAATTATACTTATATTCATCATCCTCACGTTGTCTGTAACTCAGATATACCAATACAATACATGTAATTATACTTCTGTTCATCATCCTCACGCTGTCTGTAACTCAGATATACCAATACAATACATGTAATTATACTTATGTTCATCATCCTCACACTGTCTGTAACTCAGATATACCAACACAATACATGTAATTATACTTGTGTTCATCATCCTCATGCTGTCTGTAACTCAGATATACCAATACAATACATGTAATTATACTTCTGTTCATCATCCTCACGCTGTCTGTAACTCAGATATACCAATACAATACATGTAATTATACTTCCGTTCATCATCCTCACGCTGTCTGTAACTCAGATACACCAATGCAATACATGTAATTATACTTATGTTCATCATCCTCATGCTGTCTGTAACTCAGATATACCAATACAATACATGTAATTATACTTCTGTTCATCATCCTCATGCTGTCTGTAACTCAGATATACCAATACAATATATGTGATTGTACTTCTGTTCATCACCCTCACGCTGTCTGTAACTCAGATATACCCATACAATACATGTAATTATACTTCTGTTCATCACCCTCACGCTGTCTGTAACTCAGATACACCAATACAATACATGTAATTATACTTATGGTCATCACCCTCACGCTGTCTGTAACTCAGATATACCAATACAATACATGTAATTATATTTATGTTCATCATCCTCTTGCTGTCTGTAACTCAGATATACCAGGAAATACATGTAATTATACTTCTGTTCATCATCCTCACGCTGTCTGTAACTCAGATATACCAATACAATACATGTAATTATACTTATGGCATCACCCTCACGCTGTCTGTAACTCAGATATACCAATACAATACATGTAATTATACTTCTGTTCATCATCCTCATGCTGTCTGTAACTCAGATATACCAATACAATACATGTAATTATACTTCTGTTCATCACCCTCACGCTGTCTGTAACTCAGATATACCAATACAATACATGTAATTATACTTATTTTCATCACGCTCACACTGTCTGTAACTCAGATATACCAAACAGTGTAAGAAACTTCTCTGTGTGGAAGATTTTCAGTCCATATATTTCTAGTTAATCACTGTATATTAATCAGATCAGACAATAGTAGTAGAAGTAGCGAACGTAAACTCGTCAAGTCAAAAAGTAATAATAGAAAATATATAATTCTACAGTATTACTAAGTATTCGAAAGTAATCCAAGCAAGGCAGGCAGTCTGTTTCCAGTCGAAAATCCTTTATTAAGTACACAGACAAGCAATCCAAGTAAAACAAAAATAGAGTAATAATTTCCTCACAAGCTTTCTAAATATATATATACTTTTTATCAGGCATGGGAGTGGTTTACTGTGCTGTAAAACAAAGTGTTATTGGTACACATGTTAAATTCACATCCCTTCCCCCATCAGTGTGACATTCGAGCTGGTCCTGCCCTACCTAGTAGCTGTCATAATAATATATAGCCCTAATGTACTTTAATGGTACATCTTATTTAACCAAATTATTAAGTAGATTATTAGGTCTGTGATTTTATACAAGGCAATATACTACATGGCTGGAAATATATCAACCTTAATTCATTTTGCGATCAAAAATTATATATAAATATATACATATACATTTTGCATGTAAAAATCAGTTTCTATTTTCATAACCTACTGTTAACAAAGATTGCTTTCATCCTTCTAGACTTCTTCAGGTCTGTGTACAAGAACCTTAAAAACCTATATAATAGTATAATTAGTTAGTATTGTTATTACCATCATTTTGAATAAAGTGGAAAAAAAAGAACCAGAAAAAAGTAAAAAAATATATGTATGATGATGGAAACAAAATATACATTTAAATGTCAAATGATTTAAAATGGTATTTAAAACCAATTTGTAGAAAAAAATAAAATAAAATACAGTAAAATAAAATACAATTAGTCATGTAAACAATGTGGCAATTTTCTAAGTTCCAGTGCACTTTTAATTGAACAGTAGTAGTTTAGTCCAGGCATCCTAAAAGAGTTCAGCTTTAATTGCCACATGAGTTCCTGTTTCTCCAGAATATTCGGGATGTCTTCTTCAAGATCACCCATGTCTATGCGATCCAGGATCTGGAACTTAAAACCTGTGTGTCTTTTATGAAGAGAAATGTGTTTGGCTAGTGCATTATTTTTACATCCAGAGCGGATTTCTGACAGATGACATGAAATCCTTCACTTGAGTTTATTTACAGTCTTGCCCACATAGAATGCATCACATTCATTGCACTGTGCCCTGTAAATTACTTTTTTAGTGTTACATTCACCCCCTGCACTGGTTTTAATGATCTTCTTTATATAAGGGCAATAAAAACTATCACCTTGCTGTATAAATATACAAAATGTACAATTAGTTTCACATCTTTTAGTGCTTTTCTCACATGGTCTAGGTTTAAATTCAACAAAACTTCTAATATTCCTGGCCTTCCTATAAACAAATGATGGGGCTTCACCTAAGATGTTAATCAGAAAAGGGTTTCCTGTGACAATGTCCCAGTTTTCTTCAATAATATTTTTGATACTGTGATAATCCAAAGTGTATGTCAGGATGCAGCTATTTTTGCATTTGTTATTCTCTGTGGGATTACTTAACATTTTTCTACTGGGGAGGTTAGAGAACTGAAAAGGACCGAAGCACCTTCACTCAACCTCCCCAGTAGAAAAATGTTAAGTAATCCCACAGAGAATAACAAATGCAAAAATAGCTGCATCCTGACATACACTTTGGATTATCACAGTATCAAAAATATTATACTGTTACAAAGGGTTACTGTATAGAGAATGCACCCCTGAGGGAGGGCTAGAGGGTGAGAGAATACAGCAGTTGGTAGTACCCCAAGTCTACCATCTGGTACTTCTAGTCACAGCCCATGACATTTCCTTTGCAGGTCATATGGGCATAAAGCATACAACGAGATGTATTATGCAGAACTTTTACTGGCCTGGGATTTCCATGGATGTAACAGGGGCAGGACATGTGAGCAGTGCCAAAAGGTAGGCAAGACAGGGGACAACATCAAAGCTCCTTTGGTGCTTTGCCTGTGATTGAGGAGCCATTTGAAAGGGTAGCTATTGATATTCTGGTGCCTCTGAGAATTCCAAGTTCCACATGAAAGAAGTATATCCTAGTGGTAGTAGCTTATGCTACCAGAGATACTCTGAGGTGGTGGCCTTGTCCTCCATTGTAGTAGAAAAGGTGGCAAATGCTTTTCAGCAGGGTAGGTTACCCAAAAGAAATACTGACTGTTAGAGGTGCCAATTTCATGTCAGACCTGTTGGCTTCTCTGTGGGAATGCTGTGGGGTGAAGCACCTAAAGACCAGCCCCTACCACACCCAGACTAATGGTCTGGTGGAGAGGTTAAACTCTACATTAAAGACAATGCTATAGGCATTTGCAAACCAGTTTAAGAGGGTGCAGAACAAATATTTGCCCCATCTGTTGTTTGCTTACAGACAGGTGCCCCAGGTATCCACAGGGTTTTTACACTTTAAGTTGCTGTATGGGCATATGGTGAGGGGACCTCTAGATTTGATTCATGATGAGTGGGAGAGTGAGTGTGCATCCCACAAGGACTCTGTTGTGGTATTTATCCTAAACCTCAGGACAAGGTTCAGGCAACTCATGGGCTTGGCCCAAGAGAACCTGGCAGAAGCCCAACAGCAAAAAAGGCCTGGTATGACAGGAATGCTCGAGCTAGTGAGTGTGCTGTGGGGAAGCAGGTTATGGTTCTCATTCCTGTCAGACACAACAAGCTGCAGGCAGCTTGAGAGGGTCCCTTCTAAGTGGTAAGGAAGGTCAGTGATGTTAACTACACTGTAGAACTGCAGGCAGGAGACATGGATACAAACTATATCATCTGAACATGATGAAAAATTTCTATGATATCGAGGCCCAGGTGCTAAGTATTTGCAGTAGAAAGCAGGAGAAGTCTGAGGGGGGGGGGTCTATGGCTACAGGAGACTAGCCAGCAACATCACAAATTACAATGGTGGAGCCTAGGATTGCAAGCATATGATAGGACAATGCAGCACTGTACTGTTGTCAGCAATGCAAAGGTAGCTGGGATCTCAAGACAGGACATGGGGTAATGTATTCCCAAATAGGCTTATCCCTCTTAAGCAATGTTTCTCAAGGGTCACTCGAAAAACTAGCTTGAGTCTTCGAAGGGGGGGGTGTCATGGAAAGATATACTATCAGGCCAGCTATCTGAAGTTTTGTAAATAATTATATATCATTTGTGAATATCAACATGATTTATATAAGATGATTTATTTAGTGACATTGTGGGGGCCACTCCTAATAACCTTGCTCTTTGTCAAAGTACCATTTGTATTACTATTAATATAACACAGTAAGATTGGACACCCTTTGTTAAGGGCCTTAAAGCAGCTGATAAGGAGTTGGTTGGTGGCAGTGATAACTACCTTATAGTCTGGGCAAAAGGGGGCTTAGCTAGTAAACCTTTGCCAGCCTTTCCCAGTTTTGTGTGTGTGTGTGTGTGTGTGTGTGTGTGTGTGTGTGTGTGTGTGTGTGTGTGTGTGTGTGTGTGTGTGTGTGTGTGTGTGTGTAAATCAAACCTCAGAGTGTGTCTGTCAGTTACTTGGGCAGGGAGATGAAGCACTGGTTGGACACAGAGGGTGCTGGATGTCATGGGTTGGCCACTCAGCTGAGATCTCAACTCTATAGCTGTGCCAGTGGGGAGTCTTACTGGGGAACTGGAGAAAGAGTGAGAAACCAGTCCCTGACTGACTGTGGTCTCTGTGTGCTCTTAAGGGAAATTGCACTTGATGCAGACAGCTGCATCTGGAAATAATGTGTGTGTACCTGTCATCCTCCAAGTGTATTTCCCCCACTGTTGCCATTGGTGAGCACTGAGGCTCCTTGATTACTGGTCCAGTAGAGGGTCATCCCACCATGTGTGGCACATGTCTTTGTTATCTTCTAATGACTTGATAACATGACATTAGTGCCACTTTCCAATACTGATTTTGATACATTTTCTGATCATACCATTGTTAACTGTGAACTGTGTGGTACTTCAGATAGCATTTCTGTGTTTTTGTGTTTTTCACATTTCTTCATGATGCTTACTGCGAGAAGGCTGAGACATGTCCATGTGCCTAACTGGTCTGAGGAGGAGATGACCCAGATGTTGACCATGTATGCCGGACTGGAGCAGAGGATGGCAGCCAGACTGAGAAACTTCACTATGATCGACATGTGGAACCAGATTGCGAGGAAGCATCGACAGAGGATGGGGATCTACCGCAATGGAGTACAGGTTCATCACCACTATGATGACCTGAATTGAAGGAATGCAGCGGAACTTCAAAGGGGGGTTGACAAGGTGCGGAGGCAGCTCTTAGTTCCCTACAGTGAGTACCGATATTCTACATATACCTTAGCATTGCTGCAGATTTTACAGATATTTCATTCAACCATTGATATCACCTAGATGTTTTTATAACCAAGGTGTAGATGCTGTGAGAATTAGCTCATGAGGATTAATCAGGGGACTTTGTAAATACTGCCCTCGTAACTATGGGTTTGATAGTCATGTTATCATTTTATTTAATTGAACAATATCCATAACTATGTTGTCTGTAGGTGAACATATGTTTTACAACATCTAAGTATATGATTTTACATAGCCTCTGTTCTCGTGAATCACAGATGCCAACAGTACCTAGGCTGTGGATCACTGTGCATTTCATAGTTTTCCATTATTGTCTCACTGTATCTCCTTTTGTACTGTTACAAGTTGGAAGACAAACATGTATATAACTTACTTACATCATTCTTCCTAAACAAGTACACCGACGCGTGTATTTAATGTAAACATTAATGGTCATACCATTGCTTAAATATATTTTTAGTTATGTGTTGATAGTTGTTCTCTCTTCACTATAACAGGTGTTAAAATGGTATGCATATTCTATATTCTGTCATTTTTGCAAGATTTCTAATAAACACCTGCAGTACCGTTTATCGCAGGATTTCTAATAAACATCTGCAGTACCGTTTATCACAGGATTTCTAATAAACATCTGCAGTACCTGTTTTGTACAATGAAAGCCTTGTGTACCTGTTTTCTATAATGAAAGCCTTGTTGAATGCTAGTTTAGCCAGCCTGTAAAGGAACTAACCATCATGTCTAAATTTTGGCATGTTGTGGGATCCAAACCGTATAGTGGAACCCGTTACCTTGGTTAAATTCACCCATATAATTTTTTCAAAAACTGTATTGCAATACTTTATATAAAGGCTTATGTTGTGCATGGTAATGACTCACTGGTCTATGAATAACACCATAATCTATAATAGTCTAATAACAACATCATTTGAAGAGCAGTACCCATTTGCTTAAAAAATGTATGTGCTCTGTGGTAGCTCAGCATGTAAGGAAACAAACCAGCCTTTTTCCATTTTGTGTGTTGTGTGTTCAAGTCTTGAAAGAGGATACATATATCTTAAACTATTATATTGATTTCATATACCCATAGCATTAATTTACCAAAGCATATTACACGTATTGATATTACCTGGAGCGTTGCTACGAATAACTCTGTCATTTCTCAAATTCCTTCTTATATTCTCCATAATCTGTAACATTTATTAACATCAGCTATTTAACAACTGTGCCAATACATCTTGATAAATCCTGTTACTTGTCTGAGCAATTGTTTGGTTAAAACTGTGTACTTTTAGAAACACTAAGAAGGTTGGTTTTGTCATGAAATACTGAAGGCAACAGTAGAAGAAAATCAACCTCTAATGTTGAGGGACAGTGATGGCCACATTAACAGTTGGAATGAAGACCAGGGTAGACATATGGATTTAGCAAGTGATATGCAATTTAACAGAGTAACAGTCCTCACACATACCTTACTGGGTCCTTAATGTACAACAATGGGTATGGTTCTGTTCGCAGAAGCTGTATGCTACATGACACTGTCTCACTGTCTGAGCAATTGTTAGGTTAAAACTGTGTACCTTTAGAAACACTAAGAAGGTCGGTTTTGTCATGAAATACTGAAGACAACAGTAGAAGAAAATCAACGTCTAATGTTGAGGGACAGTGATGGCCACGTTAACAGTTGGAATGAAGACCAGGGTAGACGTATGGATTTAACTAGTGATATGCAATTTAACAGAGTAACAGTCCTCACACATACCTTACTGTGTCCTTAATGTACAACAACGGGTATGGTCTGTTCACAGAAGCTGTATACTACATGACACTGTCTCACTGTCTGAGGAATGGATGCTCTCCATTGCTGTTAATTTGTCTGAACACAGTGCTGACATGAATGTAATTTTCAAACAGTTACGTACATGACCAGCACATGTTAATACCATGCAGTCCTAAGCCAAGGTGATTCTTATTACACCATCCTCTATAAGGAAAATGTCATAACAACTCTTTTTCCTGTCAACATACTTTTTCACAATTAAGGTGTTAGACAGGCAGATAGGTCTCAAGGTTATAATATGGATGTAGATTGTGGTTGCAGGTTTAAATCTCATGTTCATCAAGCTATGCTTAAAGATGTTAATAACTAAATGGAAAAGTGTCAGCTAAGTGATGTGCTTACTTAATGTTCTTCAAAAAAGCAGTGTGTTGAGAAATGTATTTCAAGAATAATTTTTTATTTTTTTTTTTGACAATGAGGACCGCAAATGGAAAAGAGCAATGTGTATCAAGCAGGTGCACAGGCTTGAAGAGCAGTTAAAGTTGAGAGTTGTGTTGATTACTCTATGTATGTTATGAACTGAAATGCATATTCTACTGTTTTCAGGCTTGTAATTTTCAAATTAATATGTTTATTGATAACACTGCAGGAACACCCATCATGCATCAGTAAGATAAGTAAAATCAGCAAAGAGTATCTGTCATTACAATTGTGGAAAACTTATACTGTTGACATATTATGTATTTTGATCCATTTTGTCAGCATACAGTTTTTAACAATACATCTACAACTTAAACGACAGTTTGTTGTGTGTATCTGACACACAGCTAAGAAGAATAATGTTCAAGTGTAACTGCTATGATTATTGTTTATGCTGTAAGGTTTGGTGCACTTGTATCTCTGGCTGCGTTCTGGTGATTGATCTTTTGTGCATAGTGTAACTATTAGTGAATGGGAGTTTGCTGTGCTATTGTTAAAAGTGTTCTCTGCAGATTGCTTTGGATTACCTTTAGTTTAACACTGGAATTCCATCTGCCTCAGACACTGTGGGTGTGTTTGTAAAAACACTGTTAAGCCTAGATTGACTGACATTTGAGCAGGTAGCCATTTATCAGCAGTTCATAATCAGTAAACATATTTACAAAGCGTTGTTTTTTCAGCCTAGTGATTCCTGATAGTTTCTGAAGATAATGTATATAGTTGTGCAGACAGAATACTGTTATTAACAGAAATATTATATTCTGATATGTCTAAACTTATGCTGATTGAACATATCACATTGTTTTCAGTGTTGTACTCATCATATTGATGTGTGTTCAGTCAAATATCATGATGCGTCTCTCACAAAGTTGTCATACGGTTTCCCTATTGTACACAATACTGTCCAATAAATTTCACCTCATTTTTACAAAGGCATGTTGTGGCTGTTTGCATACATCATTGAATGCAAACAGTAAAATATGTTTTTTCACATTCATACATTTTTGCAAAGCTAATGAACTCTGTGAGTGTGTGTGTGTGTGTGTGTATGTGTGTGTGTGTGTGTGTGTGTGTGTGTGTGTGTGTGTGTGTGTGTGTGTGCGTGCATGCGTGCGTGTGTGTGTGTGTCTGTGTGTAAGCATCTAGAAGTGTCAAGAAAGAATACAGCTCTCCTTTTTAGCAGTACAACACACAGGGCCATAGGTAACTCTGTCCATAATGGATCTGTCTCAGTCCCTTGGTAAATTGTCATAATAATGATATTGTGTTGTGCTGTGATTATCATGCAACTATCTGAATGATAAACATTTTTTTCTGCTGTGTTTTTACAATTAATCTTTGCAGAGCATATTACCTGAGGATGTTCGCCAATCCACAGACGATGATGTGCACATGCAACGGCACTGCCAGATTCTTCTTCTGAAGAAGGGGATTGATGATGATGCTGAGGCACCTGGACCTGCCCCTGCCTGACACATCCTGCCTGCACCCTGGAGACTGACATGACCAGGATAGAGACAATTTTTGGGAGGAGATCCTGAGGTCAATATCGATGTGTTCTGAATACAGATGAGGGACATGATGGGGACCTTGTTTAATGAAATGGCATGTGCTATGTGGGATTCATTCAGGATAATAGCTTGTGATATCATTCAGGAGTCTGATCCACATTAACCTGGTTCCACCTGTCTGCAGGTATTGTCTGTGTGCTCCACCTCTGTTATGATGACAACATGGTGATTTGCATTTAATTGATTGGACTTTACTCTTGTGCATACATACTATGCATCTGCCATGTTTATGTATTATCGTCTGACATTTACTTTGGTTTCAGTGTGTGCATGACACCCGTTAACACATCACACTGTCCACACATTCAACTCTTCATGCCTTGTAGCAGTAAATCTGCTGATAGTGATGCAACAGGCAGCCTGTAAACATGTGTGTTAGTGACACGATTGACAGACAACACATCTTGCCGCAGATGCTCTACTCCTCTATTGCAAAATATGGAACACCCTTCACCATCAATCATGACTACTAGCAATGCATAACACCCTCCCTTCATCAATCAATCAGGACTACCAGCAATGCATCACACCCCGCCTCCATTAATCAGGACTACCAGCAATGCATCACACCTTCCCACCATCAATCAGGAATACCAGCAATGCATCACATTTTCCCACCATCAATCAGGACTACCAGCAATGCATCACACCTTCCCACCATCAATTAGGACTACCAGCAATGCATCACACCCTCCCACCATCAATCAGGACTACAAGCAATGGATCACACCCTCCCACTATCAATCAGGACTACCAGCAATGCATCACACTCTCCCTCCATCAGTCAGGACTACCAGCAATGGATCACACCCTCCCTCCATCAATCAGGACTACTAGCAATGCATCACACCCTCACACCATCAATCAGGACTACCAGCAATGCATCACACCCTCCCTCCCACCATCAATCAGGACTACCAGCAATACAGTTCTCTTTAAGAAATCCCTGACAGAATGCCTTTCCTCTCTATGGCAGTACACATGTACCAAAACTGCACTTCCCAAAACCTAACTCCCTCTTCTAACACTACTCCACACCTTTATTAATTACTACCATGTTATCACTCTTTCTAGCTTAAATCACTTACTTAACCACAGTGCTGATATTACCTGCTGTATTTGCTCACCTATATTTAAGTCTAAGACTTCATAAGTGTTAATTATTCAGACTATGTTGCTAGAACCTAATCTACTCACAAGTAACTTAATTATCCTAACTTGTTATATCCTAACCTGTGATATTCTAATTGTGTAATACCACATTATCCTTATATTGTAATCTAATATTGTACTCAGATTTTTACCTTGTTCATGTGATTGTGATTAATATCCTATAGTACTCAGCTGTGACGCTTGCATTGTATGTACTGATCATGTTGATCTATGCTATTGCATGTACTGATCATGTGATCTATTGTATCATATGTACTGATCATGTGATCTATTGTATTGTAGGTATTGATCATGTTGATTCATTTTGTATGTACTGATCATGTTGATTTATTATATTGTATGTACTGATCATGTGATCTATTGTATTGTATGCACTGATCATGTTGATCTATTGTATTGTAAGTACTGATCATGTTGATCTATTGAGTGTACTGATCATGTGATCTATTGTATTATAAGTACTAATCATGTTGATCTACTGTATTGTATGTACTGGACATGTTGATCTATTTTATTGTAAGTACTGATCATAATGATCTATTGTATTGTAAGTACTGATCGTGTTGATCTATTGTATGTACTGATCATGTGATCTACTGTATTATAAGTACTGATCATGTTGATCTACTGTATTGTATGTACTGATCATGTTGATCTATTGTATGTACTGATAATGTGGTCTATTGTACTGTAAGTACTGATCATGTTGATGTATTGTATTGTATTGTATGTTTTTTAGAGAAAATAATACCCATTTCAGGGGTTTACAATTGCAAACTTGAGGGAATAGTTTATACTGCATTGTACTTTGACTGTGAAGGTTACTATATAGGCACGACTGAAAAGTTTATTTAAAAGAGTAAAAGAGCATCTTTACTCTATTAAAGTTAAGGATAGTAACAATGCCTTATACAGACATAAAGGAAATTGTAATAGTAAAACATTTATGTTTACTACTTTTAGAACAGGTACCTATGGACCTGTGAGGAGGTAACTATAGGAATAGGTTGAAGAAGAGGGAGTTCCAGTGGTACTTAAAATTGGGGACGGACACTTTTCCAGGTCTGAGTGATACTGTCAACATTAAATGTTTCCTAAGAGATAAGAATTAAGGGCAAATAGTTAACCTTTTAAGATTACTACTTCTGTACCAGACATAGAATGTATATTATTTATTTTGGTATTTATATTTGTGGTTCTTAGAGATTAAATATTTAATTAAGTGTTGTATAATTAACTGTTAATTTGTGTTCATTGTTCAATTGGTAAGGTGTGTCTTTTAGCATAAATAGAAGACGGATTTTTATCAATTTGTTGTTTATGAAGAAGCCTGGTGTTCATACGAAAGCAAATTAAATGAGTTTTACGCTATGGTTTCCTTATATTTATTGCATTTTTGATCTTAGAGTTTTTTTGGGGTCCTTTCTGATCCAGCTGGCTGGTTCTTTGTTTTTTTTTGGTATTTATTGTGGAGCTTTTCTCCCCAGGCCTCTACTGAAAATGGGTTCACTACAGCCCAGTGGACCATCCCGGTAAACAAATGCAAATAAATAATAATAAATAAATTGTCCATAGTCCATCACTAACAGTATCATATGCCCTGGATTTATGTTCTTACACATCAGGTATGTTCAACAAACAGACATGTCCTTCCACATGGTTTTGGATGACAACTGTCATGATGTGGTGTTGTGCGTCATGGTTTGGCAATACTGATTCCATGTAGGATTATATACTGGTATTCCCTGTGTATGCGCAGTCCTCCTTATCTGACTGCATCAAAGAGTAAGGTAGGCTTACAATGTTACAGATTACACATTCTTTCAGAGTACATTACATCACATTTATTGTATGTATAATTTCCACACCCGTGATGTAGTAAACTCGGTCTACACTTTCCATAAGTAGTTGTACGCATTATGAGTGTACATTTGTGTGCACATAGTCAGATACATACTGACACAAAAATGTACCTTTGACAAATCAGCATTCAGTGATTTTCTGCTGATGTGCTGTAATGATGCTCACAGGAGTGTCCTCTGCTCTGTAATGAGCAGGGTGGTTGACATACAGCTGCATTTCTTTATTTGACATTTGCATGACAGTATATGTGTATGTAATTGCAATCTGTAGCTTACTTACCTATGCATGTTGATGTCACATGATTGCATATTACTGTGTATGTCTGTTTTATACATGTCCAGTTCTGTGGACATCAGCAATCCATCTGGCCATTTGACATGCGTTTTCCATTTGGTTAAATGTATTTCTGTGTGCCTTCTACATCACCTTGTTTGCTGTTCATATGCATTTGCATTGTGTCAGCTTACCTTGCCCTGCTTTATCATGATTCATAAGTTCATAGGTCAGTACTAGGCTAATGGGCCTGGAGCCAACACAAGCCTAGCCCAAGAATATTCCCAGTTGTCCTGTTGCCGGATGTTAGTTACTTGTGCTCCTACCGAGCAAGGCTGTTGAAGTGATCCCCGGGATGAATTTCCAGTTACCCATCCATTCATCAAGATTTTTCTTGAAGAGGGCCAGTGAGGTGCTCTGCTTGACATGAATAGAGAGTTTATTCCAGAGTATGGGTAGTCTCTGAGTCAGGAACCTGTCCCTCCAGTAGGTTCTGTTTAATGTGGTGATGAGGATGAGGTCTTTGGAGCGTGTGGTGTGGAGGGATTGAGAAATTTTCAGATGAAGCATGAAGCAACATTGGGTCAGACATGGCTTTGTTTGTCAAGCAGAGATCACCTCTAAGTAGGTGATATGAGATGGAGTATAGCTGGAGTTTTTTGAGTCTGTCTGTATAGGGCATGTGTTTGAGCCCTAGGATCCTCTTTGTGAGGAACTTTTCTGGCATCTCCAGCTGTTGTACATGTCTGATGAGGTACATGCCAAATGTGGCATTGTACTCTATAATGGACCTAATGAGGGATGAGTAGAGAGGGATTATGACTTCTTTCTTCCTGGATGAGAAACCTTTTGTAATGAGGTGTGCCATACAGAAGAACTTTCAAACTACAGTGGCAATATGGTTATCGAAGAAGAGGTTGCTATCTACTTATGTCCTTAGCTCTCTTATCACATCTTGAGAGTTGAGAGGGCTACCATCAATGTGGTAGTTCATGGGCACCATGTTTTTCCCCGAAGGGGATGATAATGCACTTTTTAACACTGAGCTTAAAACCATGGTTCTGGCACCAATTATTGGTGTCTTTGAGGCCTTTTTGTAGGATGCCTACATCAGCTTGAGAATCAATAATAGCTCCCAGTTTGCAATCATCTGCAAATTTGGTTAACCATAGGTTCATAGGTTCATAGGTAGGCTATCTGCCCTGGGGCATTTATAAGCCTAGCCCGATTGTGTTTGGCTTACCCCACCCCTTGATTTGAGTATACTGTGCCCTTTTTAAAGTTTAGTTTACTGTGCCTCTGTCTAATAGTGACACGGAGATCCCCGGGACAAACCTACAATCCCCCATCCACTCATCAAGATTCTTCTTGAAGAGAGTCAGTGAGGTGCACTGCCTAACATGAATTGGAATTCTATTCCAGAGTGAAGGGAGCCTCTGGGTTATGAATCTGTCCCTCCAGCATGTTCTATTTATTTCTGTGCTGAGGTTCAAGTCCCTCGAGCGCGTGGCTCTAAGGGATTTAGATTTACTAAGGTGGAGCATGTCCATTAATTCTGGGTTGGACATAGCTTTATATGTCAGGCATAGATCGCCTCGAAGTAGGCGGTATGCAACTGAGTAGAGCTGGAGTTTTTTTAACCGAGCAGCATATGGCATCTGTTTGAGTCCCTTGATCCTCCTGGTGAGGTACTTTTGGGGTCTTTCTAATTGCTGCAGGTGTCGGGTAAGGTACATCCCAAAGCGGGCATTGTATTCTATGATGGGCCTGATGAGGGATGAATAAAGGGGACGATTACCTCTCTTGATCTAGATGTGAATCCTTTCATGATGAGGTGGGCTATGTAGAAGGTCTTTCTAACCACTTTGGCAATGTGGTTGTCAAAGGAGAGATTGCTATCAACTTGGGTCCCCAGATCCCTAATTACTTTCTCTGTACTTAATGGGTTACCACCTATGTGGTAATTTGTGGGCACATTGTTTTTGCCAAAGGGTATGACTATACACTTTTTGGCATTTAGCTTTAGACCATGGCTCTGGCACCAGTTATCCGTCTCTGCGAGACCTTTTTGAAGGATGTTTGTGTCAGCTGGAGAGTCGATTATGACGCCCAGTTTGCAGTCATCTGCGAACTTGGTGAGCCATAGTCCTCCCACGTTGGCCTGTACTTCAGAAAAGTAAATACCGAACAAGTGAGGTCCCAGGACAGAACCTTGTGGGGTGCCACTTGTGACCGGTTTCGAGTCTGACATGGCTCCAGCAACTCTGACTCTGTGGGTTCTGTCTTTGAGCCAGTTTGCGACCCATCTTGTGACATAGGGGTTTATATTTAGGCTGGATAGCTTATCTGTGATGCCCAAGTGGGGTATTGTGTCAAATGCCTTTGCAAGGTCCAGATAGGCTGTGTGGACTACCTTCCCTTCATCTATGGCCTTGGTGACTGTTTTGAAGAAGTCGACCAGGTTCAAAAGGCAGGATCTGCCCTTGACAAAGCCAAATTGGGTAGAATCTAGTGTCTGTAGGTCCCCAATGTCTTTGTTTATGAGTTCCATGATGATCCCCTCCATAGCCTTGCAGACTAGGCTAGTCAGGCTTATGGGGCGATAGTTTCCAGGGTCAGCAGAGGCGCCACCTTTGTGGAGTGGGACCACTGTTGCTGTACGCCATTCTTTGGGCACTTATCCTGTAGTGAGGCTGAGATTGTACAGCAGTTTTACTTGAGGGATTAGTTATTCTTGGAGTTCATGTAGGACACAACCCGGGACACCATCTGGTCCCATGGAAGCAGTGTTTTTTGCTTTGGAGAGGGCGGCCTTCACCCGAGCATCAGAGATGTTTGGTAGGCTGCATTCTGCCGGGATAGATACTGCTCTTTTGGGGGGAGGGGGGGAGTTTGCACTGAACCTGTCTGCCAGGATATTGGCGATGTCTGTGGGTTCAGTGTATTTTTTGTCGTTTAGAATCAACTCAGAACAAGTCTGGGAGTTGCATCCCAGGTTCCTAACGTAACTGAAAAAAGCCTTATGATTGTCTTTAGTGTTCTGTGCAATTTTTCTCTCGAAGCTGGCATTGGAGGATTTTATGAGGGATCGTAATTTTTTGCTAGTACTGATCAGAGATGCCTTCCCTTTTAGGGATTTTGCTCTATCATGTAGTAGCTTCCTCCTTCTGTTGTACAGTTTATTTATGGCTGGGGTCCACCAGACTGGATGCCTGCCTTTGGATGATTGGGTCTTGATTTTGTTTGGGATAGCATGATCCATGTATTCCTGGAGATGTCTGTAGAATGTGTTTATATAGGATTCTGCTGTTTGGGCCATAGTTTCCACTGGCTCTGGGGCCTTGAAGGATTCCATTTCGGTTTTGAGAAGTGTGAAGTTCGCTTTTGAGAAGTTTTTCACTGTGGTTTTCTGGGCTGGGGGTGGGGTCGGGATGTGGATATCCAGTGAAATTAATTTATGGTCTGATCTTACCAATGAGGGATATACTTCTGGTATGGAGCATAGAGTCCCCATGTTGGTAATGATCAGGTCTAGTATGCTTTCCCCTCTTGTGGGAGTGGTGACTAGTTGTTCCATGGCATTTGAGTTTATAAATTCCAGGAACCTTTAGGCTGAGGTGCTGGGGCTTGAGTAATGCTCCCAGTCTATGTTTGGGTAGTTGAAGTCGCCCAATATAATGGTGTTCAGAGAGATCTTCATGTTCTCCAATGTTTTCAGGAAAGCCGAGTGGGATTCCTGACTTTGAGAGGGTGGTCTGTAGGATGCTATAAACTGAAAAGCAGTCTTGCCCACTGTCAGTTGCACATGGATGGTCTCCGATACTTCGTGCAATGCCACTAACCTGGAGGTGTGGATATCCTTGATAAATATGGAAACTCCCCCTCCTTTTGTGGTTTGGTCCGGGTTTTGGGGCCAAAAAGCATGATATGAGGTATAACCTGGTAGTGCTGGGGTGCTCTCTGGAGCCTTGAACCAGGTTTCTGTCACTGCACAGATATCGATGTTCTCCATACTGAGGAGAGCTTCGAGTGCATGCATCTTGAGGTTAAGACTTCTGGCGTTTAGTAGCATTACCCTTAGTTTCTTGTCCCTTGTGCTGTCTATGGAGGTGGGTTTGACTTTTGAGCCTTGCCTAAAAAAGGCACTATGGGGGTGGCAAGAGCCTTTGCCAATATCCGAAAGCCCAGGGGTGACAGGTGCAAGCCGTCCCTAGCGAAGCAACGTGGCTTGTCGAGCATGTCATCCCAGGCTGACAGACACTGGATCCCCTTTGAATGATACCAAAATTTTAGCCAATTGTTAAAATCGATCATTTTGTCTTTATACTGTGGCATCATTCTAGGTGAGGGTAAGATGCTGCTCAAGGTCAGGGTCATACCGGCCTGGGCTACATGATCAGAGAGCTCCTCTATGTCTCTTTTCATGTAGTTGAGGGAGGTACATCTCAGGTCATTCACGCCAGCATGTACAATGACTGAGTCATATTTGTATTTGCTTTGGAGTGACCTGAGTGCTTGCGTTATGTGGCGGATCCTAGCGCCTGACAGGCAGCTCACTGTGACCTTCTCTTTATTCAGCCTGGTGAGCGGGACGTCAGTGTGTCTGACAATAGAGTCACCTATTACAAGAGTATCAGGTGTGTTATTCAGCCTTAAGGGCTGTGACTGCTTGGCACACTGACTTTGTGTGCTATGTGTTGTACGTGTTTTGTTTTGGGGTAGCGTTTGCTTGGATGTCTGCTTTGGAGGTCTCTGTTGCTTAGGTAGATTTTTATTTAGAGCCTCCGAGTATGTTTTTGTGTTTTTACGTGTTTGGTTCGCTGTTGTGGTGGGACTATGTGATACTGGAATTGTGTTGTGTGAGGTTATCTTCTCCTCCTGACTGGTTACACCAGTTTTGAGATGAGAGAGCTCAGTCTCCAGTTTGGCTATATGGTTGCATCACTGACATATATTTGAACCTGTTTGGAGGAGGAGAGGGTTGTCCGTGTACATGAGACAGTTGTAACATTGCCTCAAAATTCCCAGATTCACCAGCTGGACTGGAGAGGAAACCATTGACTGACCTTTGGACATGCTAGAGTAGGGAACTGAATTAAAACGGACCAATAGGGGACAAGGTAATCATTGAGAGTATAAGAGTAAGTAGTGCTTATGGTTTATTAGTGCAGAGTCCCTTGGTGTTGTCCTGAACTTGAGAGACATAGATACCAAACAGGAGAGGACCCAGGACAGATCCTTGTGGGGCTCTACTTGTAACTGCCCGGAAGATGGATTTGGAGTCCACTACTTTCACTGTGTGGGTTTTGTCCGTGAGCCAGTTGGCAACCCATCTTATGACATAGGGGTTAATGTCTAGGTTAGTGAGCCTGTCAATGATCTCTGAATGGGGGATGGTGTCAAAGGCCTTAGATAGATTGAATAGGCTGTATAGACTACCTTGCCTTCATCGACCGATCTGGTGACAAATTCGAAGAAGTCTATCAGGTTGAGCAGACATGATCTGCCCTTCATAAACCCAAACTGCAAGGGGGTCCAGGGTTTGAAGGTTCCCTATATCCCTATTTACGAGGTCCATAATGATGCACTCCATGGCCTTACAGATTAGGCTCATCAGGCTGATGAGGCAGTAGTTTCCAGGGTCAGTAGTTGCTCCCCCTTTGTGGAGCGGAATGACTAGTGGTATGCCATCTGGTGAGCACAAAGCCTGAAGTGAGGCTGTGGTTGAACAAGGCACTCAGGTGTGGTGCCAGTTCCCTTTGAAATTCATGTAGACAACAGCCAGGTATATTATCGGGTTCCATGGAAGCTGTATTTTTGGCTTTGGATAGTACAGCATCTACCTGTGCAGCTGTGATATTGGGGATTTGGCATTCCTCGGGTATTGGGATGGGCCCTTTAGGGGGTGAAAGGGGGGTAGCGTTTGCACTAAACCTGTCAGCCAAGATATCGGCAATATCTGTTGATTTAGTATAAGTGGGGCTGTTGTGCAGTAGCTCAGAGCACCTCTGTGTATTGTTATGCAGATTCTTGACAGAGCTAAAGAATGCCTTGTGGTTATCTTTAGCATCTGTAGCAATTTTGTTTTTATAACTAGCTTTGGAGGATTTGATGAAGGATCTCAATTTTTTGCAGAGAATTACAAGGGAATTTTTCCAGGCTTGGGACTTTACCCTTTTATGCAACAGTTTTTTCCTTCTGTTGTAGAGTTTGTTAATGGCAGGGACCACCAGATTGGCTTCCCTTTTTTGGAGGACAGGATCTTGGTTCTGTTTGGTATGGCCTGATCCATGCACTTATGTAAATGCTCATACAGCGCCTTAGTGTATGATTCAGCAGCCGTACATCCATTCCCCATTTGCATGGATGACGTGACATTTCACATACATCCATTCCCCATTTGCATGGATGACGTGACGTTTGACATACATCCATTCCCCATTTGCATGGATGGCGTGACGTTTGTCATACATCCATTCCCCATTTGCATGGATGACGTGAAGTCTAACACTTCTGCCATTAGAAGCTCAAAGTTGGCTTTGGAGAAGTTCTTCACTGTGGTTTCCTTCATGGGGGGATGAGGGTGGGAATTTGGATAGCGATTGTGATTAACTTGTGGACAGATCTAACCAGGGAGGAGTTGATTAATGGTGTAGAGCAGCGGTCCCCCATGTTTGTAATGACCAGGTTGAGAATGATTCCACCTCTGGCAGGGGTGATGAGTTGGTCCAGGGCACTGGAATTAATGAATTCCAGAAATCATTGGGCAAAAAAGTTGGAACAGGAGTAATTTTCTCAGCCAATGGAGGGGTAGTTAAGTCTCCCAGTATAAGGGTATTAAGCTGAACCTTAATGCTTTCCAGAGTGTTCAGGAATGTGGAGTGGGAGTCTAGGGACATTGTGGGAGATCTATAACAGGCTAAAACCTGGATTTCAGTTTTGTCCAGTGTTAGTTGTACTTGTAGTATCTCTGATACATTGTGTTGGGAAACCAGTCTGGAGGTGTGCGTATCCTTTATGAAGGTGGATAAACCACCGCCTTTGGGACTTTGGTCCACACCTCCTTTAGGGCTTCGGTCAAGATTTAGGGGCAAAAGGTGTGATATGCAATGTAGCCTGGTAGTGCTGGGGTGCTCTCCAGAGCCTGAACCAGGTCTCTGTTACTGCACATAGGTCAATGTTCTCCAGTTTAAGGAGTGACTCGAGTGAGTGCATTTTGAGATTTAGGCTTCTAGCGCTGAGTAGCATAACCCTCAGGTTGTGTTTGCTTGCAGTTGTAATGTGGTAAATTTGTCTTCAGGCCATTGCCTAAAAAAGGGCACTATAGGGGTGGCAAAAGCCATTGCCAGTATCCAGTATCCCAGGGGTGACAGATGCAGGCCATCTCTGGCAAAGCATCAAGGTCTGTCGATCATGTCATCCCAGTCAGACAGATACTGGATCCCCTTTGAATGACACCAGAAACTTAGCCAATTGTTGAACTCAGTCATTTTCTGCTTGTATTGTGGTATCATTCTGCATCACAATGCAATACTTCCCCCTGGATATAACATTTTGAGAATGGACCGCTTAAAACATAAGGGTGGAGGAGTAGCACTTCTGTTTAAAAATGGACTAAAAATCTCCTCACAACCTTCCAACCCATTAAATGATGATAAAGCTGAAATCCTTACTTCTAAACTACAACTAAACCCTAATAAATCAATCTATATCATCTGTATCTACCTACCTCCTGGCAATAATTACACTAAAATTGAGAATATCCTAAGTTGTATATCTTCCTCCTACCCACAAGAAACAATCATTTTAGGAGACTTTAATTGTGATTGGTCCTCTGTCTATACAAATAATCCTTCATCTCATATAAATCTTCATGGCTTTACTCAGACAATCAATAATCCCACAAGAATCAATAAACCCAATAACAAAGAAAGTATTTTAGACTGGATTCTTACTAACAAACTGCAACAAACATATACAGTAGGAACTTTGCCTGATGATGTAAGTGATCATTCCTTAACTTACATCATAAGACAAAAGAGTGACATTAATTATACCCCTACCTACAGGGTCTCACGTAGCAATAAACACTTCAACCCATTATTATTCCAAAATGAACTAAAAGCCTCTAAATGGAATCTTCTAAAAACCCTAACCCTTGAAGATGCTATCAATTACTTCAATACCAAATTCCTATCAATCCTTGACCAACATGCTCCAAAACGATCTGTCAGAGTTAAATCTAAACCTGCCCCCTGGCTGTCCAAAGAGACAAGACAAAAAATACTACTTAGGAATAAATCTTGGGCTAAATGGAGAAGTACAAAAACTACTTCAGACCATCAAACCTTTAGACAGTTAAGAAATAGCACTAAAAAGCTGTTTTTACAGATAAAAAGAACTATTACTGTAAATTACAGCAAACTCATCATAACAACCCCAAAAGGTTCTGGTCAACCTTAAATTCGCTCCTACACCCAGGCCACTCTAGTACACCTTCCCCTTTAGGGGCCGAAAAGAATACCTCACACCAAACTACCAATGCCTTTAACTCCTTTTTCACAGACACCATTAATTCACTAGCAAGTCAACTTACTATAGACAAATCTAACCCTCCCACCTGTATATCTGCTAATCTCTCCATATTTCAACTACAACCTATCTCTACTTCCTACATCCTAAAACTCATCCAAAAACTCAAACCTTGTACCCCCATCTGCAGATCAGTTACCATCTGAATACCTTCAAAAAGCAGCTGAAGCAGTAGCTTATCCCATATCCCCTCCTTATAAACAGAACCATTAAAGAAGGAACCATCCCTGCTATCTGGAAGATTTCCCACATAATCCCAAAAAAAAAGGAGGCAGCTCAAACGACTATTCTAACTACAGACCTATAGCACTCATCGCCCTTAGCAAAAATTATGGAGAAATGTATTCATCATCAGCTAATGCACCACTTAACTCAATATAACCTACTAGCCAACTGCCAACATGGCTTTATGCCATTTCATAGCACTACCAGAGCTCTCCTATCCTTTACCGAGTGTATAAATAGAAACCGCAATAATAGTATTCTGTCATCAGCACTCTTCATAGACCTGTCAAAAGCCTTTGACATGGTAAACCACCATATGCTCTTAAAAGCCCTTGAATCTCTCTCTCTAGATACCAAAGCTATTCAATGGTTCACTTCCTACCTTAATAACAGGCAACAGGCAGTTCTCTGGGATAATGCACTTTCATCCCTTCTGCCAGTCTCTGTTGGGGTCCCACAGGGATCCATCCTAGGTCCTCTCCTCTTCTCTTTATTCATAAATGACTTACATGTAGCAATACCTCAAGCTACATGTATTCAATATGCAGACGACTCAACACTCATATGCTCTGCAAACACCTCCTCTGAACTACAAACCCTAACAAAGACTATATTTAGCACAGTTGAGGCATGGTTCTTGAAACGCTGCCTCCCTTTGAATGCCAATAAAACCAAACTCCTGCTCTTCAGGCATAATAGTAAGTCCCCCCTCTTAGACTTCTCTATTACTTCCAATAATGGTACACATATAGTCCCTGACTCTACCACTAAACTGTTAGGTATTATAATTGACAATAACCTCACTTTTGATAACCACATTAATAACACTATTAAAACCGTAAATAGAAAACTTGGCTCCTTATATAGAATTAAAACCTTTCTAACTCCACAGGCCAAAATTACACTCGCTCACTCTCATCTTATTTCTACTCTTCTTTATGCCTCACCCATATACACCAACCTTAAGAAAAATAACCTCACTAAACTAGCAAATGCATACAATAGCATTGCTAGATTTGCTACTGGAAACCCATTTAGAACTCACCACTGTCAGAATCTACTACAACTAAACTGGCTAGAACTGAAAAATACACTATTACTCTCCCAACTTACCTTTGTTCACAGGATATTTCACCAAACATAAAATACCCCTATACTTTCTGACCTTATTTCTCCCTATTCTAATCTAAATTCACTACGCTCCTCTAATAAACTTCTTGTGAAGCTAACTAAGTCCAATAACATTGCAGGTGATTCACTATTCTCCAACACCATAGGTAAATACTGGAATCTTCTACCTACCACTCTAACTTTTACATCATCACCCTTCCTCTTTAAACAAAAGCTCAAACAACATCTAAAAACACTCTGGCTATGCCCATGCATCAATCCCGACTAATCTTATGATTCTACTAATTATTCTTCTCATAATCACTCTCTCTTACCTCTCTCTACTCACTCCCTAGAGTAGACAATCTCAAAAACAACCTTGTTAATTAGCCTCTGATATGAATTAATATAGAACGTTGTATGGTTGTATGGTTTATATTTACTTAATCAATTATACTCTTCATGAATGTTTTACTAAAGTATAACTCCCCTATTCTTATACTATAAATAAAAGTAAATGTCCTTCCTAGTATAAATTTTCAACTAGTATATTTTAGATTGAACCTTATTTCTGTTTGTATTTTTACTAACTACTTGCTTTCTTTATGTAATGACTTGTTTGTATTAACTTCAATGTGGAGCTTTTCTCCCCGGGCCTCTGCTGAAAATGGAAATATATCCAGTTGGACTAGCCTGGTAAACAAATGTAAAATAAAAAATAAATAAATAAATTCTGGATGATGGTAGGATGCTACTCAGGGCTAGGGTCATACCTGCCTGGGCTACAAGATCTGAGAGCTCCTCCATGTCTCTTTTCATGTAGTCCAGGGAGGTACATCTTAGGTTGTTCACAACAACATGGACAATGATAGAGTCATATTTGTACTTGCTGTGGAGAGACCCAAGTGCATGCATTATATGGCAAATCCTTGCACCCGACAGGCTGCTGACCATAACTTTCTCCTTATTCACCCTAGTGAGTGGGACATCAGTGTGCCTTACTATTGAGTCACTTATAACTAGTGTATTGGATAAAATGTTTTGCTGTAGGAGCTTAGGCTGAGTGGCACACTGTTTATGTGGGCTATCTGTCTTGGTGGTTGTGTTAGGATGAGATGGTTGCTTACATTTCTGCCTCAGAGGCCTTTGTTGTTTGGGCAGAATTTTATTGAGAGCCTCTGAAAAAGTGGGTGTGTATTTTGTGTTACTATGTGAAAAGTGTGGTGGTGTGTGATCCGGGGCTTTATGTGTTCTATGAGGTGTAATGTATGTGACAAACTTCTCCTCTTGACTGGCTAACCCAGTCTTGGTTTGATAGACCGTGGCCTCTAGTTTGGCTATCTAAGTGCATCTCTCACAAGTGGAAGTGTTTTGAGGTAGGAGGAGAGGGTTGTCTGTGTACATGAGGCAATTACTACACTGCCTCAGGATGCCCAGGTTCATCAGGTTAATAGGAGAAAGCGTAGGTAACTGACCTTCAGAAATGCCTGGATAGGTGCTTAATTATTTGACTACTGGAGCTGTTTTGCTTCCTTTTAAGTACTGACGCTGTTTTTGTTTCCTTTAAGGATGTTATTTTGTGCTACTAGCAGTTGGTATGCTTACAGTAACAGCTGCAGGAGGTTATGAGCAAGTACTGGGTTTAGAGGTCTGATTTGAGTGCTCAGAGATGAAGGCGAGCAAGATCTAAGGGAAAAATTAAAAGCAGACTTTAAGGCACTGGTAATAGTTTACCCTAGCTTAGCAGCGCTGTGCGATATGCAAACCTGTGCAAACACGAGTTTTTAAGTCAGAAAGCTGAAAGGGATAGAAGCATACCAAAACGGCCAATAAAATACAATTCCTGAGCTGGAAATCACTCTTCTAGTGACAGATAGGCTGCTCAGAGCTTTCCACTCCCACTGATAAGTAGAAACACTTCCTTCTATCTCAGCAAGGTCTGGAGAATTCAGAACACAAAATACAGTCCTGAAATCAGCAAATCTGAGATCTGGACTATTCTAGTTTGAGAAAAAGGTGGGAAATGAGCAAGTAGACAGGATTTTTTTTTTCATTTTTTGTTACAGAAACAGAAATACAATAAATGCAGTAGTAAAATTCACTTTTAAGGTTCTAAAAGGCTAGCACACTGATGTGGGCCAATGTTGACCACCTCCAACCCACCTGTCATATTTCCTTATTATTTTTTTCAGTTTTGTTTGCCTTTGCTAAAACTACCTTTACCATCTATTAATTTGACATACTGAGTATATGTCACATGTATGCAGATTGTACAATGAAGGGCATGTGCACACAAGCTGCTGGCTAATGCTTGCAGTAGGTCATTGTTCTAATTATACCTGTGTTTTACATTGTAACCAGTGGACATTGTGGCCATCATACAGATGCAGGACATGTGCACACAAGCTGCTGGCTAATGCTTGCAGTAGGTCCTTGTTCTTATTATACTTGTGTGTTACACTGTAGCCATGGTACATTGTGGCCATCATACAGATGTAGTGTATGTGCACACATGCTGCTGGCTGCTGCTTGTGATACATCCTTGTTCTAATTATACTTGTGTGTTACAGTGTAAGAGGTGTACATTGTGGCCATCATACAGATGTGGGACATGTGCACACAAGTCTCTGGCTAATGTTTGCAGTACGCCCTCATTCTAATTATACTTGTGTGTTACATTGTAACCAGTGTACATTGTGGCCATCATACAGAGTTAGGACATGTACGCACATGTTGCTGGGTAATGCTTGCAGTGCGTCCTTATTGCAATTATACATGTGTGTTACATTGTAACCAGTGTACATTATGGCCATTATACAGATGTAGAACATGTGCACACAAGCTGCTGGCTAATGCGTGCAGTATGTCCTTGTTCTAATTATACTTGTGTGTTACATTGCAACCAGTGTACATTGTGGCCATCATACAGAGTTAGGACATGTGCACACAAGACTCTGGCTAATGTTTGTAGTACGTTCTTGTTCTAATTATACTTGTGTGTTACATTGTAACCAGTGTACATTGTGGCCATCATACAGATGTAGGACATGTGCACACAAGTCTCCGGCTAATGTTTGTAGTACGTTCTTGTTCTAATTATACTTGTGTGTTACATTGTAACCAGTGTACATTGTGGCCATCATACAGATGTAGGACATGTGCAGACAAGCTGCTGGGTAATGCTTGCAGTATGTCCTTGTTCTAATTATACTTGTGTGTTACATTGCAACCAGTGTACATTGTGGCCATCATACAGATGTAGGACATGTGCACACAAGTCTCCAGCTAACGTTTGCAGTACGTTCTTGTTCTAATTATACTTGTGTGTTACATTGTAACCAGTATACATTGTGGCCATCATACAGATGTAGGACATGTGCAGACAAGCTGCTGGGTAATGCTTGCAGTATGTCCTTGTTCTCATACTTGTGTGTTACATTGTAACCAGTGTACAGTGTGGCCATCATACAGATGTGGGACATGTGCACACAAGCTGCTGGTTAATGTTTGCAGTACGTTCTTGTTCTAATTATACTTGTGTTTTACATTGTAACCAGTGTACAGTGTGGCCATCATACAGAGTTAGGACATGTGCATACATGTTGCTGGGTAATGCTTGCAGTGCGTCCTTATTGTAGTTATACTTGTGTGTTACATTGTAACCAGTGTACATTGTGGCCATCATAGAGATGTAGGACATGTGCACACAAGCTGCTGGCTAATGTTTGCAGTAGGTCCTTGTTCTAATTATACTTGTGTGTTACATTGTAACCAGTGTACAGTGTGGCCATCATACAGAGTTAGGACATGTGCACACATGTCTCTGGGTAATGCTTGCAGTATGTCCTTATTGTAGTCATACTTGTGTGTTACATTGTAACCAGTGTACATTGTGGCCATCATACAGATGTAGGACATGTGGACACAAGCTGCTGGGTAATGCTTGCGGTATGTCCTTGTTCTAGTTATACTTGTGTGTTACATTGTGGCCATCATACAGATGTAGGCATGTGCACACAAGCTGCTGGTTAATGCTTGTGGTATGTCCTTGTTCTAGTTATACTTGTGATTACATTGTGGCCATCATACAGATGTAGGACATGTGCACACAAGCTGCTGGTTAATGCTTGTGGTATGTCCTTGTTCTCATTATACTTGTGTGTTACATTGCGGCCATCATACAGATGTAGGACATGTGTACACAAGCTGCTGGTTAATGCTTGTGGTATGTCCTTGTTCTAGTTATACTTGTGATTACATTGTGGCCATCATACAGATGTAGGACATGTGCACACAAGCTGCTGGTTAATGCTTGTGGTATGTCCTTGTTCCAGTTATACTTGTGATTACATTGTGGCCATCATACAGATGTAGGACATGTGTACACAAGCTGCTGGTTAATGCTTGTGGTATGTCCTTGTTCCAGTTATACTTGTGATTACATTGTGGCCATCATACAGATGTAGGACATGTGCACACAAGCTGCTGGTTAATGCTTGTGGTATGTCCTTGTTCTAGTTATACTTGTGATTACATTGTGGCCATCATACAGATGTAGGACATGTGCACACAAGCTGCTGGTTAATGCTTGTGGTATGTCCTTGTTCTAGTTATACTTGTGTGTTACATTGTGGCCATCATACAGATGTAGGACATGTGCACACAAGCTGCTGGTTAATGCTTGTGGTATGTCCTTGTTCTAGTTATACTTGTGATTACATTGTGGCCATCATACAGATGTAGGACATGTGCACACAAGCTGCTGGTTAATGCTTGTGGTATGTCCTTGTTCTAGTTATACTTGTGATTACATTGTGGCCATCATACAGATGTAGGACATGTGTACACAAGCTGCTGGTTAATGCTTGTGGTATGTCCTTGTTCTAGTTATACTTGTGATTACATTGTGGCCATCATACAGATGTAGGACATGTGCACACAAGCTGCTGGTTAATGCTTGTGGTATGTCCTTGTTCTAGTTATACTTGTGATTACATTGTGGCCATCATACAGATGTAGGACATGTGCACACAAGCTGCTGGTTAATGCTTGTGGTATGTCCTTGTTCTAGTTATACTTGTGATTACATTGTGGCCATCATACAGATGTAGGACATGTGCACACAAGCTGCTGGTTAATGCTTGTGGTATGTCCTTGTTCTAGTTATACTTGTGTGTTACATTGTGGCCATCATACAGATGTAGGACATGTGCACACAAGCTGCTGGTTAATGCTTGTGGTATGTCCTTGTTCTAGTTATACTTGTGTGTTACATTGTGGCCATCATACAGATGTAGGACATGTGCACAAGCTGCTGGTTAATGCTTGTGGTATGTCCTTGTTCTAGTTATACTTGTGTGTTACATTGTGGCCATCATACAGATGTAGGACATGTGTACACAAGCTGCTGGTTAATGCTTGTGGTATGTCCTTGTTCTAGTTATACTTGTGATTACATTGTGGCCATCATACAGATGTAGGACATGTGCACACAAGCTGCTGGTTAATGCTTGTGGTATGTCCTTGTTCTAGTTATACTTGTGTGTTACATTGTGGCCATCATACAGATGTAGGACATGTGCACACAAGCTGCTGGTTAATGCTTGTGGTATGTCCTTGTTCTAGTTATACTTGTGATTACATTGTGGCCATCATACAGATGTAGGACATGTGCACACAAGCTGCTGGTTAATGCTTGTGGTATGTCCTTGTTCTAGTTATACTTGTGTGTTACATTGTGGCCATCATACAGATGTAGGACATGTGCACACAAGCTGCTGGTTAATGCTTGTGGTATGTCCTTGTTCTAGTTATACTTGTGATTACATTGTGGCCATCATACAGATGTAGGACATGTGCACACAAGCTGCTGGTTAATGCTTGTGGTATGTCCTTGTTCTAGTTATACTTGTGATTACATTGTGGCCATCATACAGATGTAGGACATGTGCACACAAGCTGCTGGTTAATGCTTGTGGTATGTCCTTGTTCTAGTTATACTTGTGATTACATTGTGGCCATCATACAGATGTAGGACATGTGCACACAAGCTGCTGGTTAATGCTTGTGGTATGTCCTTGTTCTAGTTATACTTGTGATTACATTGTGGCCATCATACAGATGTAGGACATGTGCACACAAGCTGCTGGTTAATGCTTGTGGTATGTCCTTGTTCTAGTTATACTTGTGTGTTACATTGTGGCCATCATACAGATGTAGGACATGTGCACACAAGCTGCTGGTTAATGCTTGTGGTATGTCCTTGTTCTAGTTATACTTGTGTGTTACATTGTGGCCATCATACAGATGTAGGACATGTGCAGACAAGCTGCTGGTTAATGCTTGTGGTATGTCCTTGTTCTAGTTATACTTGTGTGTTACATTGTGGCCATCATACAGATGTAGGACATGTGCACACAAGCTGCTGGTTAATGCTTGTGGTATGTCCTTGTTCTAGTTATACTTGTGATTACATTGTGGCCATCATACAGATGTAGGACATGTGCACACAAGCTGCTGGTTAATGCTTGTGGTATGTCCTTGTTCTAGTTATACTTGTGATTACATTGTGGCCATCATACAGATGTAGGACATGTGCACACAAGCTGCTGGTTAATGCTTGTGGTATGTCCTTGTTCTAGTTATACTTGTGATTACATTGTGGCCATCATACAGATGTAGGACATGTGCACACAAGCTGCTGGTTAATGCTTGTGGTATGTCCTTGTTCTAGTTATACTTGTGTGTTACATTGTGGCCATCATACAGATGTAGGACATGTGCACACAAGCTGCTGGTTAATGCTTGTGGTATGTCCTTGTTCTAGTTATACTTGTGATTACATTGTGGCCATCATACAGATGTAGGACATGTGCACACAAGCTGCTGGTTAATGCTTGTGGTATGTCCTTGTTCTAGTTATACTTGTGTGTATTACATTGTGGCCATCATACAGATGTAGGACATGTGCACACAAGCTGCTGGTTAATGCTTGTGGTATGTCCTTGTTCTAGTTATACTTGTGATTACATTGTGGCCATCATACAGATGTAGGACATGTGCACACAAGCTGCTGGTTAATGCTTGTGGTATGTCCTTGTTCTAGTTATACTTGTGTGTTACATTGTGGCCATCATACAGATGTAGGACATGTGCACACAAGCTGCTGGTTAATGCTTGTGGTATGTCCTTGTTCTAGTTATACTTGTGTGTTACATTGTGGCCATCATACAGATGTAGGACATGTGCACACAAGCTGCTGGTTAATGCTTGTGGTATGTCCTTGTTCTAGTTATACTTGTGTGTTACATTGTGGCCATCATACAGATGTAGGACATGTGCACACAAGCTGCTGGTTAATGCTTGTGGTATGTCCTTGTTCTAGTTATACTTGTGTGTTACATTGTGGCCATCATACAGATGTAGGACATGTGCACACAAGCTGCTGGTTAATGCTTGTGGTATGTCCTTGTTCTAGTTATACTTGTGTGTTACATTGTGGCCATCATACAGATGTAGGACATGTGCACACAAGCTGCTGGTTAATGCTTGTGGTATGTCCTTGTTCTAGTTATACTTGTGATTACATTGTGGCCATCATACAGATGTAGGACATGTGCACACAAGCTGCTGGTTAATGCTTGTGGTATGTCCTTGTTCTAGTTATACTTGTGATTACATTGTGGCCATCATACAGATGTAGGACATGTGCACACAAGCTGCTGGTTAATGCTTGTGGTATGTCCTTGTTCTAGTTATACTTGTGATTACATTGTGGCCATCATACAGATGTAGGACATGTGCACACAAGCTGCTGGTTAATGCTTGTGGTATGTCCTTGTTCTAGTTATACTTGTGATTACATTGTGGCCATCATACAGATGTAGGACATGTGCACACAAGCTGCTGGTTAATGCTTGTGGTATGTCCTTGTTCTAGTTATACTTGTGATTACATTGTGGCCATCATACAGATGTAGGACATGTGCACACAAGCTGCTGGTTAATGCTTGTGGTATGTCCTTGTTCTAGTTATACTTGTGTGTTACATTGTGGCCATCATACAGATGTAGGACATGTGCACACAAGCTGCTGGTTAATGCTTGTGGTATGTCCTTGTTCTAGTTATACTTGTGATTACATTGTGGCCATCATACAGATGTAGGACATGTGCACACAAGCTGCTGGTTAATGCTTGTGGTATGTCCTTGTTCTAGTTATACTTGTGTGTTACATTGTGGCCATCATACAGATGTAGGACATGTGCACACAAGCTGCTGGTTAATGCTTGTGGTATGTCCTTGTTCTAGTTATACTTGTGTGTTACATTGTGGCCATCATACAGATGTAGGACATGTGCACACAAGCTGCTGGTTAATGCTTGTGGTATGTCCTTGTTCTAGTTATACTTGTGATTACATTGTGGCCATCATACAGATGTAGGACATGTGCACACAAGCTGCTGGTTAATGCTTGTGGTATGTCCTTGTTCTAGTTATACTTGTGTGTTACATTGTGGCCATCATACAGATGTAGGACATGTGCACAAGCTGCTGGTTAATGCTTGTGGTATGTCCTTGTTCTAGTTATACTTGTGTGTTACATTGTGGCCATCATACAGATGTAGGACATGTGTACACAAGCTGCTGGTTAATGCTTGTGGTATGTCCTTGTTCTAGTTATACTTGTGTGTTACATTGTGGCCATCATACAGATGTAGGACATGTGCACACAAGCTGCTGGTTAATGCTTGTGGTATGTCCTTGTTCTAGTTATACTTGTGTGTTACATTGTGGCCATCATACAGATGTAGGACATGTGCACACAAGCTGCTGGTTAATGCTTGTGGTATGTCCTTGTTCTAGTTATACTTGTGTGTTACATTGTGGCCATCATACAGATGTAGGACATGTGCAGACAAGCTGCTGGTTAATGCTTGTGGTATGTCCTTGTTCTAGTTATACTTGTGTGTTACATTGTATTATGGCCATCATACAGATGTAGGACATGTGCACACAAGCTGCTGGTTAATGCTTGTGGTATGTCCTTGTTCTCATTATACTTGAGTGTTACATTGTGGCCATCATACAGATGTAGGACATGTGTACACAAGCTGCTGGTTAATGCTTGTGGTATGTCCTTGTTCTAGTTATACTTGTGATTACATTATGGCCATCATACAGATGTAGGACATGTGCACACAAGCTGCTGGTTAATGCTTGTGGTATGTCCTTGTTCCAGTTATACTTGTGTGCTACATTGTGGCCATCATACAGATGTAGGACATGTGCACACAAGCTGCTGGTTAATGCTTGTGGTATGTCCTTGTTCTAGTTATACTTGTGTGTTACATTGTGGCCATCATACAGATGTAGGACATGTGCACACAAGCTGCTGGTTAATGCTTGTGGTATGTCCTTGTTCTAGTTATACTTGTGTGTTACATTGTGGCCATCATACAGATGTATGACATGTGCACACAAGCTGCTGGTTAATGCTTGTGGTATGTCCTTGTTCTAGTTATACTTGTGATTACATTGTGGCCATCATACAGATGTAGGACATGTGCACACAAGCTGCTGGTTAATGCTTGTGGTATGTCCTTGTTCTAGTTATACTTGTGATTACATTGTGGCCATCATACAGATGTAGAACATGTGTACACAAGCTGCTGGTTAATGCTTGTGGTATGTCCTTGTTCTAGTTATACTTGTGATTACATTGTGGCCATCATACAGATGTAGGACATGTGCACACAAGCTGCTGGTTAATGCTTGTGGTATGTCCTTGTTCTAGTTATACTTGTGATTACATTGTGGCCATCATACAGATGTAGGACATGTGCACACAAGCTGCTGGTTAATGCTTGTGGTATGTCCTTGTTCTAGTTATACTTGTGATTACATTGTGGCCATCATACAGATGTAGGACATGTGCACACAAGCTGCTGGTTAATGCTTGTGGTATGTCCTTGTTCTAGTTATACTTGTGTGTTACATTGTGGCCATCATACAGATGTAGGACATGTGCACACAAGCTGCTGGTTAATGCTTGTGGTATGTCCTTGTTCTAGTTATACTTGTGTGTTACATTGTGGCCATCATACAGATGTAGGACATGTGCACACAAGCTGCTGGTTAATGCTTGTGGTATGTCCTTGTTCTAGTTATACTTGTGATTACATTGTGGCCATCATACAGATGTAGGACATGTGCACACAAGCTGCTGGTTAATGCTTGTGGTATGTCCTTGTTCTAGTTATACTTGTGTGTTACATTGTGGCCATCATACAGATGTAGGACATGTGTACACAAGCTGCTGGTTAATGCTTGTGGTATGTCCTTGTTCTAGTTATACTTGTGTGTTACATTGTGGCCATCATACAGATGTAGGACATGTGTACACAAGCTGCTGGTTAATGCTTGTGGTATGTCCTTGTTCCAGTTATACTTGTGTGTTGCATTGTGGCCATCATACAGATGTAGGACATGTGCACACAAGCTGCTGGTTAATGCTTGTGGTATGTCCTTGTTCTAGTTATACTTGTGTGTTACATTGTGGCCATCATACAGATGTATGACATGTGTACACAAGCTGCTGGTTAATGCTTGTGGTATGTCCTTGTTCTAGTTATACTTGTGTGTTACATTGTGGCCATCATACAGATGTAGGACATGTGCAGACAAGCTGCTGGTTAATGCTTGCAGTATGTCCTTGTTCTAATTATACTTGTGTGTTACATTGTAACCAGTGTACATTATGGCCATCATACAGAGTTAGGACATGTGCACACTAGCTGCTGGGTAATGCTTGCGGTATGTCCTTGTTCTCATTATACTTGAGTGTAACTCAGTGTAGTTTTTTCACATCCTTGCGCACAACCTGCTATATTCATCATTCTGTATTCTTGCATTTGTAACATACTATATGTCATTGGTGTATTCATGTGTATTGACCTTGCTTGCATATACATTTCATGTATGCCACTTGACACACACACATACACATACACCTGTGTGGTGCCTTTATCATGGCATATGTGTGTAACATAATTAATTCCATTACATGTTTGCTTTGGTTGTGTACACCTATTTGTTTCTGGAGCACCCTGTGTTGGTCATCTGCAGTCTTTATGTTTGGCACTGTGCTTGGTTGTTTGCCTTTCACATGCATGGTTGTAGGTTTGGTTCTCTGCTCTGGAATTATCTACCATTGTTCGACCTGTATTTGCTCATCTGTGCTGTTGCTTGGCTTGCTTTTTCACCAACAGACTACTTGGATATGTGTTTATTGATCTAATTTGTACAGTTGTGTCTTTCGGCTTATCCCGGTTAGGGGTCGCCACAGCGGACCTCCGGTCCGCTAATGTTTGGTAGTGGATTTTTACGTGCCAAGTTACCAGCCTTAATTATTACCCTACAACACACATTTACCTTTGGTCATACACATCTAGGTATGACTGCCACACAGCCTGAGACATGTGGTAACATGGTAGTACATAGGTAGACAGCCTGAGACATGTGGTAACATGGGAGTACATAGGTAGACAGCCTGAGACATGTGGTAACATGGTAGTACATAGGTAGATTTGTTTTTCTGCATTTCACTATAGCTGGTATACATCCTCACCATGTTTGTCAACTTTCCAATCCCAATGTTGTGCAGTGCACTGTCTGTGTAACTTACCTGCCCTTACTGTTTTTTCCAGCCTTTGTCTGTCTTGTCTTGTGCTATTTGTTCTGTGGGTGTATGTTCATAGGTAGGTATTAGGCTATTGGCCCTAGGGCCTATATAAGCCTAGCCAAAAGGTACCCTGGCTTTCGCCACCCAAGAAATTATTTTCCTGTGCCACTGTTGAGCAGAGTGAGAGAAGTGATCCCCGGGGTGAATTTCCTATCTCCCATCCAATCATCAAGATTTTTCTTCAAGAGTGCTAATGAGGAGCTTTGTTTGTGACTACCTTCACCTCCCCTATCCCTATGTTTACCTTTCCCTCCATTCTTTAAAAAATAAAAAAATAGGGCCTATTCCTACAAAAAAAGCCAATGCCCATCTGACCTTACCTCAGATTTCCCTGTTCCAACATCCTTCTTGTTTGTCCGTCTTCTTCATCTGTACCCCACATCTTCTAGTCTATCTCCCACTTTCCGTGGGTGTGTGTGTGTTACCTTTGTTCCCAAAACAGGCCCCAAACCCACTGTTAGCGACTGCTAGCTATGGGGATGTGGCCATCATTACCTTTTGCCTTTAATGTTTTTATTACAAATTTAAGTCCAAGCCGATATTTGTTTAATGTTACATGTATTATGTAGATATCTGTAGTTGTCCCTCAGCTGGGTGTAATGAGTAATGTGAATGTATCCATATTACATATAGCTTTGCTGCTTGAAAGCAAATTATTATAAGTTAGTGGATGGCATACGAAAATATCTGTGGTTGTCTGACATGTTTCTGTGTGTACTCCTGCAAATTTATGTTATGAATGCCATGTGTGTGTGTTTGTGTGTGTGTGTTTTCTCATCACAACGAAGTCAGTAACATTTCCTAGTTGTCTGTAACCTTACTGTACATATGTTGTTATAGTTCTAAACAACCATCAGGATTCCTGAACTGTGATCATCTTTCCATTTGTTTGGTAATGTACAATGTTACTAGACGACGATTTCCTATAATTATAGATTACTTGCACATTTCTATAATGCACTGCTGGAACTCGATACTCTATTGTCCACTGAGGTATTCTGAGTTTCTTGTTGCACACCAGCATATTACAATAAGTTTCAGTCTGATATCAGCGTAATGTACTGGATTCTGCGAGTTTTACAGAATCAGCCCACTATGTATCTGTAATCATATCATCAGTGTATGTTTATGAAAAAAGAAGCAAAAATAGCAATGTTTCTAAAAAAAAATTTACGTTCTGTCATTTTCCTATGTTATAGCAAAACAATGGTTTGATAGGCCTACACATATTTGAGATTTTGTTGTACATTTTCTGTGAAAGTAATTTGCTCGGGCAAAACAAAATGGAAGTACGATTATTGAAGGGTCATTAATTGAAAAGTTTGTAAGAACACCTTGAAGTGGTAGAGACATGTTTTATTTATTTTACATTTGTTGACTGGGCTAGTCTAACTGGATATATGTCCATTTTCAGTAGAGGCCCGGGGAGAAAAGCTCCAAGCATCAGCAATGGCAAAGCATACAATATATACCAATAGTAAAATGAGTTACAGTACATTGTTTAAATTGTAGGTAAGATAAACTTGTACAGAGTTCTTTAGTAGGTTTAAGCCAAGATCAAATACAGAGAACAAACAAACAACATTTGAGAGATAAAAAATATATGGAGATTCCCAATTTTTTTTTTTTTGTACTAGGAAGGAAACTTTCTTACAGGTAGGCAACATAGAACAGTGGAGTAGAGAAGTATTGGGAGAGCAAGAAGGGGAAATGAGATATCAGTCAGGGGTAGAGCAGGGACAAAGCCAGTGAGTTTTAAGATATTCTTTAAGATGTTTTTTAAAAAGCAGTGTGGAAGCAAGGGTAGAAAGTTCACTAGGAAGCTGGTTCCAGGTTGTTCCCACTGTGTTGGTGAAAAGTGAGTCCCCAGCTTTGTTGTTGGATTTAATAGTGGAAACTAGAAGCTTATTAGCTGAGCATAGTGTTGCAAGATTTTTATAGGGGGTAATCAGATTAGTGAGGATTGGGGTATTATTAGGATGGTAAAGGATCTTTTGGGTAATATGAAGTTGTTGACAAAGTAGTTGGACCTGCAGTTCTAACCATCCCAGTTGTTTGAGGTTGTGACAGTGGTGAGTTCTAAAAGGGGTGCCAGTGGCAAATCTGGCTATGTTATTGTAACTGGTTGAAAGTTTGGTAAGGTTGTTTTTAGATAGATTGGTATATATTGCAGAAGCATAGAACAGGGTAGAGACCAGGTGGGTCTGGGCAATAGTGGTTCTGGCTATAGGGGTAAGGAAGGATTTGATTCTATAAAGGGTGCCTAGTTTTTTGTTGACAGACTTTATAGTATTAATATGGTCATCATAGCTAAAGTTGTTGTCAATTGTTATTCCCAGGAGACGAGTTGTAGTGTCAGGGGATATGTTAGTTCCATTGTTAGAGGTTACTGTGAAGTGAAGTTGTGATGACTTTTGAGTAGGAGCAAACAGCAATAATTTTGTTTTTTTGGGGTTCAGAAGGAGGCAGTGTTGCATGGACCAATTTTCAACAGTGTTAAATACTGTCTGGGTGAGGGTCTGGAGTGAGGTTATGGACTTGGCTGAACATATTAAAGTAGAGTCATCTGCATATTGTATGCAGGTGGCTTGAGGAATTTTGGCATGTAGATCATTAATAAATACTGAAAAGAGAAGTGGGCCTAAAATAGAGCCTTGTGGTACTCCAATGTTCACAGGGAGGGGTGTAGAAAGATTTTTATCCCAAAGCACTGCTTGCTGTCTGTTTCCTAAATAAGATTTAAACCAGTGTAATGCCTGTGGGTCAAGTGATTGGGCTTTTAGTACATCAATAAGCATGTGATCGTTAACCATATCAAAGGCTTTTGAAAGGTCAATAAATAGTGCAGAGGAAAGAGAGTTATTGTTACGATTTTTGTTTATACAGTCAGAAAAGGATCGCAGGGCAGTTGTTGTGCTATGGAAAGGTCTAAAGCCATGCTGGCAGTTGGCAAGTAAATTATTATAGAGAAGGTGGTCAAGTAGTTGTCTGTGGATGCATTTTTCCATTATTTTAGCTATTGGAGAGAGTAAGGCGATTGGCTGAAAGTTGGAAAGCTCAGTAGATGTCCCACCTTTATGTAGAGGGATGATATGGGAGACTTTCCATATGGAAGGGATTGTGCTTTCTAAAATTGTTCTATTTATAAGGATAGAAATGGGATAGGCAATGGCTTTAACTGCAACTCGCAGGTATTCAGCTGGAAGACAGTCTGCAGAAGGGGTGCACGGTTTCAGTTTTTGAAGGAGGTTGCAAATGAGGGATGTAGGTACAGATTGTATATGAAAGGTCGGAGCTGGACTATTAGTGGTATTTAATGGGGAAGTGGTAATAGGTGGTAATGTACTAGCTAGGGTTTGAATGGCTTCAATAAAATAGTTATTAAAGGCATCAGGAATTTGGTTAGAGTTATTATGGTTGAATCCTGACGGGGCAGGAGTTTTAGAGTGCCCTGGCTGAAGTAGTTTGTTGACGCCTGACCAGAACTTTTGTGGTTTTTGTTGGTGGGTTTGTTGGAGGTGAAGGTAATAGTTTTTTTTTTGTCTTGCAGAATGCCTCTTTTGGTGGCATTTCTTAACTGTTTAAAGTAAAGGTGATATGATGGACTTTTAGAAGCTCTCCATTTGGATCAAATATTTCTATTTGAATTTAAGGTGGAATTCATGCTCCATAGCCTTGCAGACCAGGCTAGTCAGGCTTATGGGCCGATAGTTACCAGGGCAGTTGTGGCCCCTCCTTTGTGGAGTAGAATAACCATTGCCGTGCACCATTCTATGGGCATGTAGCCTGTGGAGAGGCTGAGGTTGAACAGTGTGTTTAGGTGGGGGATTAGTTTGTTCTGTAGTTCGTGCAAGACTAAACCTGGGACACCATCTGGTCCCATTGACACTGTGTTTTTGGCTTTTGAAAGGGCTGTTTTCACCTGTGCATCTGTGATTTCCAGGACACTACACTTTTCTGGTATTGTCGTGGGCCCTTTTGGGAGTGAAGTTTGCATTGAATCCATCTGCCAGGATGATGGCAATATCAGTAGGTTCAGTATATTTTGTGCTATGTTGCACTAGTTCAGTGCATATCTGTGAGTTGCCACTTAGATTCTTAACATAGCTAAAGAAGGCTTTGTGGTTATCTTTTGAATCCTTGGCTGTTTTTCTTTTGAAGTTAGCCTTGGATGATTTTATGGGGGACCTTAGTTTCTTACTGATACTGATCAGGGATGTCTTTCCTTCTTGGGATTTGTTTTTTTTTCTGAACTAGTTTCCTCCTTCTTTTGTATAGCCTGTTTAAGGCAGGGGTCCACCAGACTGGTTTCCTTCTCTTAGAGGAGTGAGTCTTGGTTTTGCTAGGGATGGAACAATCCATGCATCCTTGTAGCTGCTCATAGAGTGCAGTTGTAAATGTTTCTGCATCTTGGGCAGTGTTATCCTTTAGTGTGGGGGCTGTGAAACTTACCGCCTCTGTCTTAAGTAAGGTGAAATTTCCTTTAGAAAAGTTTTTTACTGTGGTTTTCTTAGTTGGGGGTTGTGGTGGGATGTGGACATCCAGAGTGATTAGTTTATGGTCTGATCTAACCAGTGATGGGTTGACCTCTGGTGTGGAACACCTGTCGCCCATGTTGGTGATGACCAGGTCCAATATGTTTCCACCTCTGGTAGGGGAGTTTACCAGCTGATCCAGGGCATTTGTGTTGATGAATTTCAGGAAGCACTGGGCCTGAGAGTTTGTACTCAAGTAGTTTTCCCAGGTAATGGTAGGGTAATTGAAATTGCACAATATCAGGGTGTTCAGTAGGACCTTCATGTTTTCCAGCGTCTCCAGAAAGGAGGAGTGGTGGTCCTGGGTCATGGAGGGTGATCTGTAGCAGGCCACAATTTGCATTGCAGATTTGCCTGATGTTAGTTGCACATGGATGATCTCAGAGTTACCATGCTGCGCTACTAACCTGAAGGTGTAGGTATCCTTGATGAATATGGATACACCCCCGTCCTTTTGTGTTTTGGTCCTTGCTCTGTGGCCGAAACATATGGTATGAGTTGTAGCCCAGTAGTGCTGGGGTGCTCTCTGGAGCCTTGAACCAGGTTTCAGTTACTGCACAGATGTCGACGTTCTCCATACTGAGAAGTATTCGAGCGTGTGCATTTTGAGATTTAAACTCCTGGCGTTGAGTAGCATAACCCTCAGTTTTTTGTTAATTGTGCTGTTTACAGAGGTGGGTTTAACTTTTGAGTCTTGCCTAAAAAAGGCACTATGGGGGCAGCAAGAGCCTTGGCCAGTATTCGAAAGCCTAGGGGTGACAGGTGCAAGCTGTCTCTTGCGAAGCAATGCGGCTTGTCGAGCATATTGTCCCAGGCTGACAGACACTGGATCCCCTTTGAATGATTCCAGAAGCTTAGCCAATTGTTGAAATTGATCATCTTTTCTTTATACTGAGGTATCATTCTTGGTGAGGGCAGGATGATACTCAGGGTCAGGATCATACCAGCTTGGGCTACATCATCAAAGAGCTCTTCCATGTCTCTTTTCATTTAGTCCAGAGAGGTATGTCTCAGGTCATTCACTCCAACATGAACAATGACAGAGTCTTATTTGTACTTGTTCTGGAGTGACCTGAGTGCTTGTGTTATGTGGCGGACTCTGGCTCCCAACAGGCAGCTAACAGTGACCTTCTGCTTGTCCAGCCTAGTGAGTGGGATGCCAGTGTGCCTGACTATAGAGTCACCTATTACTAGTGTGTTAGGTATGTTATTTCGCCTTAAGGGCTGTGATTGTGCGGCACACTGATTTTGTATTTTATGTGTTGTCTGGTTTGTGACGGGAGGTGCAGGTTGTTTGGGTGTCTGCTTTGGAGGTCTCTGATGCTTTTGCAGGTTTTTATTTAGAGCCTCCGAGTATGGTTTTGTGTATTTCTGTGTATTTTTTGCCAGTGCTAGTTTAGTAGGTCTATGTGTGGCTGGAGGTGTGATGCAAGTGTTAACCTTCTCCTCTAGTCTGTCTGTTCTAGTCTTGGGTGGAAATAGCTTAGCCTTCAGTTTGGCTATATAATTGCATCTCTCGCATATGTTAGTGTTTTGTGGTAGGAGGAGAGGGTTGTCTGTGTACATGAGGCAGTTGTAACATTGCCTCATGATACCCAGATTCACCAGCTGAACTGGAGAGTACACCAGAAATTGCCCTTTGGTCATGCCTGAATAGTAGGGTGAGCTGCTTAGTCGCTTGGTTGGTGAGGGGTGAATAAAGAGCCTTACCCGGCTGGGCAATCAAGTCTCAGGGTATATTAGTGCTTGCTATTAGGTTTGAGCAAGTGCTGGACTGCAGGATGCTATTTGAGTGCTTAGGTTGAGAGTTAGACTAGTTTCAAGGGAAAAACTGAAGAGGAGATTTAGTGGAGCTGGGAATAATTTAACCCTAGCTAACTCGCACTGCCTGGCGAGCAAAACCATGCAAACACGTTTTTTATAGCAGGGAAATGAAAGAGAGAGATATTAGCCCAAAACAGCCAATAAACTACTAACTTCTGGACTGGAACCACTCCTCCAGGGACAGATAGGCTGCTCAAAGCTCCCCTCTCTCACAGGTGAACAGAGAAACTTCCTTCTATCCAAGTAAGGTATGGGCAACTCAGAAACTTGTAACACAGCCCTGAATTCAGCACTAGCCTGAAAACTAGACTATACTAGCTTAGAATGGCAGGAAACAAGGAATATTTTTGTTTTTTTGAAAAGATAAGGCAAATACAGTAAAAAATACACTTAAAACAGCTTTAAGCGACTACAAATGATCAGAAAAGGTTATCGTACTTTAGTGTGTAGCCTACAACAGTTAAACAAATTATTTAAACAAAAAATGACTTTTTAAAAGTGCAGGCAGTCAAGTAAGTACATCATCATCATCTTTCGGCTGTTCCCGTTAGGGGTCGCCACAGCAGATCACCTGTTTCCATTTCTTCCTGTCCTCTGCATGTTGCTCTGTCACACCAACCACCTGCATGTCCTCTCTCACCACATCCATAAACCTTATCTTAGGCCTTCCTCTTTTCCTGTTACCTGGTAGCTTCATCCTTAGCATCTTTTTCCCAATATACTCAGCATCTCTCCTCAGCACATGTCCAAACCAACATAATCGTGCCTCTCTGGCTTTGTCTCCAAACCTTCCAACCTGGGCTGACCCTCTAATATACTTATTCCTAATCCTGTCCACCCTTGTCACACCCAGTGCAAATCGTAACATCTTTAATTCTGCCACATCCAGCTCAAACTCCTGCCTTTTTGTCAATGCCACTGTCTCCAAACCATATAACATAGCTGGTCTCACTACCCTCTTATAGACCTTCCCTTTCACTCTTACAGGTACTCGTCTGTCACAAATCACTCCTGACACTCTTCTCCACCCACTCCATCCTGCCTGTACCCTCTTCTTCACCTCTCTTCCACACTCACTGTTACTCTGAACTATTGACCCAAAGTATTTAAACTTGTCCACCTTCGCCACCTCTACTCCTTGCATCCTCACCATTCCTCTATCCTCCCTCTCATTTACACACATATATTTTGTCTTAGTCCTGCTGACCTTCATTCCTTTTCTCTCTAGAGCATATCTCCATCTCTCCAGGGTCTCCTCCACCTGTTCCCTACTCTCAATACAGATCACAATGTCGTCTGCAAACACATCATAGTCCACGGGGACTCCTGTCTGATCTCGTCTGTCAACCTGTCCATCACCATTGCAAATAAGAAAGGGCTCAGAGATGATCCTTGATATAACCCCACCTCCACCTTAAACGTATCCATCACTCCAACCGCAGACCTCACTGCTGTCACACTACCCTCTTACATATCCTGTACCACTCTTACATACTTTTCTGACACTCCTGACTTCCTCATACAATACCACAACTCCTCTCTAGGCACCCTGTCATATGCTTTCTCTAAGTCTACAAAAACACAATGCAACTCCTTTCGACATTCTCGGTACTTCTCCATCAACACTCTCAGAGCAAAGATTGCATCTGTAGTGCTCTTTCCTGGCATGAAACCATACTGCTGATCACTAATAATCACGTCCCTTCTTAACCTTGCTTCCACTACTCTTTCCCATAACTTCATGCTGTGACTGATCAATTTAATCCCTCTGTAGTTGCTACAGCTCTGCACATCACCCTTATTCTTAAAAATCAGAACCAAAACACTTTTTCTCCTTTCCTCAGGCATCCTCTCACTTTCCAAGATTTCATTAAACAATCTGGTTAAAAACTCCACTGCCATTTCACCTAAACACCTCCATGCTTCTACAGGTATGTCATCTGGGCCAACAGCCTTTCCATTCTTCATTCTCTTCATAGCTATCCTTACTTCCTCCTTGCTAATCCATTGTACTTCATGATTCACTATCCCTATATCATCCAACCTTCTCTCCCTCTCATTCTCTTCATTCATCAACCCTTCAAAGTACTCTTTCCATCTCCTCAACACACTCTCCTCGCTTGTGAGTATGTTTCCCTCATTATCCTTTATCACCTTTACCTGCTGCACATCTTTCCTAGCTCAGTCCCTCTGTCTAGCCATTCGGTACAGGTCCTTTTCTCCCTCCTTAGTGCCCAACCTTTCATACAACTCTTCATACGCCTTATCCTTAGCCCTCGCCACCTCTCTCTTTGCCATGCACCTCATCTCCTTATACTCCTGTCTACTTTCTTCATCTCTTTGACAATCCCACTTCTTCGCCATCCTCTTCCTCTGTATACTCTCCTGTACTTCCACATTCCACCACGTCTCCTTGTCGTCCTTCCTCTGTCCAGATGTGACACCAAGCACCTTTCTAGCCGTCTCCCTTACTAGCTCTGCTGTAGTTACCCAGCTATTTGGTAACTCTTGTCTGCCACCCAGTGCCTGCCTTAACTCATCCCTGAATTCCACCTCACAATTCCCCTTTTTCAATTTCCACCACTTTATCCTTGGTACTGCTCTCACACTCCTCCTCCTCTTCTTGATATCCAACGTCATCCTACAAACCACTATCCTGTGCTGCCTACAGTCTCCAATCTCCTTCAAACTGGCCCTCCTACATAAGATATAATCCACCTGTGTGCATCTTCCTCCACTCTTGTATGTCACCCTATGCTCCTCCCTCTTGTTAAAATACATATTCACCACAGCCATGTCCATCCTTTTTGCAAAATGTATTACCATCTGACCTTCTGCATTCCTTTGTTTAACACCATACCTACCCATCACTTCCTCATCCCCTCTGTTCCCTTCACCAACATGCCCATTGAAATCTGCTCCAATCACCACTCTCTCACCCTTGGGTACAGTCATCACCACTTCATCAATTTCCAGCTTCATAAACATCACTCTATCAGACACTCTTTTCACCTCCAAAACACTCTCAGCATACTGTTCCTTCAGAATAACTCCTACGCCATTTCTCCTCCCATCCACACCATGATAAAACAATTTGAACCCTCCTCCGATACACCTAGCCTTACTCCCCTTCCATCTGATCTCTTGCACACACAACATACCAACCTTCCTTCTGTCCATCATATCAGCTAGCTCTCTCCCTATACCAGTCATACTGCCAACATTCAAAGTTCCGACCCTCACTACCACAGTCCTAGACTTTCTCCTCTCTTCCTGCCTTCGACCATGTCTTCTGCCTGTTCTCCTCCTTTAGCCAACAGTAGCCCAATTTCCGCCAGCACCCTGTAGGCTAACAGTACTGGTGGCGGTCGTTGTTAACCCGGGCCTTGATCGGTATAAAAATTTTTCTTGGTATCTGCATGAAATGTTTTGGCGAAGTTTTACGCCGGATGCCCTTCCTGAAGCAACCCTCCCCATTTATCGGGGCTTGGGACCGTCACAAAGAAATGCACTGGCTTGTGCATCCCCAGTGGCTGGGTTAGTCAAATAAGTACAATATGTGAAAAAAACAAGCTTTTAAATCACAATAAATGGCAGAAAACAGTTAAGTACAGCAAGAAAATACAGAAAACTGATACTTAATCACTCCCAAAGTCTCTCTTCTAAGCTAGAAGGCTTGTATCAGTTTAAGGCTTTCTAGTGCTTCCCAGTAGGTTAGTTACAGGAAAGATGGGAAACAAGTGCAGATGTGGTCTTTTAAACCAGAAAGTTGAAAGACATGGACAAAGTGCCCAAATGGTCAATAAACTACAATTTCTGGGCCAAGAAGCACTCCTTTTGTGGTAGACATGCTACCTAGTGCTTACCAGTCCCACTGATAAGCTAGAAGGCTTTCCTCCAACACAGAAAGGCTTGGGTGGGGCTCAGAAGCTTACAAATCTGTATCTGGACTAGGCTAGTTACAGGAAAGGTGGGAAACAAGCGCAAGTGCAGCTTTTAAACCAGAAAGTTGAAAGAGATGGAAATAAAATGCCCAAATGGCCAATAAACTACAATTTCTGGGCCAGAGCCACTCCTCTTGTGGTAGATAGGCTACCTAATGCTGACCACTCCCACTGATAAGCTAGAAGGCTTCTCTCCAACACAGAGATGATCAAAAGATAATCAAAAGATAATCAAAAACACGAATAAAATATTAATGTGATTTTTAGACATAAAAGCAGTATGTTCTCCTGTAGAACTGTGATGTTATCAGTCTTTGTATATATTGAGACATTAAAAATGACATACATTTCTTTTTCATAAAAATTAAAGCTGCAGTTGCTCCTTTGTCTTAAACAGTAGCAGTCCTATCTAATAAAGTTTTACAGATAATTATGCTAGTAATATTCTCAGAAACATTCATGAGTAAATGTTGAATCATTCTGGAGATATGGATTTTTGACCCCATATCATCAAAAATAGCCCAAAAAGCCAGAATTCTGAGGACAGACCTACTGCAAAATGCTCAACAGTTAAGAGATTCTCTAGTTTCTGGACACATTAGGGGAGGTGTAAGATTAGTGAGGTCTGGGTATTTAACAGCACTGAATGACAGATATAAATTACCATGCATGAGTCTTCAGAAGTGTAGGGACATATCATCATCAAAAGTGTAGCTTGTTCAACCTGTGCCCTGGGATGGTACTATAAACCAGCACCCACCCCTCAGCTCTTCAAGTGAAAAGCAAAAAAAAACAATTCACTGTAAAAAGATGATTGTTACAATGTAAGTGATTGGCTGATTACAGTTAAATCTATACCACCACCAGCTCTTCCACTAAAGACCAAAAATTAAAAAAAAAATGGATGCTCCTTTTACTGGCACAGCAACGCATGACAATCCTGCACTTCACTACTGCGCAGCCATTCAGGTCCTGTTTTTGTGCCTGCCCCAATGTTGTTCAACATATTTTATTTAAATATATATATATATATATATATATATATATATATATATATATATATATATATATATATATTCTTGTTTTAAATTGTAGCAAACTGTTAGCAAACAGTTGCTACAGTTTATACCTTACTTGCGCGGAGCACTACAGCTCTCACATTTTAGTAAAAAATTGGGGGGGGGTGTACTTTTTAAAATGCAGTAAACTGCTTGCTACAAATGTAACAAACAGTTGCTTCAGTTTATACCCAGCCTGCACAGAGCTCTACAGAGCTCAGGTTTTAATTAAAAAAAAAAAAATAAACATGTATATGGGCCTACTTCAAAAGACTGACAAACCAAAAGACTGACTCTCAAAAGACTGAAAATTCAAAATACTGCACACATTTTTAATGCAGGGGGCAAGCCCCCTGCACCGCTCATGTAGGGGGGGGGATGCAGCACCCACACCCTCTGCTAACTATGTATACCAACTCCAAGATCACATAACAGTAGAGATGGAGCAAGTTCCATCAATCAGTATTTTGAATTTTTAGTCTTTCGGAATTCAGTTTTTTGGTTTCTCAGTGATCTGAAGTAGGCCCATATATATGTATATATATATATATATATATATATATATATATATATATATATATATATATATATATATATATATATATATATATATATATATATATATATATATATATATAATTTTTAAACTCTAGCTAAAGTTACACAAACCAAGGTTAACATCCAAATGTTATCATCACCATCAGATGTGTAGCTGGTTCAACCAGTGCCCTGGGGTGGGACTGTGAACCAGCCCTTCAGCTCTTCAAGTGAAGAGCAAAAGAAAAAGCACATTACTGTAATAAGCTGAACACTAATTTATAAGCGATTGGCTTATTACAGTTAGATCTATGACTCTCCCCCCACCTCTTCCATTGAAAGTGATTGGCTTATTACAGTTAGATCTTACGACTCTCCCCGCCCCTTCCATTGGAAGTGATTGGCTTATTACAGTTATATCTATGACTCTCCCCCCACCTCTTCCGTTGAAAGCGATTGGCTTATTACAGTTAGATCTATGACTTTCCCCACCTCTTCCATTGAAAGTGATTGGCTTATTACAGTTAGGTCTACGATTCTCCCCACCTCTTCCATTGAAAGCGAATGGCTTTTTACAGTTAGATCTATGACTCTCCCCACCTCTTCCATTGAAAGTGATTGGCTTATTACAGTTAGATCTATGACTCTCCCGACCTCTTCAATTGAAAGTGATTGACTTATTACAGTTAGATCTATGACTCTCCCCACCTCTTCCATTGAAAGCGATTGGCTTATTACAGTTAGATCTATGACTCTCCCCACCTCTTCCATTGAAAGTGATTGGCTTATTACAGTTAGATCTACGACTCTCCCCACGTCTTCCTTTGAAAGTGATTGGCTTATTACAGTTAGATCTATGACTCTCCCCACCTCTTCCACTGAAAGCGATTGGCTTATTACAGTTAGATCTATGACTCTCCCCAACTCTTCCATTGAAAGTGATTGGCTTATTACAGTTAGATCTATGACTCTCCCCACGTCTTCCATTGTAAGTGATTGGCTTATTACAGTTAGATCTATGACTCTCCCCACCTCTTCCACTGAAAGCGATTGGCTTATTACAGTTAGATCTATGACTCTCCCCACCTCTTCCATTGAAAGTGATTGGCTTATTACAGTTATATCTACGACTCTCCCCACGTCTTCCATTGAAAGTGATTGGCTTATTACAGTTAGATCTATGACTCTCCCCACCTCTTCCATTGAAAGTGATTGGCTTATTACAGTTAGATCTATGACTCTCCCCACCTCTTCCATTGAAAGTGATTGGCTTATTACAGCTAGATCTACGGCTCTCCCCACCTCTTCCATTGAAAGTGATTGGCTTATTACAGTTAGATATACGACTCCCCCCCTCTTCCATTGAAAGTGATTGGCTTATTACAGTTAAATCTACAACTCTCCCCACCTCTTCCATTGAAAACTAAAAAAAAAAAAAAAATAAAGTGGACGTTCCTCCTACTCCTTGCTACAGTTTACACCACACATGGAGCACTTAGAACTCAGATTTGACCACAAAGCTGGTACTACATTAAAGAGAGATTGGGATCAACTGAGTGTGCTCCCCCCAACACTTTGCACCAGGGCAGTTGCTCCTGCCCCCACCCTTGCTATGGTACTACTCATCATTATCAAATCCATTTCATTTTCTACGTGTGCTTGGGGTGTCACACCAAATTTCTCCATGTCTCTCGATTCAGCGCCACTACCTACCTGCTTCGACAGTCATGCCTTACTGTTACAACTCTTCTCTAAACAATCCATCCATCTCTTTGCTGGACGCCCTAATTTCCTCTTGCTTTCTTCCTGTCTGTCCCAAATTTCTTCACCAGATTGTTTTCTGTATTCCTGCATATGTGCACAAACCACAGTAATCTGGTCTCTTTGACTTTCTCTGTAATTGGAGCTACCTTGGTTTCTGCTCTGATGTCCTCATTTCTTCATCTATTTCACACTGTGCATCCCACCACCTGTCTCAGGTACTTAATATACATAACCTGTAGCTTCTTCAACTGCTGTGCCTTCACTGTCCACGTTTTTTGCTATACATCAGTAATGGTTGCATCACTGTTTCATACTCTTTACTTTTTAGCTTGTTTGGCATTCTTCTGTCACACACTCCCCCTAACACTGTCTGACTTTTGGCTACAGCCCCTCTGATTCTAGCATCATAGGCACATAGGTTCATAGGTGTGTACTAGGCTAATGGCTCAGGAGCCTATATAAGCCTAGCCCAAGAAGATTTCCTGGCATCATGCTGCCCAAAGTTAGTTTCCAGTGCCCGTTAATCAAAACGTTATACAACAGAAAAAAGCATCAGGAAAAGCTAATGCTTTCCAAGAAATTAGGCCAGCATCCAAAGCCAAGGAGAATTACAAATCCATCCTTATGAAGGTCAGGAAGTTTTAAAATATCACCCACTGCTGCTCAGAACTCATTTACAATGATGCAACTTACACAGATTTGGGGGTACTACAAATATACAGGACAACAAATTCAATGCCATCTTTACCCAGAGACCACTATACCAAATCCACATACACCTAAGGTGCAAAACCACCTGCTATTCCAAAATAACACTTGTTAAAAGTACTTTGCTGAAACAAAAATATGTCCACTATGTGACCTGAAAACACATCAGGCTTCCTGATAAACAGCATTTAACATGCATCGGTCGACTCGCTCTGTACCTGAGCTTATCTACTCACTTTGTCCCAGAGGTTTGATGCACAGCAGCTATGATGAATCTTCACAAATGTAGCCGCACCACAGACTCCAAGAATTACAGATCTGTCAGCCTGATGAACCTCCTGTAATGGGTCATAATAGATGACGTTTATATCACGTTATCAAAAGATTAAAATAGCGAATGCTATTTCATCGGCCTCAAAACATCTAAACATGAAAATATCAAACATTCAGAACAGCAAATTTTTTCCCATGGAAAAAATTTGCTGCTCCGAAACACATACACACAGCACAAGCACATCAAACAAACAGCAACCACACACATACACTTAAATTCCTACATATAATGCTACACTAAACTAAACATACACTACTATCTGCCTACTTAACTTAACCCAAACCCTAACCCTAAGGTCATCACTATTGCACACTCACCTAACCCGCGCCCTAACTCACTTACACCACCCCTAACCCTAAAGTCTATCACTATCACAAACACGCCTAACCCACGCCCTAAGCCTAACTCACTTAACCCGCCCCTAACCCTAACGTACAAACAATCACAAACTTACCTGAACCCAACCCGTAACTTTCCACCATAGCTCTAAGAATAGCGAAGCCTCAGAAACGGCCAACCAAATTCTTTCCCAAAGAAAGAATTTTCTGTTCTGCAGATTTGCTATTCTTAGCATTTGCTGAATAGTGTTCAATATCAGAACATTCGAAGTTTTAATACTTCGATGTTCTGATACAGACTCAATAGATGGTATGAGAAACCAAAAACCCTTGCAGAAAGTAAACCAACAGTAAGATATAAAATATCATATCTGACCTAAGCCACAGCGCTTTGACTTTGTTCAGGCTAGATCACATGGAATTAATTTGTTATGCATTTTTGAGAGGGTAAAGCAAGCTGTGGAAAGTGGTCACACTGGTCATAGAGCACATCCTGACTTTGCCAAAGCATTTGCTACAACATCACATGACAACATTATTAACAAGCTAAATGCACTCTAAACGGATCCCTTTGTAGTTAGCTGGATGACAAACTGGCTGAGGGATGCAGCCCACACTTGGAGGGTGGAAGGTGTATCCTCAGACATTATGAAAGTAATCAATAGCATATCACAGAGTTCCAGTCTGTGATTTCTGCTCTTCAGCATATCCTTCTCTGATCTCCAAATCAAAAACAAGGAACTATAATTAACCATATCTGCCGACTTCTGTAAACTGGGTGCTATAACTGAATATCCTTCAGATATGTAGAAGATGCAAGTTAACCTAACCAGGTTACTAGCTGATGTGCTGAAAATGGAATGAAATGAAATTCTAAATAAATGTAATATTGTTTCACTTTGAAAACAAACCTTCCACCAAGTTTGCAGTACAGAAAACACATCATTCCACAATGAAGATGTTGTGTCACCATGACCATGGAAACTAAGTAGCAAACTCCCTGTTCTTTGAGATCATGTTACTGCATTGGTCAGGAAATCCTTTTCTCACACAGCTGATTTCAAACAGTATTTCCTCTAGGTCTAAAGAAGTCCTGAACTATCTATATTCTGCAGTTATCAGGCCCATCACAGAATACAATCCCTCGTTTGGGTTGCATGTTAATACACATATAAAGCAGTTCAAGAGACAACAAAAATTCCCTACAAAAAAGATCACAAGACTGAAGGACCTGCTATAACAACAGAGGCTGGAGGCCTTGTCCCTGTATGCAGTGTAATATAGACTCCAAATGGGCAATCAGTGCTTTGCTTTCTCTGCCAACTGGGATCTGGCAGTCCAAGATCTCTAATTTCTCCTCAAAAGCAACAGCCTGGCAAACACTGAAATAAAAGATTTGAACCTTCTTTAGCAAATACAGAGAAGATATTAGAAAGCCATATTTGTCAGATAGATACTACCCCTTCTCCGAAACAACCTTCCTGTCTACATCAAGCAATGTGGCACACTATATTTTTTAAGAAAGAATTTGACAAATGGATGAGTACTCATAAATTCTCCCTAACTGTGACTCGCCTATTGCTGCTTAAGAAAGGAGGTAAGGTCTAAGGGTAGGTATTGGAAAGGTGAATATGACCACGTGGACCATAGCTCAGTCACATAGTACATTCCATGCACATGACCACATGGCCCATAGCCCAGTCATATTGTATATTCTATGCATATGACCACGTGGCACATAGGTTCATAGGTTAGTACTAGACTAACTGCCCTTGCGAGCCATTTTAATTTTAGCCAATTATCCCCTGTGAGATTCAAACCCTGTACCTTGGGTTTGTAAGGCAAACACCTTAACCATTAGGCCACCCTCCCAACCCTGACATTGCCCAGTCAGATTACACATTCCATGCATATGACCATGTGGTGCATAGCCCAGTCACATGGTACACTCCTTGATTTTGTATTATATGTACATACAAATATAACATAACGATAGTAATATGTGTGTGAATATATATACTACAAACACACATATACACATACATCTATAAAGCAACCATAGTCATGTGTGTGTGTGTGAATATTTTATACATTTTATATATATATATATATATATATATATATATATATATATATATATATATATACACAAACATACACACATATATACATATGTGACACCCCACCTCTAGCCCAGTAATCAAGAAGGAGCCTCAATCCTCACCACTAGCACCAGTGGGGGGATGACAACTTACACACACAGTATTTCCAGATGCACCTCTCTGCATCAAGTGCAATTTCCCTTAAGAGCTCACAGAGACCACAGTCAGTCTGGGGCTGGTTTCTACTTCTTTCTCTAGATCCCCAGTAAGATTCCTTACTGGCACAGCGATAGAGTTGGGATCTCAGCTGAGTGGCCAAGCCAAGACCTCCGGCACCCTCTCTGTCCAACCAGTGCTTCATGTCCCTGCCCAAGTAGCTGACACATACACCCTTTGAGGTTTGATTTACACACACACACACACACACACACACACACACACACACACACACACACACACCGGAAAAGGCCAGCATAGGTTAACTAGCTATACCACCTTTTGCCCAGACTATAAGGTAGTTATCACTGCCACCAACCACCTCCTCGTTAGCTACTTTAAGGCCCTTAAAAAAGGGTGTCCAATCCTACTGTGTAATATTACTGTTAATACAAATGATAGTTTGACCAAGAGCAAGGTTATTAGGAGTGGCCTATACAGTGTCACCAGATAAATATGCAAGTACTCTCACAACTTCAGTATGACTTAAACATGAATCACAAATATCAGCCATGATCTTCTTCTTCTTCTTTCACCTTTCCTGGATAGGGGTTGCCACAGTGGATCACCTGTCTGATCATTATTGGCAGTGGAGTTTTACGGTGTAGAGTCGCCAGCCCGGCGCCCAACTTTCCATGGAAGGCAAACACATGCACGCACTCACACCTAGGGCCAATTTAGAGTATCCAATTCACCTACAGCATGTCTTTGGGATGTGGGAGGAAACCAGAGCACCAGGAGGAAACCCAGACAACCACAGGGAGGACATGCAGACTCTGTGCAGAAGGCACCCCAGCCAAGGATTGAACTGGAGAACCTCTTGCTGTGAGGCAGCAATGATAACCACTGCATCACAATGGCCACTCTTACAAATATCAGCCACAATGAAAGGTTTAAATATATTTAATAATAAATAATAAGATCACCAAGATCCTCAAAGAGGGCCTTTCCCATACAAATAGCTGAAACAAAACCATGGACGAAAGCAAAATGTCAGTAAATGTATTAGTGCCTTTCAGCAAGCAGGATATCCCCTACAACAACCACACTGATAGCATCTTCCTGAAAAATCAATCTAGCAGATAAGAACTTGAGAAACAGTGTCTCTGTAGACAGCAAAGTATTTTTAAGTCACCATGTATCTACAAAGCACTTTTTCATTGTGCGGGTTACTAGTAAGGGTATGGCATCCAGGCACAGAAAATTGATCATTTCACTGTATTCGGCACTTATTGGACTAATCATTGAGTATGATGCCCTTTGTGGCTTGTACATGTCCAAACACGTGACGCAGCTTGAATGCCCATAGCATTTCCTCACCAAGAAAATCAAGGATTTACATAATAAGATATTCACAGATAAGTACTAGGCTAACTGCCCTTGTGGGCCATTTTAAGGGTTTACATAATAAGATATTCACAGATAAGTACTAGGCTAACTGCCCTTGTGGGCCATTTTAAGCCTGGCCAATTTCCTTTGAATGTGAGAAACAAGCCCTGTACCTTAACATATGTAAAGTTAACACATTAACCATTATACCATCTCTCAGCCCGTACAGTGTCTCAAAGCCTGGTCCATATTCTCGGTATCATAAAGAATGCTGAGCAGTGAACTCTGTCTCTCATGCAGAGCCTCAGCACATCCTATCCTCTCAGATTTACTGCACATCCACAAATCCACTGCTGATATGCACACACTCAAGAGCTCTTAATCTGTTCTAGCACATACGTAAGTAACTTCTATACAACAGAAAGGGAAAGCAACAAATGCAGCAGTTGCATAGCTACCAACCTTCCATCTCCAAAGCATGAAACACTAACGTGGAATAAATGACCAAAATGGGGAGCACTTACTAACAACTTCAACTAGGAAGCTAATGGCATGGTGAAATGTGTCAGCTGATGTTGTTTGGCTGAATTAGTATAATTCAGTATTATCTGCTACTAATAATAATAAAAATAATAACAGTGTTCACATCAAGATCATTTTATCAACAATAGGAGGTATGAAAGTCTAATGTCTGACATTACTGACTGACTATAACCCTCACTGAATTATACACAAATAAAAAGGTATGAGGGACGTGGCAAAATATGTTACAAAATCAGACACTTGCAAATTCAAGGATAGCTGAGAGGTATGTAAAGACCTCACTTAACTACAACGTGTGTGCATATTATGTATTCTCTGTACAAATAAATGCTTATTTGCAAAATACCTGCAGCAATATGATTACACAACCTACTTAAAAATAGACTGCTATCACTGTATGCACAAAAGCAGAGAGAGAGTTGTTAAATGAAACTCATATTCACTTAGAAAGTTAATAGAACAACAGTTTTTGCTTAAACATGCATTTTATGAAACGCTAAAGTCTGGCATTGCTATAACATCTACAATTTTTCAAGGGACAGTGCAGAAATATAAGTAAAAATCAGGAACTTTATTTAAAATCAATAACACTGCTAAGAAAAGCTCAAGCAGAACTCCAACTGGATTAAAACCAGGTCTTACCGAAAAGGCAAGCCTCCCTAATGGACCCCTAGTATAAACAGGCTATACAACAAGAAAATAAACTAATGTCTAAGAACAAGAGGGAACTGGCTAAGCAGAGGAGGAAATCCCTCTGTAGCTTAAACAAACACATTTAGAGATCTTGTAAAATCCTTCATAGGTAATTACTAAGCAAAAATAGCCTTCCTAGCTAAAGATAATCAAAAGGCTTCCTTTAACCATGTCTGAAATCTAAAAGAAAATACTCAGCTCTGCTCTGAACTGGTTCTAGATGGCACCACCCACACTCAGCTGGATGTAATAGCCAATTTGTTAGTTGACAGATTTGGAGCAAACTTCACCCTCCCATTCCCTCCAGTCATCCCCCAAAGTAAACCTGCTACAATTCCTCAGCCTGTTATCCCAAGATAGCAAGACATTGCGGTGCTCTCCATGGCCAAAAACACAGCATCAATGGGACCAGACAACATCCCAGACTTTTAAACAACTTAAAACATGACCTAGCACATCTATTTGAATCCCTGTTTAATCACAGCCTGCGAATTGGCTGTGTTATGGTAAAATGGACGACAGCAACAGTAATCCCACTACAGAAAGGGTGACCATCACCGGACCCTGGGAATTAAGGCCCATAAGCTAGACTAGCCTCATCTGCAAGGCTATGGAAAGAATCATTATAGATCTTATTAACAAGGATATAGGTAATCTCCAAACTCTGAACCCATCCCAGTTCAAATTCGTTAAAGGTTGCCTGTTAAACATGGTTGACTTCTTCAAGAAAGTCACCAAAGACCTGTATGAGGCAAGGACAGTGCATACCACCTATCTTGACCTTGCCAAAGCACTTGACACAATCCCTCCCTCAGGTATTATAGAGAAATTCTCCCAACTGGGAATTAACCCCTACATTACCAGAAGGTAGCTAGCTGGCTCACCAACAGGACACATACTGTCAAAGTGGATAACATCACCTCTAGTAGAAGGGTCTATATTAGAACATCGAGGCTTCAAACCTTCGAATGTTCTAATATCGAACCATATGCAGCAAAAGATTAAAATATCGAAGCAACAGAAACCCGATTTTTTTCCTAGGGAAAGAATTCGGTTGTCTGTTTCTGTTGCTTCAGTATTTTCAGTGCTGTGGTGGAAAGTTGTGGGACGGGTTCAGGTAAGTGTGCGATTGTGTGGATGTGAGGGTTAGGGTGGGTTAGGTGAGTTAGTGTTAAGGCGTGGGTTAGGTATGTGTGCGATTGTGTGACCGTGAGTTTTAGGGCGGGTTAGGTGAGTTAGGGAGCGGGTGAGGTGATTGTGCGATAGTGACGGACCTTAGGGTTAGGGTTAAGTTAAGTGGATAGTTAGTGGTGTGTGTATAGTTTAGTATAGGGTTAGGTGTAAGATTTTAGGTGTACGTGTGTGGATTGCTGTTTGTTTGGTGTGCTTGTGTTGTGTGTATGTGTTTTAGAACAGTGATTTTTTTTACCTAGGAAAAAAAATCGCTGTTCTGACAGTTTGAGATTGTAAGCTTTCACTTACATAGGGTCGATTAATCACCATTTGCTTTTTAAGCGGTCGGTGATCTAACATAGACCCTAGTAAAAGACTTCTCAGAAGTTCAGGCAAACGTGAACAGCCTGTGGCCAACCAAATTCACTTATGATTGCAAACTGTGAGCAATCATTGAGTCCCTCAGTTATGTTAATATACTGCAGGCTGGGTTAATGCAGACAAATGACTGGTGCCAAAGACACTGATTAAGGCTGAATGCAAAAAAAAAAGCATTATCATTATATTTGGGAAAGCTGATATCCCTGCTAATTACATTATAGACAGGACCCCCCTTAAGGGTAGACCCAGTGGTACATAATCTGGGTAGTCAGGTTGATAGTAATCTGAACTTTGACCATCACATATCCATGGTAGTAAGGAAATAATTCTATGTCGGACATTTTATAAGTAAAAGCAGTGCATCTAAACCTAAGGATGTTATAATTCCATTATACTCGGCCCTCATCACACCAATAATTAAGTACAATGCTGACTTTTGCATGTACCTCACTAGACACCTGCAACAATTGGAGACACCACAAAGGTTTCTCATCAAGAGATTACAGGGTAGAAAACAAGTCTTACACAGAAAGACTGAAAGGTCTGTCACTGTATTTTGTCTCCTACAGGTTGCTAAAGGGTGAGCTTTGCCTGGCTTACAGGGCTGTGTTTGACTCGGCCCTGATGGAAATTCTACACATTCATAAATCAAACTGCATGAGGGTCACATGCTCCAGGGATCTTAACCAAGCTTTTGACATGAACAGGTCATACTGGACAGATAGATACATCTGACAGAGATTGCCACTTCTCTAGAACAAGCTTCCAATTCATGTGAAACAAAGTCCCTTCCTGATCCACTTCAGATGCAACTTAGATCAATGGACGGGTGACAGCAAATTCACTCCTGGGGTGGTGGCCATGTCCCTCCTGGATAGAGGAAGTTGCTATTAACTACCACAGATCCCTACCTCTGTGAACTTCACTCACCTAACCACAAACCACTGGGGCAACCCATGATAAATATGGCTAGTTTTGTAAGGTCTCTAGGTTCCCTAGTGACCTTCTATGAACCTATGACCATATAAAACGTTCAGACACAAGTACAAAAGAAAGAATAAAAGAAAATGTTCACTGGGGAAGCAAACAACAGTAGCAGAAGTGCAAGCATGAAATAAATCTATCATGCAGGACGTATAAAGCTCTTCATACCTCTCAATCTCTTAAAGCAAGAAATCTGGAAAAAGCTATTAAGAATTGTGGACAAAGGCCCAAAAAATAGGGACAATTTTTAAATATTGCCCTTAGAAACTTAGTTGATAGAATAACAGGATTTGCATTAGCAGGAATTTTCTGAAGGGCACGAAGTCTGAAACTCAAATGTCTGTCATTATTTTTCAACTTTAGCCTTTTAATGATTTGGCAGTGATTTGCCAGAAACCAGAATTTATGAAAAACGGACAAAAATTTGAGGCAAAATGTTGAAGTTCTGCACAAATCTGTACAGTTGAGAGGTATAATTAGCTCTTTCAAACAAAACTCCAACAGGACTTCATGAAAACTCTCAATTAATCCTGCATGATACACTTATGTCATTCATATTCATAAGCTGCTGACATCTGCTTTCCCAAGTGAACAATCTGGGAATTCCAGTACTCTCAAAAAGTAAATAGTCCAGTAGGGTTTGCTTTAATCTACAATTTCAGCAACTTTAACCTATAAAAAAAGACCTACTGTCCACACAAAAACATAAAGAACTCTTACACAACACACTGCCTAATTAAAAAAAATTACCGTGTGCCCAAAAGCAATGATGATTATTACATTTAACTATAATCCACTTAAATATTTAATGGAACGACACATTTGGCTGCAATGTGTATTTTCCAAATTGCTGATATATGGCATCGCTTGATGACTGAAAGCCTCTGTGATTTACTACAGAAACATCCATTTAACAAGGGGCAGGCAAAAATATGAGGCAAAGCCATGGGTGTTCTTTAAAATTGTAAATACCCCAGAAAACACAAAACAAAAAGCAAGTCTCACAAGAAGTGCAATAAGATCCAGAAAACCAACACTAGGAAAGAAGAGTGAAGCAGTGAAGTGCATCCATGAAATAAGTGTATCAGAAAGGATTTAATGAGCACTGTGGTGCTAAACTCCAAACAGACTTCATTCACTCACTAAATCCTGTGTTATAAATAGGTTCATAGGTTCAAAGGTTGGTACTAGGCTATCAGCTCGAGGGCCTATACAAGCCTAGCCATAACAATTCCCTGGCTATTTCTTCCCACACTATTTAGTTCCCTGGACCCCTGTCTAGCAGGGCGACTGACGTGATCCCTGGGGTCAATTCCCTTTCTCCCATCCAATCGTCAAGGTTCCTTTTGAAGAGGGCCAAAGAGGAGCTCTGCTTGACATGTATGGCCAGTCTATTCCAGAGTCTGGGGAGTCTCTGGGTAAAGAACCTATCCCTCCAGCATGTTTTGTTTATTGTGATGACAAGGTTTAGATCCCTGGAGCGTTTGGCTTTGAGGGATTGGAATTTCTTTAAGTGTACCATGTCCAACAGCTCTGGGTTTGAAATGGCTTTGTATGTTAAGCAGAGATCACCTCTGAGTAGACGATATGCCACAGAGTATAGCTGGAGTTTTTTAAGGCGGTCAGCATAGGGCATCTGCTTTAGGCCTATGATTCTTTTAGTGAGGTATTTCTGCGGCCTTTCCAGTTGTTGCAGATGTCTTGAGAGGTACATACCAAACGGGTCGTTGTATTCTATAATGGGTCTAATGAGGGATGAGTACAGTGGGACAATGACCTCCTTTTTCCTGGATAAAAAGCCCTTAGTGATTAGGTGTGCCACATAGAAGGATTTCCTGACTGTTGTGGCAATGTGGTTATCGAAGGTGAGACCACTGTCTACCAGTGTCCATAAGTCTCTTATCACAATATATAAATGTTGTTCATGTTCTTTCGTACAATGTTACAACTCATGTCCTTTGCTTCAAATGGACAACATGAATTGCAGGGTAAAGAGATGGATATATGTGGCTATATCTTTTGAAAGGGACTGCTCAATGAACCAATAATGAAGCTTTATGTTCACTGAAAACATTCTGTTCACCTGGGTAACTGGGCTAGTATAAAGAAACTTTTGAGTCTCACCCTAATCTAAAAAAAACACACGATTCCTCCACTCCTTCACCAATAAAGCATACAAAATACAAATGGAGAACACCAACTGCTGCAAGTTAGAATTTTTTAATTCTGGTACCTCGGCCTTCGCCTTCTCCTGGAATACATTTTACATAACACTCCACCCATTTTTATACAAATTTTTAATTAAATGATTGATGCACCATCCCCCAATTAAATAATTAAATTCATTTTTTACTTACTATTTTAATGAAACAAATTTGGCATTTTTTTCCTTAAACAAAACTGTACAACATATTAACTGGAGAATAAATAACATTCAATTCGTAAACTGTTTTCATGGCAATATAGCTTTAAGAAGAAGCGTGGAGCTTCCCGTGACGTCACCAGGGGCCCGAGATCCATCGGTGGTGGTGAAACCTCAGCGTCTTCAGCGGATGAATCGAGCAGCAGGAAGAGTGTATCCTTTGAGAGCCTGAACACAGAACAGGAATCCGGCATGGGAGTTAATAATGCAGCAAGCGACACAGATCAAACGGTGGTGCAGCAAAAGGGAAGAGGCCGTCGTTTTCAAAGCAAGGGGAGAAGGAGGTGATAATTCGTCAAGTGTCAGCAGACATGGAATTATTTTCTCAGAGACTGTTTCTCAAAAGGAGATAAGGGTTCAACAGGTTCATGTGCAGATTCCAACGCTTGAAGGAAGCAGTCGTCTTTTGGATGAAGTGGTTTCCTTACAGGACTTTGATTCAGTGTTTGTTGATGCTGTGGACATTTGTGAAGGTGAGAACTATAATGTAGTAAATATCTCAGATTTAGTCATCACTGAGAGTGCCAAACAAGTTCTTTTTAAAGGCACTAAATTTGTACCTGTTTGTTTCCCTTCTCTTGCTGACTTGTCTTTGGAAATCAAGCAATTTTGTAGAAAAATGTATCTGAGGGAATTTTTTGCAGTTCAAACCTTATTTGATAATAGACATAAAGGTGAATCTAATACAAATGTTCCATTGATTGATAATTTAAACAATGTTGAGGAAAATATGGCTAGTTTAGAAACTTTAGATGAGTCTTTATTGAACCTAACATTGCATGAAAATGATTTGGTGGATATATACGAACAAGATGAAGTGTGTGATGTTGGGGGGGGGGTTTTACCTTTAACACTGGTTATGGTAGACTAGCGGTTCCCCATTTACCCTGCAAAAGTGGATTCATGCCACCTAGAAAGAATATGGTTATTAATGTATTTGAGAAAACATTACTAAATACTTTAGAAGAAGAATATGTAAAGTTTTGTGGTCAAAAAAGAAATTACAACTTGAAAAGGGATGAATGGAAAGCTTTATGTGATTTAAAGGACATGAATAATAAGTATGTATTCACTCAAGCAGATAAGGGAGGGAACTGGGTGGTTCTTCCTAGGGACAAATACAATTCTATGGCTATGGAGCTTTTAAAGGACCCTAATACTTATTTTGAGTTACCCTTAAATCCAATGAAAGAATATAATATGTTATTGTTGGAATTATTGGAAAGGGGCGAAAGGCTCGGCTTCTTATCTCCAGGGGATGTTAGAAAGTTACATGTTAAGAATCCCAGAGTGGCTAGATTCTTTACTATCCCTAAAATACATAAAAACTCATGAATCCACCCGGACGCCCCATAGTTTCGGGGAAAGGTAGTTACTTACAGAATGTAGGTATATTTTTGGATTCCTTATTAAAGGGTTACCTAGAAAGGGTACAATCTCATGTTAAGAACAGTGAAGAGGTGTGTTTCAAGGTTAGCAACATAGCATGGGGTGAAGATTTTTACTGGGCTAGTATAGACGTTAAATCTCTATACACTAGCATTAACAGGTTCCACGGTTTAAGAGCAGTGGAAAAAATGTTAGGGGATGGACCCAGAACATTTTTTATCATCAGTTTGTTGGACTTTTGTCTCACGCACAATTGTTTTGAGTTTGAGGGTAAGCATTTTTTGCAAAAAGAGGGTACAGCTATGGGGGCGGCCTTTGCGCCCTCATATGCTATTTTATTCATGGCCCATTTTGAAAACAGTTATATTTATCCCTCTCTTTTTTATAAAAGCAAGGTGGTCAAATATATGAGGTTTATTGATGACCTTTTATTTTTGTGCAGTGGTGTACCTGAGGAGTTCGAGAATTTTGTTTCAGAAATGAAGCAAAATAATTGGGGCTTGGATTTTACTCATACCATAGGGGGCAGAAATATCCATTATTTGGATGTAGAAATTTATGTGAACCATGATGACAAAATTCAATATAAACCTCATTATAAGAAGACTGCAGCGGAAAATTTTCTCCATGCCTCCAGCATGCACAGTGACTCCTTGATAAGTTCTCTGCCATTTGGTGAGTTCAAAAGAATAGGTAGGCACATTTCAGAAAAAAATCTGATTCCAATGGAATTCAACAAGGTGGAAGGAAAGTTAATAGAGAGATGATATTCTGTTGTGAGTGTAAAAAAAGCTAGAAGAAGGGTGGAGAATGAGTTGGGTATTATGAGAAGGTCCAGCAATAGGGTTAGATTTAGGGGGATCGGGCACTCTGGAAATTGTGAAATCCATGATAAAAATAGTGGTGGGATCAAGGATTCAAATGAAAAAATATTTTTTGTAACCAGATTTTCCCATTTTTCTCAAATTTTGAAGGGACTAGTGGATAGATTTTGGCCAATCATTTATGAAGATGAGAAGATAGGAAAACTTTTTCCGTCAAGGGTGACCTTTTCATACAAGAGATATTTTAATCTCAGGGAAATCTTAAATTTCAGAAAAAATGGTAGAGGGTGAAGATGACAGAAAGGGAACATTCAGGTGCGGAAAATGTAAAGTGTGTAAGTGGGTTAGGAACTTGGATGGTTGCAAAATTAATGGGGCCAAATACAATGCCACTGAATTTTATGACTGCAACTCAACAGGGGTTGTGTATATCATAGGATGTGGCTGTGAGAGACAAAATTGGTACATAGGACAAACCACTAGAAGGGTTAAATTAAGGATTTTGGAACACCTAGGAGATATAAGGCATAAGAGGCTAGAGAGCCCAGTGGGAAAACATTTTTTTGACAATCATGGGGGGGTCCCAGATGGTTTTGTTTTCAGTGTTTTAGGTAGACCCAATGTATATGGTAATGAGGCTATTTTTCGTGAGAAATTACTTTTGATGGAGTCAAGGTTCATTCTTAATTTAAAAACTATGTTTCCTAATGGAATGAATATGGAGGTGTAATGTATTTTTTCCATGTAATTTTTCTACGCATTTTCCAATAATAATTTTTCCACATATTTCCCAATATTTTCCAACATTTAGGAAAAGGGATTGCTTGTAAGGGTCATATCAAATGAATAATAGGTATATATTTTTAAAATAATATTCATATTTATGTATACATTATTTAAAAAAAAGTATTTATGAATTGAATGTTATTTATTCTCCAGTTAATATGTTGTACAGTTTTGTTTAAGGAAAAAAATGCCAAATTTGTTTCATTAAAATAGTAAGTAAAAAATGAATTTAATTATTTAATTGGGGGATGGTGCATCAATCATTTAATTAAAAATTTGTATAAAAATGGGTGGAGTGTTATGTAAAATGTATTCCAGGAGAAGGCGAAGGCCGAGGTACCAGAATTAAAAAATTCTAACTTGCAGCAGTTGGTGTTCTCCATTTGTATTATCTCACCCTAATCTAACCAGTAAACACCACTGTTCTGATTGCATATAGACTTAATCTACAATAATTAAACTGCTACAATCCTCTCAGTGTATCGGAAAGTGTATTGAGACCATTAAAAAAGAAAGAAAGAAAAAAATATTCCACGCATCAAGAATCAACCACGGACACTCCTGCATATAAACCTATTTATTTATTTACATTCGTTGACCAGGAGTGTCTGACTGGACGTAGGTCCATTTTCAGCGGAGGCCCGGGGAGAAAAGCTCCATAGTTAAAATAAACAGACAGTAGTTACATTGGATTACATAGCGATTGACAATTTGATTAACATAGCAATTAATTACAAACATATTTAGAGATGAAGAACATAGTACATCAGTAGACAACTAGAATCTTTATCTGTGAAGTACATAACAGACATTAACAAATGTTACAATAAGAAGTTCCTGCTGTATAATAAGTACTGGCTTATGAGCATCTGAGCTTGCTATAATTAAGGTAGTTAGTGGGATGGAAAGAAAGGTAGTGGTTGGATGGGGTGAGTGATATTAGAGTGGGAGTTGCAAGGGCATAGCCAGCATGTTTTTAGGTGCGCTTTTAGTAAAGTTTTGAAGTGGGTGCATGATGGTACGGAGGTAATTGTAGGTGGGAGGGAGTTCCATAATTTGGCTATGGCGCAAAAGAATAGTGCTTCACCAGCAGAGTTATTGGCTTTAGTTCATAGGTTCATAGGTTCATACTAGGCTATCTGCCCTAGGGCATTTATAAGCCTAGCCAGAATGTGTTTGGCTTTCGCCACCCATTTTAAATTAATTTTGCTATGCCATTTTTCGAGGTTAGAATACTGTGCCTTTGTCTAACAGTGACACAGAAGTGATACCTGGGGTAAACCTACGATCTCCCATCCACTCATCAAGATTCCTCTTGAAGAGAGTCAATGAGGGACTCTGCCTAACCTGGACTGGGATTTTATTCCAGAGTGAAGGGAGCCTCTGGGTTATGAATCTGTCCCTCCAGCATGTCCTATTTATTTCAGTGCTGAGGTTCAAGTCTCTTGAGCGCGTAGCTCGATGGGATTTGGATTTTCTTAGGTGCAGCATGTCCATTAATTCCGGGTTGGACATGGGTTTATACGTCAGGCACAGATCACCTCTGAACAGGCGGTATGCCACTGAGTAGAGCTGGAGTTTCTTTAACCGGGCAGCATATGGCATCTGTTTGAGCCCTTTGATCCTCTTGGTGAGGTACTTTTGGGGTCTTTCCAGTTGCTGCAGGTGTCTGGTAAGGTACATCCCAAAAGGGGCATTGTACTCAATTATGGGCCTGATGAGGGATGAGTAAAGAGGCACGATGACCTCCCCTGATCTAGATGTGAATCCCTTCATGATTAGGTGGGCTATATAAAATGTTTTTCTAACCACTTTGGCCACGTGGTTGTCAAATGAGAGATTGCTATCAACTTGGGTCCCCAGGTCCCTAATTACTTCTTCTGTACTTAATGGATTACCACCTATGTGGTAATTTGTGGGCACTTTGTTTTTGCCAAAGGGGATGACTATACACTTTTTGGCATTTAGCTTGAGGCCATGGCTCTGGCACCAGTTGTCTGTTTCTATGAGGCCCTTTTGGAGGATGCTTGTGTCAGCTGGAGAGTCGATTATGGCGCCCAGTTTGCAGTCATCTGCGAACTTGGTCAGCCACAGTCCTTCTGTGTTGGCCTGTACCTCCGAGAAATATATATTGAACTGAGCCTTGTAAATGGTTTGGAGTCTGACATGGCTCCAGCAATTCTAACCATGTGGGTTCTGTCCTTAAGCCAGTTTGCAATCCATCTAGTGACATAGGGGTTTATATTTAAGCTGGTCAGCTTATCTATAATGCCAAAGTGGGGTATTGTATCAAAGGCTTTTGCGAGGTCCAGGTAGGCTGTGTGGACCACCTTCTCCTTGTCAATGGCCTTGGTGACTGTTTCAAAGAAATCAACCGGGTTTAAGAGGCAGGATCTGAGGTCCATGATGATCCTTTCCATAGCTTTGCAGACCAAGCTAGTCAGGCTTATGGGGCGATAGTTTCCAGTATCTGTTGAGGCACCACCTTTATGGAGAGGGACTACTGTTGCTGTACGCCACTCTTTGGGCATATATCCTGTAGTAAGGCTGAGATTGAACAGTAGTTTTATGTTTGGGTTTAGCTCTTCTTGGAGTTCATGTAGGACGCAGCCTGGGACACCGTCTGGTCCCATTGATGCTGTGTTTTTTGCTTTGGAGAGGGCGGCTCTTAGCTGAGCATCTGAGATGTCAGCGGGGCAGCTCTCTGCTGGGATAGATATTTGCCCTTTTGGTGGGGAGGGGGAGAAGTTTGCGCTGAACCTGTCAGCTAGGATGTTGGCAATGTCTGTGAGTTCAGTGTATTTTTTGTAATTTTGGACTAATTCTGAGCATATCTGGGAATTACCACCCAGGTTCCTAACATAACTAAAGAAAGCCTTGTGATTATCCTTAGTGTCCTGTGCAATTTTTCTCTCGAAGCTTGCCTTAGACAATTTTATGAGTGCCCGTAGTTTTTTGCTAATACTGATCAGTGATGCCTTCCCTTTTTGGGATTTTGCTCTATCATTTAGAAGCTTCCTCCTTCTATTGTATAGTTTGTTTATGGCTGGGGTCCACCAGACAGGACGTCTGCCTTTGGAGGATTGGGTCTTAGTTTTATTTGGGATTGCATGATCCATGCATTCCTGAAGGTGTTCATAGAATGCGTTTATAAAGGATTCTGTGGTCTGGGCCGTATTTTCCACAGGCCCGGGGGCTTTGAAGGATTCCACTTCGGTTTTGAGGAGTGTGAAATTTGCTTTAGAGTTTTTCACTGTGGTTTTCTGGGCAGAGGGTGGGGTCGGGATGTGAATATCCAGTGAGATTAGTTTATGGTCTGATCTTACCAGTAAGGGATACACTTCTGGTTTGGAGCATAGAGTCCCCATGTTGGTGATGATCAGGTCCAGTATGTTTTCCCCTCTTGTGGAAGTGGTAACAAGTTGTTCCATAGCATTTGAGTTTATAAATTCTAGGAACCTTTGGGCTAGGGTGTTGGAGCTAGAGTAATGCTCCCAGTCTATGTTTGGGTAGTTGAAGTCGCCCAATATAATGGTGTTTGGAGAGACCTTCATATTTTCCAGTGTTCTCAGGAAGGCCGAGTGGGGTTCCTGGGTTTGGGAGGGTGGTCTGTAGCAGGCTATAAACTGGAAGGCAGTTTAGTGATCTGCATTATTAAAAATCTGTTTTAAATCTTAAAATTTTAAATCTGTTATTAAAAATATTCACTACAAAAACGGCAACACAACACTTATTTGTTAAAAAAACATAGTCTTTTACTTTCAATGTCACTGGCAATGTTACTTGAGTAGGGTGGTGGGCAATGATGTTCCCTCAGCAAAACAAAGACCTCGAGCAGCACGCCATTAAAGAAAGTTATGTCCCTGACTGACAGGTTAATTCAAAGTTTATTAAAAAAATTAAATCAATAGTACATACAAAAAATGTAAAAAACTTTGCAGTATCAGCAAAATAAAATGAGAATAGCATATTACATTCTATGCAATCATACCGCCCATCCCCTGCTTAATCAGCCAAACCCGTAATGTAAGAATAAGACATGAAACACAGTACACCTTAGAGGTTTTAGCTTCATAACATCTGGCTTGTCATAATAAAAACAAAGCAGAAACAGAAATCAGTCCTGGAAGTTGGTAATAACAGGAGACCACAAATAGTTAAAGGAAGGCAGGTGAAGTGAACGATGGTATGCAAACAGAAGGGGCGTGTATAACTCTACAAAGACATTTTCTGAGAGAAAACAAAACGGCGTATTTTTACAGTATTATGCTGCTAAAATAAAATGTAATTTAACAGAAAACTCAACAAGTACAAAAAACAATATTACTAAGAAGAACAAACAAACATATATATTGGAAATCATCTTTAAACAACAAAAATACCGAAACGCAAATAAAAAGATTTAAACATAATCTAATTTTTAAAACTTATAAAAGTCCCAATTACTTTAGGACCACACAAAAATTGATAACCCAATTAAATTAAGGCCGACTGAAGACGTACAACAGTGAATACCAAAAGAATTCCGCAACCATCTATATAAATTTTGTATTCTCTACTAACATTGCGAAGTGAAAAAATGCTTTTCTAAATATGAATTTAAATAAAAACCTAGAAAGTCCACCGTAAAGCTTACAGTTTTGTCTTGCAGTTTTAGTACTACAAACAGGAAATTCCAGAAATTATTAAAACATATTAAAGCTGTGCACTATGGGTATGCAGATGACCATATTTCGTCCCCCTTCGTCTTATTCTTTGTTAACCAGCATATTTATTAGTCCCCGGAATTAAAAATCATAGACAGGGACAAAAAGAGCAACACGGGCTTATTTTTCAGGATAGAAAAATGTTTACATAACGCAGTACATTATGTTACTCAGTTACTGATAAGGAATCTTTGTATGGAGTCGGATGTTGCTTCTGTTTGGGACATACCTTTCCAGTTAGTGGGCGGGGTCGGTTGAGTGACGGCAGACGTTTGGAAGTGTTACCACCCCTTGGGCGGTAGTTCAGCTGTATTTACTTACATCTGCAACCCTTCACTTGGAATGTACCCCAGTGACCTAGAAAAGAGTCTGATACATAAAGTCCGCAGCCTGACATGGTTATTTGTGGAGATATAAGCGGAAAAGGGGATCTTCCTGGCGAAATTGAAGGGTATTAACAATCAAATATTTTGATATACAAAACTTCATTTCAAGATATTTAAGTTGGGCAAGACTGGGCCTTGGTTCTAATCAAAGTAAAACAGTACACAAGTATTTTGCAATAAGCATATAATTACTTTTATACGTATAATGTTTTCTGTATTTACTTTATAGGTCTATATTACCTAGTGTTTTGGTGGCATCTTTCAATCGAACGGTGGGCGGTGCAGTCAAAATGGTCGCAGGCGGGGTTTGGGCTGGGCTTGTTACTGTGCATCCGGTGGGTTAATGCATTTCAATTTCGCCACCTTCTTTTAGACAAACTCCCGAAAGAGCTCCTACTCATGAGAAAAAAATTACATAGAATTCTCCAAAGCACGTATTTGTGCAGACTAAAACCGATCTGCATACCCACAATGCACTGCGTCCACATGTCAAGTCCAAACGTAAAGAATTGAAGTAACTTCCATGCACTGATGTTTCCGGGTTTTGTATTAGAACATCACCCCGCCCGATTTTCGTGCAGGGATGGGCGTGGCCTACATGATTGACAGGGCAAGCCCACGTGACGTTGCATGGAAAACACGGCAGAGTGACAAGCCCTGCAGATTACCCACTGACACGGTAAATATTCAGTGTTGCACACAAGATGAACGGGAAGTCATTTACAGTGGCACACTTTGTAAATGTAATTCCTAATCTACAGGTGGTATAAACACGGTTTTGTGTTGGAATATTACTTCACCAAGATTTCCGCAGAGGAAAAGAATCTGTGGAGGATGAAAACACTATTTTCAAATAACTGCATGTACTGCTTTTTATAAATGCAGCATTTTTCTGTTTGTTTGAATAGATAATAGAATACATCAAAGCTTTTGATCACTGGAAATCGGACTGCTGTCTGGTACCAGGAAATAAGGGTGAAAAGGGTTTTATTAAAATAATTGCAATGCTTTGTATATTCAGTTTGCTCTTTTTAATTTCTCCAAGTCTTTTGGGTTTCTAATACCATGACGGGAATGGACCCCATTCCTAAGTCAAAGTACGATTAAAGTTCACAAAATTAGTATTGTTTCACTCTTTGATGTTAGCCAAAAGTGCTCTTCGCAGCAACCACAATGTGCCCAGTAATGACTCCTTCTGCAATTCGTATGGTGTTACATGAATTGGTAACATATCTAAATACAATTATTTTTTATACGACCAGTTGCTCCTACTACTATTGGAACTGTCTGGGTATCTTTCTTCCACATGGCTCTCGTTTCTGCCTGCAAATCGAGGTATTTTATGACTTTGTGTCTCTCTGTATGCAAGACACTGTAGTCACTAGGTGTGGTGAATTCAATGATCAATGCTACTTTTGTCTTAGCTTCATAGGTAGGTACTAGGCTATCTGCCCTAGGGCATTTATAAGACTAGACAGAATGTGTTGGCTTTCGCCTCCCTTTTAGACTAGATTCCTGAGCCTCTGATTTCTTTTCTTGGACCTCTAAATCCGCTTTTCTGGCATCTATCTTTTGAACTGTTGGTATTAAGTGATCCCATGTGATGTAAACGTCATCATTTTCTGTGATTCTCTGTGGCTCATGTTTCCAGTGTTTTTCAGCCACTTCGATACCATAATGTTTGCGCAATCTCCAGTGTAACAATCTCGCCACATTATTATGCCTTCCAGTATAAAGTCCCTCTGCCATTAGAGAATTGCAACCAGCAATAAGGTGTGTGATTGTTTCTAATTCGGTTCCACAAAACCTACATATGTCTGTTTCTCCCACATGTTCAATGGACTTAGTAAACTAGCATGTATGTAGCCCACTAGCTTGGGCTGCCAATATTAACTTTTCATTTCTTGATGTAAATTCACCTCTCCTTAACCATTCCTGTGTTTGTTCTTGATCAACATGAGGCTCTTCCAGAAGTTTTCTATACTTGCAACTATATTTATGGTTTTTCCACATTTCTTGCCTTCTCATCTGGTCCTTCAACTTTTATGTTTTCTTTTGTTTTTCTAGCACATTCAGTTGCTGCTTGTTTTTTATCCACTTCTGGTTTGAGTTCCATTCCTGCTTGATGTCAATATGCGTCTGCCATATTAAGCAGAGATGTCATCTTAGATTTATTTTCCTCATGTTTGCTGATTATGGGCTTCCGATGTTTATTCAAAGCACTTCAAACTTTATGCTCAGAGTAGTGGGCGGGGTTTTGGGCGGTCCTTGCTACTGTGCATCTGGTGGGGTAATGTTCTAATACAAAACCGTTTACTGTGCTTTCTCGTTTAAGATTTGGATTTTGGAGCTATTTATTTAATGTTGAAGTAGAAAGACACTTACTTGTTTTTAACCTTGCTGATGACATGTAGCATCTTACAAATAAGTCTTATGGAAGGGAAACCAATATTTCAAGTCAGGAATAATGGATTATGAGGATATATATATATTTTTTTGCAAGTCCTGGAATTTTAAAATGTTTATCAGTGTGTGTAGGTTAAAGTGTTTTTTAATGTTAATATAGAAAATGCAGTTTCGTTTAAAATATAATAATGTGTAGTACGTATATTCGTTAAACTGTGGAAATTATAAGTATGTTCAGTTTAACTTTTCCCCGTAAAAAATAAAAACAACAGAAGAATGTCTCTATTTGATATATTTTTCAAACAACTCGGGTTTCTGCTAGTTCTTCACTTCTTTTCATAGGTTCATAGGTAGGTACTAGGTTATTGGCCCAGAGGCCTAAGTAAGAGTAGCCAAAAAGGTACCCTGGCTTTTGCCACCCAAGAAAATTATTTTCCTGTGCCCCTGTCAAGCAGAACCACAAAAGTGATCCCCGGGGTGTATTTCCTATTTCCCATCCACTCATCAAGATTTTTCTTGAAGAGTGCTAATGAGGAACCTTGCTTGACATAGATGGGTAGCTTGTTCCAGGGTATGGGAAGTCTCTGGGACAGGAATCTATCCCTCCAGCATGTCCTGTTTATTATGGTGACAAGGTTTAGGTCCTTAGAGTGTGTAGCTCGGAGGGATTGGGATTTCTTTAGGTGTAGCATGTCCAGCAGCTCTGGGTTTGGCATAGTTTTATATGTTAGACAGAGATCTCCTCAGCGCAGGCGACATGCTAGAGAGTAAAGGTGGAGTTTTTTGAGGCGGTCAGTGTAGGGCATCTGTTTGAGGCCAGTAATCCTCTTTGTGATGTATTTCTGTGGCCTTTCCAGCTGCTGAAGATGTCTTGTGAGGTACATTCCAAAAGGGGCATTGTACTCTATAATGGGTCTAATGAGAATTTTCACAGGAACATCCTTTACATACCTCACAACTACCCAGATTTTCACAGAGTCCCTAGATTTTTGCCTTATATTTTTGGTCTGCTTCTCATAAACGTTGCAGTTTTCTGAATTTTTGTGGCAAATCAGTGAGGATTAAATTCATTTAATGACAGGTGTTTAAGTTTCAGTCTTCATATGCTTCAGAAAATGCATTATAATGCAAAACCTGTTATTCAAGCAATGTTCTAAGTAATATTTAAAGTTTGCCCCTATTTTTGGAGCGTTGTCCCCCATTATTTTTGACTTGGCTCAGATGTTGTATGCTAAGAGGTTGAGAGCTATGGTGCTTTACAATTTTAATAATAACATCCTTTGGTTGATCAGATAGGTCCACTAGACACACAATCCTTTTAATCCCTTTTAAGGAGCAACCCAAGAGTAATGTCTGCTTAAGTGACTTGCTCAAGGTCACACATTGGGCAAATGCTCACAGCCTTAAATATCAAGTGCAAAGGTTTTCTTATCACTTCTTTTTCATGCAGTTATGCTCTCATCATATAAAGGAGGCTTTCTGGTTCTGAGATATGCATTATTTACTTGAATTATATCAGTGGAATTATATTTATCACATTAAAAAAACTGTGTCCTTATGTAGTGCATGCTGAACTTCTGTCAAATTACTTCTCTGTAATTTCTTGTGGTTTAATTTCTCCAAGTCTTTTGGATTTCTAGTACCATGACAGGAACAGACCCCATTCCTAAATTAAGGTATGATTAAAGTTCATGACGTAACTATTGTTTTGATCTTTGATATTAGCCAAAAGTGGTCTTTGTAGCACCCGTAATGTGCACAGAACTGACTCCTTCTGTAATCCATATAAAGTTAGATGTATCCATAGCATATCTAAATAAGACGGTAAATTATTTTTATAAGACCCATTGCTCCTACTGCTGTTTAACTGTATGGGTAACTTATTCTACATTGCTCTCCTTTCTGCCTGCAAATTGTGGTATTTTATGACTTTGTGTCTCTCTGTACACAAGACTGTAATCACTGGGTGTAGCAATTTCCATGATCAATGCTAGTTTTCATGGACTACTATATCTGTTTTTCTCACTCCTATTTTTGAACTGTTGGTAATGGGTGATCCCATGTGATATAAACTTCACCATTCTCTATAATGCTTTGTGGCTCATGTTTCCAGTGCTTCTCAGCTACTTCAATATTGTAATGTTTGCACAATCCCCACTGCAACAGTATTGCCACATTATTATGCCTTTCAGTATACAGGCCCTCTGCCATTAATGTATCACATCCAGCAACAAGATGTCTTATACGGACCATTCTGAAGTCACTGTCACTACATAGAGGTGACTTATGTCTGGCTTATAGAGCTATCTCTGACCCAAATCTAATGGAAATGCTACACATCCATAAGTCAAATAGGATTAGAGTCACTCATTCCAGGAACCTCACTCTTGCCTGCGATATAAGTAGGTCTTGTTGGAGAGACAGATACATCTCTGAGAGGTTGGCACTACTCTGGAATAGGCTTCCAATCCACATCAATCAGAGCATCTCCATCACCCTGTTTAAGTGCAATCTGGATGAATGGATGGGAAACCATACATATCTGCTGGAGATTACCCATGCTTCACTCCTGGATGTAGGTAGTCCTTGAATGAAAAATCTTGGGCTTAGAAGATATCTTTCATCTAGTTTTATATTGAGATTTAATAACTAGGTGTGCAAAGACCCTTGGGTCAATAGCCTAGTAACATCCTATGAACCTATGGTTGATTGTTTCCAATTCTGTTTTACAGAACCTGCATTTGTCTGTTTCTCCAAAATGTTCAATGGACTTTGTAAACCAATGTGTACACAGTCAACTATCCTGGGACACTAGTGCTAACCTTTCATCTTTGCAATTAAACTCACCCCACTTTACCCATCCCTGAGTCAGTTCCTGACTGACATCGGATTGCTCCAGGAGTTTCCTTTACTGTCTACAATAGTTATGCCTTTTCCACACTTCTTGCCATCTCATCTGATCTTTCTCCTTACATTTATTTATTTATGTATGCATTTATTTATTTTGGCACATTCAGTTGCTGCCTGATTGTTATCTGCTTCTGGTTTGATTTCCATTCCTGATTGACACCAATATGCTTCTGTTAAACTAAGCATGGAGGTCATCTTAGACTTCTCCTCATGTTTAAAAATGTTCACAATGTTTGGATCTTGTGAGGTCGGCAGACATGTATGCAGTCCCATGACTGCAGATTTATATGTAATCAATTATAAGGAGGTCCCTACCTCCTTCTGAATGAGGAATATATAATCTTGGTATGCACAGATTTTTCTATATCATCTGCAAAGTGAAGCATTTTTCTTGTTTTCCCATCCAACAGCCTCCTAGTACAGACATCCTGTCTGTTGCTGTCATAAAGTAATTTAATTTCAGCTATTTTTATGAAGTTGACCTCTGGTGTTCCAGTTTCCATTGTTAAAATATATACATCTAAACAGTTACAATAATGCATGCACATTTCTCTCCTTTTTTCCAGTAGGGCATGCTGTGGTTACATTTTAGCTCAGTACTTTATAAAATATCTCTTCAGCTCACGCCTGTATAAACCATCTTATATAACATCTTCTTCTTCTTTCGCCTGCTCCCATTAGGGGTCGCCACAGCAGATCAACTGTTTCTATTTCTTCCTGTTCTCTGCATCTTGTTCTGTCACACCAGCCACCTGCATGTCCTCTCTCACCACATCCATAAACCTCATCTTAGGCCTTCCTCTTTTCCTGTTACCTGGCAGCTTCATCCTTAGCATCTTTTTCCCAATATACTCTGCATCCCTCCTCAGCACATGTCCAAACCAACATAATCTTGCCTCTCTGGCTTTGTCTCCAAACCTTCCAACCTGGGCTGACCCTCTAATATACTTATTCCTAATCCTGTCCATCCTCGTCACACCCAGTGCAAATCTTAACATCTTCAACTCTGCCACGTCAAACTCTGACTCCTGCCTTTTTGTCAATGCCACTGTCTCCAACCCGTATACCATAGCTGGTCTCACTACCCTCTTGAAGACCTTCCCTTTCACTCTTACTGGTACTCGTCTGTCACAAATCACTCCTGACACTCTTCTCCACCCACTCCATCCTGCCTGTACTCTCTTCTTCACCTCTCTTCCACACTCACCATTACTCTGAACTGTTGATCCCAAGTACTTAAACTCATTCACCTTCGCCACCTCTACTCCCTGCATCCTCACAATTCCTCTGTCCTCCCTCTCATTCACACACATATATTCTGTCTTAGTCCTGCTAACCTTCATTAAACCATCTTATATGACATACAGTTCTAATACATTTGTAACACAAGCCTATGAATTGTCGATATTCACAAATGATCTATAATTATTTACAAAGTTCCAGATAGCTGGGCTGGCAGTATCTCCTTTTGTTACAGCAAACATGTATATTCTCTGGAAAGCAAACATTTATTTTATGATCTGCATTGGTGTACTTCTAAATGTGTGAGGTATGCCGTCCACAGACATTTGCACATATATAAATAAATAACACACAAAATAAAGAAAAAAACAGAAACTCCAACAGCTATATAACAATTCTCAACCTTCCATTTCCAGGATGTAGAACACTGTCTCTCATTATGTAGAATGAGTGAGCAAAATAAGAAAACTCTGACAGTTAAAATGTGTCATTAATATTTATAAAAAGTTCTTTGAAATAGAATGATACTGTATTCTTTAGCATGGATATTGAAAATATTAATAATAACAACAATGACAGAATAACACACACTTGCAGTTTAGAATGATGTGAAACAAGGAGTTTTTCAGACTCAAAATGAAGAACGTTCATTTTAATGAGGTACACTTAAGCAGTATGAATAGTTTTTAAAATTATGTCACATTTGTTGTGTTAAACTTCCAGATTTATAAGAATTGTTAACAAATTTCTAAACTTGTTTGCTCAAGAATTCTAGACAAAGCCAAAATAAGTCAGGAACAATTTTCAACATTGTTCTAACTCACTCAAAGTTAAGCTAATGCCCAGATTATTCCCTCATATTTTGGTCTGTTTTTCATAAAATTGTGTTTTTCTGGAAAATTAATGGGAAATCATTAAAGAGCGAAGTTAGAACATAATGATATACATTTGAGTTTTACATTCATACCCTCCAGAAAAGTCATGCTAATGCAAAACCTGTTATTCTGTTAACTTTCTATGTTAAGAGCAAGGTTTAAAAAATGTTCCTACTTTTCGGCCTTTGTCTCACTTTTATTTATGGCTTTGCCCAGATTTTTTGCTGTTAGAGGTTGAGCAGTATGAAGATCTAATATCTCGCATTATTGACTGACTACAGTCTTTACTTATATGATACAAAATCAGGCAAATACATATATATATATATATATATATATATATATATATATATATATATATATAAATAATAAAAATAAAACAAGTTGCATACGGTATCCACTCGACCACCAGTAGTAATACAGCCAGATTAAGTAAAATGTATAATAAAAGATAACTACTGGTGACTGTTCCAGGCAAGAAGGCAAGTGCAACGCTCGTGGGTTCAAATAAATAGAAAGCAACCAAGTCTATTCAGACCTCAAACCACGAACAAATTTACAACTCCAATGCAAAAGAATAGTCCATGGAAATAAAAACAGTTTCAGGTTTATTGGATCCTCGATGGTGAGCGCTTTCGCTTACAAGCTTTATCAAACCAGTAATGACCATTCACAAACATTACATATATATATGTGTGTGTGCACACATCAAACCCCACCCTACTAGCAAGGCTTAAACAATTAAACAATTAATCAATATAGGAATATAAAAATTGATTACCTTAAAGGTACATAACTTAATGTATATAAATGTTAATAAAATGTATCCTAATAATAGATATAGTATATATATATATATATATATATATATATATATATATATATATATATATATATATATATATATAAAAACATACTATATGAAAAATATATATAAAACATATACAGGCATATAAATTCCTCTGGACCATCAAAAAATATACATAAAAATATATATAAATATATGAATATATGAATGTGTGAAAATGTATGAAGAATATAAATATAAAACAATATTAAACTCTATGCCTTCTATTCTTTAAAATAGGTTTTAAGGGGACCCTATCATTTATCCCTGGGGGGCATGTGCCCTAGTTCTAATAATCCATTGAGCTTCTACAGATTCTGTTAGGTTCTTAACATCTCCCCCTCTGACATTTGGTTCTAAGACCTGTAATGCAGAGAATGTAAATCTATGAGTATCATCTGTGTTTAGAACATGTTTCGACAGGGCATTAACTTCAGATTTAATGCGCATTTGATATGTGTGTTCTCTAATCCGTTCCTTAAACATCCTGTCCGTCTTTCCTATATAGAACGATGGACATGACATACACCTAGCTATATAAACCAAATGCTTGGTTTCACAATTGGCATTCACCTTAATGTTAATCAAATCCCCTGTCACAGGATGACTAAAAACAACCATATTCGAAATATACTCACAGAAGTTGCATTTACTACAGGGTCTAGAACGTGTAAACCCATGTGCAACCTCCTTACTACTCTTGTCAGAGCAACATAGCAATCTATGCAAATTACTCTTATTTTTATAAGCAAACCTTGGAAGCTCATTAATATGTTCAGAAACCTCAGGGTCCAATCTAAGAATGTCCCAATACTTATAAATAGGATGTCTAATAGAAATTTTGTCTTGCGTATAATGTAAAGTGAACCTAACAGTCTCAGTGGCATTATTTATGGTATCCATAGTATTAGATCTATAATGAGCAATACCTGCTTCTGAAAAAATGGGAAGTGCTCTACTATGCCTTAAACATTTGACCTCTTCAAACACAAAATTAATATCTTTTGGACTATATCTCCTATCACTAAATTTGCATCCCAAATCCTTCAATTCTTGTTCAAATAGTACCGGGCATGGATTCAATCTAGACACTCTCATGCCCTGACCCTTCAAAACATTCTAAAAACATGCGGGGGATGCATACTATCCCTGCATAACAGGTCATTCTTGTAACAAGATTTACGATGAATCCCAGTGTTAAATTGGCCGTTATGCAGTCGCCAAATATTAACATCTAGGAATGATATATTACTAGTAGAGTGATTCATGGTAAAATCAAGGAAGGATGTTAGTTCATTTACTTCCTTTTCAAATCTATACAGTTCATCTATGCCACCATGCCACAAGAAAAAAAGATCATCCATGAACCGCTTATAAAAAACAACATGTTTTTGGTAACTCTCTAAACTGAACAATCCATTCTCCTCCCAATGAGCCATGACCAGATTGGCGTAGCTATTGGCACAGGAAGTGCCCATAGCTACGCCATTCTTCTGTAAATAAAACACGTCATGGAAAATAAAAACATTACTCTCCAAAACCATTTCCAAAAGGGCACAAATAAAATCTATTTTTGTTAAAGTCAGGTCAGAGTGTTTGCCCAAATAAGCGTGTAAGAATTGTAAACCTATATCATTTGGAATTCTCGTGAACAATGACTTCACATCCATAGTAACAAGTATTAGCTCTAAACAATTATTCCATGGTCGTACAGCTTCATAAAACTCCAATAGAAAGTCCTTGGAGTCTTTCAGTATAGTACTATGCTTGCATACATAAGATTTCAGTATCTTCTCTAAATAAAAAGAGATGTTCTCAGTGACCCAGCCACGTCCCGATACAATTGGTCTCATGGGTGAGTTATTCATATCTTTATGAATCTTGGGTAAACCCCTAATAATAGGGGTAGTTGGCTCTTCCAAGACCAAATAATTAAACAGCTGATAATCAATGAGTCCCATTTTATACATATCATCTAGACTCCCATAGACATTACTAATGATTTTAGTCACCTCCTGTTTAGATACAACTTTATAAAACTCATCATCATCTAACATATCTAACATTCTCCTCTCATAGTCTATTCTATCAAAGACTACTATTGGACCCCCCTTGTCAGCAGGTCTTATGGATATGTTGTTATCATACTTCAACCCATTGAGTGCCTTAACCTGGCTACGTGTAAGACTATTCTTTAAAGGTCTCTCACAACTATCTTGCAATGAATACAATTCTTTTTCCACAGCTTTGTTAAATACTTCAATAGAGGGATGTAAGTTAGGTACCATCAGACTCAGTTTTCTAAAACCTGACATCTTATTAACAGTGTTAGTATTAGAAAACATCACTTTAAGCTGTAAATTTCTTGTAAATAATTTCAAGTCTAAGATAGATTCAGCAATAGAACTCTCTTTAGACGGAATAAATGATAAACATTTGTTTAGAACTATCAAATCATATCTATCTAAAGGTCTATGAGATAAATTACACACTAGGTTAACTTCTCCCACATTTTCTTGAGCGTGGGCTCTCTCAGATCGTTGGTAGGGGCCTTCCTCTTTTGCCTGCCCCTGCTCATAGAGCGTTCCCTCCCTTTCTGGCAATACTCTGCTATAGGGAAAGGGCGAGGCAATTCTCCATCTGTGTTAACATTGGTGCAGGTACGCACCTTGCTACTTACAACCTGTTGAACATCAGTTCCTACAGGAATAGCATTCTTACTAACATTGTTAGAGACATTCAGTGTACCACCATCACCACTAGGTAATCGTATGTTAGATTCAGTATGTCTGGCTGTTCCAGTCCTCTGATCATTAGTTCCCTGACTAGAATCAATTTCAGGTACATTATTGATAACATTGACATCATCATTGGTATTTGACATAATGGATGAAGGTAAAGAGACAGTATTCTGTCTTGTATTATTAAAATTATCAACAGAGTGTCTCGGCCAGGTAAAGACCTGTTCATTAGAAAAATCATATACATCCCTTATAAGTTTGTGTTTTTTTTGTTCAAACATTCTTTTCTCATACAAAAGCACATTATCCATAACTCGCTCCAATTTAGAGTCCACTAACATCTCATTAAAGTCAGTATATAAGTCAGTATATAAATCATTGAGTCTATGTGTTACAGAATCACACAAGAAGAACAGACTTTGTGTGATTCTGTAACACATAGACTCTGTTGATAATTTTAATAATACAAGACAGAATACTGTATCTTTACCATCATCCATTATGTTAAATACCAATGATGATGTCAATGTTATCAATAATGTACCTGAAATTAATTCTAGTCAGGGAACTAATGATCAGAGGACTGGAACAGCCAGACATACTGAATCTAACATACGATTACCTAATGGTGATGGTGGTACATTGAATGTCTCTAACAATGTTAGTAAGAATGCTATTCCTGTAGGAACTGATGTTCAACAGGTTGTACGTAGCAAGGTGCGTACCTGCATCAATGTTAACACAGATGGAGAATTGCCTCGCCCTTTCCCTATAGCAGAGTATCACCAGAAAGGGAGGGAACGCTCTATGAGCAGGGGCAGGCAAAAGAGGAAGGCCCCTACCAACGATCTGAGAGAGCCCACGCTCAAGAAAATGTGGGAGAAGTTAACCTAGTGTGTAATTTATCTTGTAGACCTTTAGACAGATATGATTTGGAAGTTCTAAACAAAGGTTTATCATTTATTCCGTCTAAAGAGAGTTCTATTGCTGAATCTATCTTAGACTTGAAATTATTTACAAGAAATTTACAGCTTAAAGTGATGTTTTCTAATACTAACACTGTTAATAATATGTCAGGTTTTAGAAAACCGAGTCTGATGGTACCTAACTTACATCCCTCTATTGAAGTATTTAACAAAGCTGTGGAAAAAGAATTGTATTCATTGCAAGATAGTTGTGAGAGACCTTTAAAGAATAATCTTACACGTAGCCAGGTTAAGGCACTCAATGGGTTGAAGTATGATAACAACATATCCATAAGACCTGCTGACAAGGGGGGTCCAATAGTAGTCTTTGATAGAATAGACTATGAGAGGAGAATGTTAGATATGTTAGATGATGATGAGTTTTCACACATTCATATATTCATATATTTATATATATTTTTATGCATATATTTTGATGCTCTAGAGGAATTTATATGCCTGTATATGTTTTATATATATTTTTCATATAGTATGTTTTATATATATATATATATATATATATATATATATATATATATATATTATATTTATTATTATGATATATTTTATTAATATTTATATACAATGAGTTATGTACCTTTAAGGTAATCAATTGTTACATTTTTATATTGATTAATTGCTTTAGCCTTGCTAGTAGGGTGGGGTTTGATGTGTGCATACACACACACATATATATATATATATATATATATATATGTGTAGTGTTTGTAAATGATCATTACTGGTTTGATAAAGCTGTAAGCGAAAGCGCTCACCATCGAGGATCCAATAAACCTGAAACTGTTTTTATTTCCATGGACTATTCTTTTGCATTGGAGTTGTAAATTTGTTTGTGGTTTGAGGTCTGAATAGACTTGGTTGCTTTCTATTTATTTGAACCCACGAGCGTTGCACTTGCCTTCTTGCCTGGAACAGTCACCAGTAGTTATCTTTTATTATACATTATATATATATATATATATATATATACATACCCTGATGCCTACAGACCAGTCTGAATACGGGCCTGTCAAATCCTCTACAAAACCTATTTAATATCAAACTCCACACAAGCTATTTGGCAGGGAATGTAGGACAGTAACAATCATTAACCCTGCACACAGGTGTGACATTAACAAACCCTGGTAATTATACACATACAAATCTGATGAGCCTTATGTGTAAGACTTTGGAAAGAATCATTAAGGAATTAATAAAAAGGACATCATCAACCTAGAAAAACACCCTTGACCCAGGCCGATTCGGTTTCCCAAGGGCAGATCCTGCTTACTCATTCTGCTTGGCTTCTTCGAGAAGCTTACTATGGTAACAGTATGAGGGAAAAATCAGGATACATCACATATCTAGCTGTCTCTAAGGTGTTGACCACTACTAACAACACCAGAGTTGGGAATGAACTCTCCCAACTAAATGTCAGCCCCTAAGTAAGTCGATGAATACCAAACTGACTCAGTAACAGAGCCCAGGAAATTAGGATGGGTGGCTCTACCTCCTCCAAAAGACTTTGTCACTAGTGGTGTTCCTCATGGTTCAGTACTTGGGTCACTCCTCTTTGGCATTTGCTTCTCAAATTCAAAACCAACAGTCAGGGATTTTATTTATTTATATAACATTTGTTAACCGGGAAAGTCCGACTTGGACCAAAGCCAATTTTCAGTGGAGGCCTGGGAAGAAATGCTCAAGATGTATGCCTTTAAATGTGAGAGGAAACCCACACGAACACAGGGAGGACATGCAGACTTCACACAGAATGCACTCCAGATAAGAATTGAACCAGAGAACCTCTTGCTGTGAGGTGACAATACAACCACTGCACCACTGGACCGGATTATTAGTCACTAACTTTGTTAATGACTCTAAACTAACTAGGTACCATTATTAACTCTCCAGAGGCCACCAAGATCCTCCAAGAGGGCCTTTCCCATACAAATAACTAAAACAAAACCATGGACGAAAGAAAAATGTCAGTAAATGTATTAGTGCCTTTCAGCAAGCAGGATATCCCCTGCAACAACCACACTGATAGCATCTTCCTGAAAAATCAATCTAGTAGTTAAGAACTTGAGAAACAGTGTCTCTGTAGACAGCAAAGTATTTTTAAGTCACCATGTATCTACAAAGCCCTTTTTCATTGTGGGGGTTACTAGTAAGGGTATGGCATCCAGGCACAGAAAATTGATCATTTCACTGTATTCGGTACTTATTGGACTAATCATTGAGTATGATGCCCTTTGTGGCTTGTACATGTCCAAACACTTGATGCAGCTGGAATGCCCATAGCATTTCCTCACCAAGAAAATCAAGGATTTACATAATAAGATATTCACAGATAAGTACTAAGCTAACTGCCCTTGTGGGCCATTTTAAGCCTGGCCAATTTCCTTTAAATGTGAGAAACAAGCCCTGTACCTTACATCTGTGAAGTTAACACCTTAACCATTATACCATCTCTCAGCCCGTACAGTGTCTCAAAGCCTGGTCCATATTCTCGGTATCATAAAGAATGCTGAGCAGTGAACTCTGTCTCTCATGCAGAGCCTCAACACATCCTATCCTCTCAGATTTACTGCACATCCACAAATCCACTGCTGATATGCACACACTCAAGAGATCTTAATCTGTTCTAGCACATACGTAAGTAACTTCTATACAACAAAAAGGGAAAGCAACAGATGCAGCAATTGCATAGCTACCAACCTTCCATCTCCAAAGCATGAAACACTAACGTGGAATAAATGACCAAAATGGGGAGCACTTACTAACAACTTCAACTAGGAAGCTAATGGCATGGTGAAATGTGCCAGCTGATGTTGTTTGGCTGAATTAGTATAATTCAGTATTATCTGCTACTAAAAATAATAATAAAAAATAATAACAGTGTTCACATCAAGATAATTTTATCAACAATAGGAGATATGAAAGTCTAATGTCTGACATTACTGACTGACTATAACCTTCACTGAATTATACACAAATAAAAAGGTATGAGGGACGTGGCAAAATATGTTACAAAATCAGACCCCTGCAAATTCAAGGCTAGCTGAGAGGTATGTAAAGACCTCACTTAACTACAACGTGTGTGCATATTATGTATTCTCTGTACAAATAAATGCTTATTTGCAACATACCTGCAGAAATATGATTACACAACCTACTTAAAAATAGACTGCTATCACTGTATGCACAAAAGCAGAGAGAGAGAGTTGTTAAATGAAACTCGTATTCACTTAGAAAGTTAATAGAACAACAGTTTTTGCTTAAACATGCATTTTATGACATGCTAATGTCTGGCATCGCTATAACATCTACAATTTTTCAAGGGACAGTGCAGAAACATAAGTAAAAATCAGGAACTTTATTTAAAATCAATAACACTGCTAAGAAAAGCTCAAGCAAAACTCCAACTGGATTAAAACCAGGTCTTACCGAATGGACCCCTAGTATAAACAGGCTATACAACAAGAAAAAGAAACTAATGTCTAAGAACAAGAGCGAACTGGCTAAGCAGAGGAAGAAATCCCTCTGTAGCTTAAACAAACACATTTAGAGATCTTGTCAAGTCCTTCATAGGTAATTACTAAGGAAAAATAGCCTTCCTAGCTAAAGATAATCAAAAGGCTTCCTTTAACTATGTCTAAAATCTAAAAGAAAATACTCAGTTATGCTCTGAACTGGTTCTAGATGGCACCACCCATACTCAACTGGATGTAATAGCCAATTTGTTAGTTGACAGATTTGGAGCAAACTTCACCCTCCCATTCCCTCTAGTCATCCCCCAAAGTAAACCTGCTACCATTCCTCGGCCTGTTATCCCAACATAGCAAGTCATTGCGGTGCTCTCCAAGGCCAAAAACACAGCATCAATGGGACCAGACAACATCCCAGACTTTTAAACCACTTAAAACATGACCTAGCACATCTATTTGAATCCCTGTTTAATCACAGCCTGCGAATTGGCTATGTTACGGCAAAATGGACGACAGCAACAGTAATCCCACTACAGAAAGGGCGACCATCACCGGACCCTGGGAATTAAGGCCCATACGCTAGACTAGCCTCATCTGCAAGGCTATGGAAAGAATCATTACAGACCTTATTAACAAGGACATAGGTAATCTCCAAACTCTGGACCCATCCCAGTTCAACTTCGTTAAAGGTAGCCTGTTAAACATGGTTGACTTCTTCAAGAAAGTCAACAAGGACCTGTATGAGGCAAGGACATTGCATACCACCTATCTTGACCTTGCCAAAGCACTTGACACAATCCTTCCCTCAGGTATTATAGAGAAATTCTCCCAATTGGGAATTAACCCCTACATTACCAGAAGGGTAGCTAGCTGGCTCACCGACAGGACACATACTGTCAAAGTGGGTGACATCACCTCTAGTAAAAGGGTCTATATTAGAACATCGAGGTTTCAAACTTTCGAATGTTCTAATATCGAACCCTATGCAGCAAAAAATTAAAATATCGAAGAAACAGAAACCCAAATTTTTTCCTAGGGAAAGAATTTGGTTGTCTGTTTCTGTTGCTTTGGTGTTTTCAGTGCTGTGGTGGAAAGTTATGGGACGGGTTCAGGTAAGTGTGCGATTGTGTGGATGTGAGGGTTAGGGTGGGTTAGGTGAGTTACGGTTAAGGCGTGGGTTAGGTATGTGTGCGATTGTGTGACCGTGAGTGTTAGGGCGGGTTAGGTGAGTTAGGGTTAGGGATCGGGTGAGGTGATTGTGCGATAGTGACGGACCTTAGGGTTAGGTTAAGTGGATAGTTAGTGGTGTGTGTATAGTATAGTATAGGGTTAGGTGTAAGATTTTAGGTGTACGTGTATGGATTGCTGTTTGTTTGGTGTGCTTGTGTTGTGTGTATGTGTTTTAGAACAGTGATTTTTTTACCTAGGAAAAAAATCGCTGTTCTGACAGTTTGAGATTGTAAGCTTTCGCTTACATAGGGTTGATTAATCACCATTTGCTTTTTAAGCGGTCGGTGATCTAACATAGAGCCTAGTAAATGACCAGTCACCAGTGGCTTACCACAGGGTTCTTTTGTGGCCCCTTAATGTTCAGAGTTTATTTCTCAGAAGTTCAGGCAAATGTGAACAGCCTGTGGCAAACCAATTTCACTTATGATTGCAAACTGTGAGCAATCATTGAGTCCCTCAGTTATGTTAATATACTGCAGGCCGGGTTAATGCAGACAAATGACTGGTGCCAAAGACACTGATTAAGGCTGAATGCAAAAAAAAAGCATTATCATTATATTTGGGAAAGCTGATATCCCTGCTAATTACATTATAGACAGGACCCCCCCTTAAGGGTAGACCCAGTGGTACATAATCTGGGTAGTCAGGTTGATAGTAATCTGAACTTTGACCATCACGTATCCATGGTAGTAAGGAAATAATTCTATGTCGTACATTTTATAAGTAAAAGCAGTGCATCTAAATCTAAGGATGTTATAATTCCATTATACTCGGCCCTCATCACACCAATAATTGAGTACAATGCTCCCTTTTGCATGTACCTCACTAGACACCTGAAACAATTGGAGACACCACAAAGGTTTCTCATCAAGAGATTACAGGGTAGACAAAACAAGTCTTACACAGAAAGACTGAAAGGTCTGTCACTCTATTTTGTCTCCTACAGGTTGCTAAGGGGTGAGCTTTGCCTGGCTTACAGGGCAGTGTCTGACTCGGCCCTGACGGAAATTCTACACATTCATAAATCAAACTGCATGAGGGTCACACGCTCCAGGGATCTTAACCGGGCTTGTGACATGAACAGGTCATACTGAACAGACAGATACATGACAGAGATTGCCACTTCTCTAGAACAAGCTTCCAATTCATGTGAGACAAAGCCCATTCCTGATCCACTTCAGATGCAACCTAGATCAATGGACAGGTGACAGCAAATTCACTCCTGGGGTGGTGGCCATGTCCCTCCTGGATAGAGGAAGTTGCTATTAACTACCACAGATCCCTACCTCTGTGAACTTCACTCACCTAACCACAAACCACTGGGGCAACCCATGATAAATATGGCTAGTTTTGTAAGGTATCTAGGTTCCTTAGCCTAGTGACCTTCTATGAACCTATGACCATATAAAACATCCAGACACAAGTGCAAAAGAGAAAGAATAAAAGAAAATGCTCACTGGGGAAGCAAACAACAATAGCAGAAGTGCAAGCATGAAATAAATCTATCATGCAGGACGTATAAAGCTCTTCATACCTCTCAATCTCTTAAAGCAAGAAATCTGGACAAAGCTATTAAGAATGGGGGACAAAGGCCCAAAAAATAGGGACAATTTTTAAATATTGCTTTTAGAAACTTAGTTGATAGAATAACAGGATTTGCATTAGCAGGAATTTTCTGAAGGGCACGAAGTCTGAAACTCAAATGTCTGTCATTATCTTTCAACTTTAGCCTTTTAATGATTTGGCAGTGATTTGCCAGAAACCAGAATTTATGAAAAACGGACAAAAATTTGAGGCAAAATGTTGAAGTTCTGCACAAATCTGTACAGTTGAGAGGTATAATTAGCTCTTTCAAACAAAACTCCAACAGGACTTCATGAAAACTCTCAATTAATCCTGCATGATACACTTATGTCATTCATATTCATTAGCTGATGACATCTGCTTTCCCAAGTGAACAATCTGGGAGTTCCAGTACTCTCAAAAAGTAAATAGTCCAGTAGGGTTTGCTTTAATCTACAATTTCAGCAACTTTAACCTATAAAAAATACCTACTGTCTGCAGAAAAATATAAAGAACTCTTACACAATACACTGCCTAATTAAAAAAAAATCACTGTGTGCCCAAAAGCAATGATGATTATTACATTTAACTATAATCCACTTAAATATTTAATGGAACAACGCATTTGGCTTTAATGTGTATTTTCAAAATTGCTAATATATGGCATCACTGGATGACTGAAAGCCTCTGTGATTTACTACAGAAACATCCATTTAACAAGGGGCAGGCAAAAATATGAGGCAAAGCCATGGGTATTCATTAAAAATGTAAATACCCCAGAAAACACAGAACAAAAAGCAAGTCTCACAAGAAGTGTAATAAGATCCAGAAAACCAACACTAGAAAAGAAGAGTGAAGCAGTGAAGAACATCCGTGAAATAAGTGTATCAGAAAGGATTTAATGAGCACTGTGGTGCTAAACTCCAAACAGACTTCATTCACTCACTAAATCCTGTGTGATAAATAGGTTCATAGGTTCAAAGGTTGGTACTAGGCTATCAGCTCGAGGGCCTATACAAGCCTAGCCATAACAATTCCCTGGCTATTTCTTCCCACACTATTTACTTCCCTGGACCCCTGTCTAGCAGGGCGACTGACATGATCCCCAGGGTCAATTTCCTTTCTCTCATCCAATCGTCAAGGTTCCTTTTGAAGAGGGCCAAAGAGGCGCTCTGCTTGACATGTATGGCCAGTCTATTCCAGAGTCTGGGGAGTCTCTGGGTCAAGAACCTATCCCTCCAGCATGTTTTGTTTATTGTGATGACAAGGTTTAGATCCCTGGAGCGTTTGGCTTTGAGGGATTGGGATTTCTTTAAGTGTACCATGTCCAACAGCTCTGGGTTTGAAATGGCCTTGTATGTTAAGCAGAGATCGCCTCTGAGTAGACGATATGCCACAGAGTATTGCTGGAGTTTTTTAAGGTGGTCAGCATAGGGCATCTGCTTTAGGCCTGTGATTCTTTTAGTGAGATATTTCTGCGGCCTTTCCAGTTGTTGCAGATGTCTTGAGAGGTACATACCAAATGGGTCGTTGTATTCTATAATGGGTCTAATGAGGGATGAGTACAGGGGGACAATGACCTCCTTTTTCCTGGATAAAAAGCCCTTAGTGATTAGGTGTGCCACATAGAAGGATTTCCTGACTGTTGTGGCAATGTGGTTATCGAAGATGAGACCACTGTCTCCCTGTGTCCCTAAGTCTCTTATCACAATATATAAATGTTGTTCATGTTCTTTCGTACAATGTTACAACTCATGTCATTTGCTTCATATGGACAACATGAATTGCAGGATAAAGAGATGGATATATGTGGCTATATCTTTTGAAAGGGACTGCTCAAAGAACCAATAATGAAGCTTTATGTTCACTGAAAACATTCTGTTCACCTGGGTAACTGGGCTAGTATAAAGAAACTTTTGAGTCTCACCCTAATCTAACCAGTAAACACCACTGTTCTGATTGCATATATACTTAATCTACAATAATTAAACTGCTACAATCCTCTCAGTGTATTGGAAAGTGTATTCAGACCATTAAAAAAGAAAAAAGAAAAAAATATTCCACGCATCCAGAATCAACCACGGACACTCCTGCATAAAAAGCTATTTATTTTATTTATTTATTTACATTTGTTGACCGGGAGTGTCCAACTGGATGTAGGTCCATTTTCAGCGGAGGCCCGGGGAGAAAAGCTCCACAGTTAAAATAAACAGACAGTAATTACATTGGATTACATAGCGATTAACAATTTGATTAACATAGCAATTAATTACAAACATATTTACAGATGAAGAACATAGTATATCAGTAGACAACTAGAATCTTTATATGTGAAGTACATAACAGACATTAACAAATGTTACAATAAGAAGTTCCTGCTGTATAATAAGTACTAGGCTTATGAGCATCTGAGCTTGCTATAATCAAGGTAGTTAGTTCATAGGTTCATACTAGGCTATCTGCCCAAGGGCATTTACAAGCCTAGCCCAGAGTATTTGTGGCTTTCGCCACCCCTTTAGTTTGAAGAAAACTATGCCCATTATTTTGCTGTGCCTCTGTCAAGCAGTGACACTGAGGTAATCCCTGGGGTATATCTGCGATCTCCCATCCATTGGTCATGATTTCTCTTGAACACGGCCAGCGAGGTGCTCTGCCTCACATGTACCGGGATTTTGTTCCACAGCATAGGGAGTCTCTGGGTGATGAATCTGTCCCTCCAGCACGTCCTATTAATAACCGTGTCAAGGTTTAAGTCTCCCGCCCTTGTAGTTCTGAGGGATCTAGATTTTTTGAGGTGAAGCATGTTCATCAAATCTGGGTTTGACATGGCCTTGTATGTCAGGCACAGGTCACCTCTGAGCAAGCGGTAAGCGACTGAATAGAGCTGGAGTTCTTTCAGTCGGGCAGCATAAGACATATTTTTGAGACCCTTTATCCTTTTAGTGAGGAACTTTTGGGGCCTTTCCAGCTGCTGCAGGTGTCGGGTCAGATACATTCCGAATGGGGCATTGTACTCAATCATTGGTCTGATGAGTGATGAGTACAGGGGGACGATGACCTCCCTTGATCTAGATGTGAATCTTCATGATCAGGTGGGCAATGTAGAAGGTCTTCCTAACTACTTTAGCAACGTGAGTGTCAAATGAAAGGTTACTGTCAACCTGGGTCCCCAGATCCCTGATAACTTCTTCTGTGCTCAGTGGATTGCCACCTATATGGTAGCTAGGGGTAACCTTGTTTTTCCCGAAGGGTATGACTATGCATTTCTTGGCGTTTAACTTTAGGCCATGGCTCTGGCACCAGTTATCCATTTCTATGAGACCCTTCTGAAGGATATCTGTGTAAGATGTGTTTTCGACTATGGCGCCGAGTTTGCAGTCATCTGCAAACTTTGTCAGCCATAACCCTCCTGTGTTTGCTTGTACTTCAGAAAAGTAGATACCGAACAAGAGTGGGCCCAGGACTGAGCCCTGTGGGACACCACTTGTGACAGGCTTTGAGTCTGACATGGCGCCAGCAACTCTGACCCCATGGGTTCTGTCGCTTAGCCAGTTTGCAACCCATCTTGTGATGTATGGGTTTACATTTAAGCTGATGAGTTTTTCAATGATACTTGAGTGGGGTATTGTATCGAACGCCTTTGCCAGGTCGAGGTAGGCTGTATGGACTGCCTTTCCCTCATCAATGGCCTTGGTGACTGTTTCAAAAAAGTCAACCAATTTTAAAAGGCATGATCTGCCTTTGACAAAGCCAAACTGGGTTGGATCCAAAGTCTGCAAGTTCCCTATGTCTTTATTTATGAGTTCCATTATGATCCTCTCCATGGCTTTGCAGATCAGGCTTGTCAAGCTGATGGGACGGTAATTTCCAGGGTCGGTGGAGGCACCGCCTTTGTGAAGTGGGACCACAGTTGCTGTGCACCACTCCTTGGGTACGTATCCTGAGGTGAGGCTGAGATTAAACAGCTGTCCTAATTGCGGGTTTAATTCCTCATTGAGTTCGTGGAGCACACAGCCGGGGACACCATCCGGTCCCATGGATGCTGTGTTTTTTCGCCTTAGAGAGAGCAGTTCTCACCTGGGCGTTAGAGATGTTTGGGGGGCTACAATCCTCTGGTATAGATATATCTCCTTTTGGGGGGGGGGAGAAGTTTGCACTGAACTTGTCAGCCAGTATATTGGCAATGTCTGTAGGTTCAGTAATTTTCACATCATTTTGAACTAATTCTGAGCATATCTGGGAGTTTCCACCCAGGTTTCTAACATAGCTAAAGAAGGCCTTATGATTGTCTTGCGATTTTTCTCTCAAAATTTGCCTTGGATGATTTTATGAGAGCTCTTAGTTTTTTACTTATAATGATCAAAGGTGTCTTACCTTTTAAGGATTTTGCTCTATCTTGTAGTAGCTTCCTCCTTTTGTTGTAGAGCTTGTTTATGGCTGGGGTCCACCAGACTGGACGCTTGCCTTTGGTACAAAGAGTCTTTGTTTTGTTTGGGATTGCCTGATCCATGCAGTCCTGTAGGTGCTGGTAGAAGGCATTTGTAAGTGATTCAGCGGCTTGAGTAATGTTTACTGCTGGCTCGGGGGCCTTAAAAGAGACCACACTAGTCTTTAGAAGTGTGAAGTCGGCTTTTGAGAAGTTCTTCACTGTGGACTTTTTTATCTCAGGTGGGGGCGGGATGAGGACCTCCAGTGAGATTAGTTTATGATCTGATCTCACCAGTGAGGGGTATACTTCCGGTGTTGAACATTGTGATCCCATGTTAGTGATGATGAGATCAAGTATGTTTTCACCTCTTGTGGGGATGGTGACTAGTTGTTCCATGGCATTTGAGTTTATGAACTCCAGGAACCTTTGGGCTAGAGTGTTTGAGCTTGAGTAGTGATCTCAGTCTATATTAGGGTAGTTGAAGTCACCTAGTATGATGGTGTTTGGAGATACATTTATCCCCTCCAGTGTTTTTAGGAAAGCTATGTGAGTTTCCTGAGTTTGAGAGGGTGGCCTGTAACATGCTACAATTTGCAGAGCAGTCTTGCCTGTGGTTAATTGCACCTGGATGGTCTCCAATGCATTGTGCGTTGCCACCAACCTTGAGGTGTGGGTGTCCTTGATGAATATGGACACCCCCCCCCCCTTTCTTGGTGTTGTCCGGATTTTGGGGCCGGAACGCATGATATGAGGTAAAACCTGATAGTGCTGGGGTGCTCTCACGAGCCTTGAACCAGGTTTCAGTCACAGCACAGACATCGATGTTCTCCATACTGAGAAGGGCCTCGAGTGCGTGCATCTTGAGGTTGAGACTTCTGGCATTGAGCAGCATTACCCTTAGTTTTTTTTCCTTTTTTGTGTTCTAGGGTGGTAGGTTTAGAATTTGAGCCTTGCCTAAAAAAGGCACTATGGGGTGGCAAGAGCCTTTGCCAATATCCGGAAGCCCAGGGGTGACAGGTGCAAGCCGTCCCTTGCGAAGCAGCGTGGCTTGTCCAGCATGTCATCCCAGGCAGACAGACATTGGATCCCCTTTGAATGACACCAGAGTTTAAGCCAATTATTAAAGCTGATCATCTTATCTCTGTATTGTGGCATCATTCTTGGTGAAGGTAGGATACTGCTCAAGGTCAGGGTCATACCTGCCTGAGCTACATAATCAGAGAGCTCCTCAATGTCTCTTTTCATGTAGTCCAAGGAGGTACATCTCAGGTCGTTTACACCAGCGTGGACAATGACTGAGTCGTACTTGTACCTGCTGTTGAGAGACCTGAGTGCTTGCGTTATGTGGCGGATTCTAGCGCCCGACAGGCAGCTTACTGTGACCTTCTCCTTACTCAGTCTGGTGAGCGGGACGTCGGTGTATCTGACTATGGAGTCACCAATGACAAGTGTGTCTGGCATTGTATTTGGCCTTAAGGGCTGTGACTGTTTGGCACACTGACTGTGTGGTCTATGTGTTGCTTGTGTTGTGTCCTGAGGTGGTAGTTGTTTGGGTGTCTGCTTTGGTGGCCTCTGCTGTTTTGGTAGATTTTTGATCAGAGCCTCCGAGTATGTCTTTGTGTGTTTATGTGTATGATTTGAAGTTGTGATAGTACTATGTGAGACTGGGTATGTGGTGTGTGTGGTTACCTTATCCTCCTGTCTGGTCTTGCCAGTCCTATGTTGAGAGAGTTCAGCCTCCAGTTTGGCTGTATAGTTGCATCTCTCGCATGTATTTGTGTTTTGTGGGAGAAGGAGAGGGTTGTCTGTGTACATGAGGCAATTGTAACATTGCCTCAATATTCCCAGGTTCACCAGCTGAGCAGGAGAGGACACTAGCAACTGATCCCTCGACATGCTAGAAGGATTAGACAAAAAAGTGGGGTGGAAAGAAAGGTAGTGGTTGGATGGGTGGGTGATATTAGAGTGGGAGTTGCAAGGGCATAGCCAGCATGTTTTTAGTTGCGCTTTTAGTAAAGTTTTGAAGTGGGTGCATGATGGTACGGAGGTAATTGTAGGTGGGAGGGAGTTCCATAATTTGGCTATGGCGCAAGAGAATACTGCTTCACCAGCAGAGTTATTGGCTTTAGTGATCTGCATTATTAAAAATCTGTTTTAAATCTTAAAATTTTAAATCTGTTATTAAAAATATTCACTACAAAAACAGCAACACAACACTTATTTGTTAAAAAAAACATAGTCTTTTACTTACAATGTCATTGGCAATGTTACTTGAGTAGGGTGGTGGGCAATGATGTTCCCTCAGCAAAACAAAGACCTCCAGCAGCACGCCATTAAAGAACTGACTGACAGGTTAATCCAAAGTGTATTAAAACATTAAATCAATAGTACATACAAAAAACAAAAAATGTAAAACACTTTGCAGTATCAGCAAAATAAAATGGGAATAGCGTATTACATTCATACCACCCATCCCCTGCTTAATCAGCCAAACCCGTAATCTAAGAATAAGACATGAAACACAGTACACCTTAGAGGTTTTAGCTTCATAACATCTGGCTTGTCATAATAAAATAACGCAGAAACAGAAAAGAAATCAGTCCTGGAAGTTGGTAACAACAGGAGCCCACAGAGAGTGAAAGGAAGGCAGGTGAAGTGAACGATTGTATGCAAACAGAAGGGGCGTGTATAACTGCACAGAAGGCATTTCCTGGGAGAAAAGAAAATAAAAAGGCATATTTTTACGGTATTATGCTGATAGAAAGATGAACAATTTAACAGAAAACCCAACGAGTACGAAAAACAATATTTTTAACAATATTACTGGGAAAAACAAACATATATATTGGAAACAATATTTAAACAACAAATAAACCAAATAAAAAAACACAAATATTATCTAATGTTGATACATTATAAAAGCCCCAATTAATTTAGGACCACACAAAAATAAATAACCCAATTAAATTAAGGCCGACTGAAGACGTACAACAATAAATGCAAACATATTTCACAACCATCCACATAAATTTTGTATTCTCTACTAACATTGCGAAGTGAAAAAATGCTTTTCTAAATACGAATTTAAATAAAAACCTAGAAAGTCCACCGTAAAGCTTACAGTTTTGTCTTGCAGTTTTAGTTCTACAAACAGGAAATTCTAGAAATTATTAAAATATATTAAAGCTGTGCATTCTGGGTATGCAGATGACCATATTTCGCCCCCCTTCGTGTTTTCGTTTGTTAACCAGCATATTTATTAGCCCCCGGAATTAAAAATCATAGACAGGCTGTTTACATAACGCAGTACATTATGTTACTCAGTTACTGATAAGGAATCTTTGTACGGAGTCGGAGTGCGTTGCTTCTGTTTGGGACATACCTTTCCAGTTAGTGGGCGGGGTCGGTTGAGTGACGGCAGACGTTTGGAAGTGTTACCACCCCTTGGGCGGTAGTTCAGCTGTATTTACTTACATCTGCAACCCTTCACTTGGAATGTACCCCAGTGACCTAGAAAAGAGTCTGATACATAAAGTCCGGTGCCTGACATGGTTATTTATGGAGATATAAGCGGAAAAGGGGATCTTCCTGGCGAAATTGAAGGGTATTAACAATCAAATATTTTGATATACAAAACTTCATGTCAAGATCTTTAAGTTGGGCAAGTCTGGGCCTTGGTTCTAATCAAAGTAAAACAGTACACAAGTATTTTGCAATAAGCATGTAATTACGTTTATACGTATGTTTTCTGTATTTACTTTAATTTTGCTAATCTGTTTATAGGTCTATATTACCTAGTGTTTTGGTGGCATCTTTCAATCGAACGGTGGGCGGTGCAGTCAAAATGATCGCAGGCGGGGTTTGGGCTGGGCTTGCTACTGCGCATACGGTGGGTTAATGCACTTCAATTTCGCCACCTTCCTTTAGACAAACTCCCGAAAGAGCTGCTACTCACGACAAAAAAATTACATAGAATTGTCCGAAGCACGTATCTGTACATACTAAAACCGATCTGCATACCCACAATGCACTGCGTCCACATGTCAAGTCCAAACGTAAAGAATTGAAGTAACTTCCATGCACTGATGTTTCCGGGTTTTGTATTAGAACATCACCCCGCCCGATTTTCGCGCAGGGGTGGGCGTGGCCTACATGTTTGACAGGGCAAGCCCATGTGACGTTGATGGAAACACGGCAGAGTGACAAGCCCTGCAGATTACCCACTGACACGGTAAATATTCAGTGTTGCACACAAGATGAATGGAAAGTCATTTACAGTGGCACACTTTGTAAATGTAATTCCTAATTTATAGGTAGTATAAATACGGTTTTGTGTTGGAATATTACTTTACCAAGGTTTCCGCGGAGGAAAAGAATCTGTGGAGGATGAAATACACTAATTTCAACTAACTGCAACAGTGAATTAGTTCAAGAAACGCCAAAACCCGAACCATAACCTCTGCATCCCCCGTCTTTCTTTACTATATTTTTTTGCAATAATTGCTTTAGCAGGGGGCACCCCCACTTTTCTGTAAACATATTTCTGTAGATAAAGCAACAAGCAATAATCTTGAGACAGTGGGACAATAAATACATTATAAATGTAGTAAGAAAGACCCCCCAGAAAGGTCGCCACCCCCACCTTTACATAAGTCTGTGTAATAGTTTGTATACATGCAGCATACTATGTGTTCGCACCCCTCACCCTTTATAGAATTTAATTTTAAGTGTAATACTGTACTGCTTTTTATAAATGCAGCATTTTTCTGTTTGTTTGAATAGATAATAGAATACATCAAAGCTTTTGATCACTGGAAATTGGACTGTTGTCTGGTACCAGGAAATAAGGTTGAAAAGGGTTTTATTAAAATAATTGCAATGCTTTGTATATTCAGTTTGCTCTTTTTAATTTCTCCAAGTCTTTTGCGTTTCTAATACCATGACGGGAATGGACCCCATTCCTAAGTCAAAGTACGATTAAAGTTCACAAAATTAGTATTGTTTCACTCTTTGATGTTAGCCAAAAGTGCTCTTCCCAGCACCCACAATGTGCCCAGTAATGACTCCTTCTGCAATTCGTATGGTGTTACATGAATTGGTAACATATTTAATGCAATTACTTTTTATACAACCAGTTGCTCCTACTACTATTGGAACTGTCTGGGTATCTTTCTTCCACATGGCTCTCGTTTCTGCCTGCAGATCGAGGTATTTTATGACTTTGTGTGTCTCTGTATGCAAGACACTGTAGTCACTAGGTGTGGTGAATTCAATGATCAATGCTACTTTTGTCTTAGCTTCATAGGTAGGTACTAGGCTATCTGCCCTAGGGCATTTATAAGACTAGCCAGAATGTGTTGGCTTTCGCCTCCCTTTTAGACTAGATTCCTGAGCCTCTGATTTCTTTTCTTGGACCTCTAAATCCGCTTTTCTGGCATCTATCTTTTGGACTGTTGGTATTAAGTATTCCCATGTGATGTAAACTTCATCATTTTCTATGATTCTCTGTGGCTCATGTTTCCAGTGTTTTTCAGCCACTTCGATACCATAATGTTTGCGCAATCTCCAGTGTAACAATCTCGCCACATTATTATGCCTTCCAGTATAAAGTCCCTCTGCCATTAGAGAGTCGCAACCAGCAATAAGGTGTGTGATTGTTTCCAATTCGGTTCCACAAAACCTACATATGTCTGTTTCTCCCACATGTTCAATGGACTTAGTAAACTAGCATGTACGTAGCCCACTAGCTTGGGCTGCCAATATTAACTTTTCATTTCTTGATGTAAATTCACCTCTCCTTAACCATTCCTGTGTTTGTTCTTGATCAACATGAGGCTCTTCCAGAAGTTTTCTATACTTGCAACTATATTTATGTTTTTTCCACATTTCTTGCCTTCTCATCTGGTCCTTCACCTTTTATGTTTTCTTTTGTTTTTTTAGCACATTCAGTTGCTGCTTGTTTTTTATCCACTTCTGGTTTGAGTTCCATTCCTGCTTGATGTCGATATGCGTCTGCCAAATTAAGCAGAGATGTCATCTTAGATTTATTTTCCTCATGTTTGCTGATTATGGTCTTCCGATGTTTATTCAAAGCACTTTAAACGTTATGCTCAGAGTAGTGGGCGGGGTTTTGGGCGATCCTTGCTACTGTGCATCTGGTGGGGTAATGTTCTAATACAAAACCATTTACTGTGCTTTCTCGTTTAAGATTTGGATTTTGGAGCTATTTATTTAATGTTGAAGTAGAAAGACACTTACTTGTTTTTAACCTTGCTGATGACGTGTAGCATCTTACAAATAAGTCTTATGGAAGGAAAACCAATATTTCAAGTCAGGAATAATGGATTATGAGGATATATATATATATATATATATATATACATTTTTTTTTTGCAAGTCCTAGAATTTTAAAATGTTTATCAGTGTGTGTAGGTTAAAGTGTTTTTTAATGTTAATATAGAAAATTCAGTTTCGTTTTAAATATAATAATGTGTAATACGTATATTCGTTAAACTGTAGAAATTATAAGTATGTTCAGTTTAACATTTCCCCGTAAAAAAATAAAAACAACAGAAGAATGTCTCTATTTGATATATTTTTCAGACAACTTGGGTTTCTGATAGTTCTTCACTTCTTTTCATAGGTTCGTAGGTAGGTACTAGGTTATCGCCCCAGAGGCCTAAGTAAGAGTAGCCAAAAAGGTACCCTGGCTTTCGCCACCCAAGAAAATTATTTTCTTGTGCCCCTGTCAAGCAGAGCCACAGAAGTGATCCCCGGGGTGTATTTCCTATTTCCCATCCACTCATCAAGATTTTAATTGAAGAGTGCTAATGAGGAACCTTTCTTGACATAGATGGGTAGCTTGTTCCAGAGTATGGGAAGTCTCTGGGACAGGAATCTATCCCTCCAGCATGTCCTGTTTATTATGGTGACAAAGTTTAGGTCCTTAGAGCATGTAGCTCGGAGGGATTGGGATTTCTTTAGGTGTAGCATGTCCAGTAGCTCTGGGTTTGGCATAGTTTTATATGTTAGAGATCTCCTCAGCGCAGGCGACATACTAGAGAGTAAAGCTGGAGTTTTTTGAGGTGGTCAGTGTAGGGCATCTGTTTGAGGCCAGTAATCCTCTTTGTGAGGTATTTCTGTGGCCTTTCCAGCTGCTGAAGATGTCTTGTGAGGTACATTCCAAAAGGGGCATTGTACTCTATAATGGGCCTAATGAGAATTTTCACAGGAACGTCCTTTACATACCTCACAACTAACCAGATTTTCACAGAGTCCCTAGATTTTTGCCTTATATTTTTGGTCTGCTTCTCATAAACGTTGCAGTTTTCTGAATTTTTGTGGCAAATCAGTGAGGATTAAATTCATTTAATGACAGGTGTTTAAGTTTCAGTCTTCATATCCCTCAGAAAATGCATTATAATGCAAAACCTTTTATTCTAGCAATGTTCTAAGTAATATTTAAAGTTTGCCCCTATTTTTGGAGCGTTGTCCCCCATTATTTTTGACTTTTCTCAGATGTTGTATGCTAAGAGGTTGAGAGCTATGGTGCTTTACAATTTTAATAATAACATCCTTTGGTTGATCAGGTAGGTCCACATAGACACACAATCCTTTTAATCCCTTTTAAGGAGCAACCCAAGAGTAATGTCTGTTTAAGTGACTTGCTCAAGGTCACACATTGGGCAAGTGCTCACAGCCTTAAAGATCAAGTGCAAAGGTTTTCTTATCACTTCTTTTTCATGCAGTTATGCTCTCATCATATAAAGGAGGCTTTCTGGTTCTGAGATATGCATTATTTACTTTAATTATATCAGTGGAATTATATTTATCACATTAAAAAAACTGTGTCCTTATGTAGTGCATGCTGAATTTCTGTCAAATTACTTCTCTGTAATTTCTTGTGGTTTAATTTCTCCATGTCTTTTGGATTTCTAGTACCATGACAGGAACAGACCCCATTCCTAAGTTAAGGTATGATTAAAGTTCATGACGTAACTATTGTTTCGATCTTTGATATTAGCCAAAAGTGCTCTTCGTAGCACCCGTAATGTGCACAGAACTGACTCCTTCTGTAATCCATATAAAGTTAGATGTATCCATAGCATATCTAAATAAGACGGTAAATTCTTTTTATAAGACCCATTGCTCCTACTGCTGTTTAACTGTATGGGTAACTTATTCCACATTGCTCTCCTTTTTGCCTGCAAATTGTGGTATTTTATGACTTTGTGTCTCTCTGTACATAAGACTGTAATCACTGGGTGTAGCAATTTCCATGATCAATGCTAATTTTCATGGACTACTATATCTGGTTTTCTCACACCTGTTTTCTGAACTGTTGGTAATGGGTGATGCCATGCGATATAAACTTCACCATTCTCTATAATGCTTTGTAGTTCATGTTTCCCGTGGTTCTCAGCTACTTCAATATTGTAATGTTTGCACAATCCCCAGTTTAACAGTATTGCCACATTATTATGCCTTTCAGTATACAGGCCCTCTGCCATTAATGTATCACATCCACCAACAAGATGTCTTATACGGACCATTCTGAAGTCACTGTCACTACATAGAGGTGACTTATGTCTGGCTTATAGGACTATCTCTGACCCAAATCTAATGGAAATGCTACACATCCATAAGTCAAATAGGATTACAGTCACTCATTCCAGGAACCTCACTCTTGCCTGCGATATAAGTAGGACTTGCTGGAGAGACAGATACATCTCTGAGAGGTTGGCACTGCTCTGGAATAGGCTTCCAATCCACATCAATCAGAGCATCTCCATCACCCTGTTTAAGTGCAATCTGGATGAATGGATGGGAAACCATACATATCTGCTGGAGATTACCCATGCTTCACTCCTGGATGTAGGTAGTCCTTGAATGAAAAATATTGGGCTTAGAAGATATCTTTCATCTAGTTTTATATTGAGATTTAATAACTAGGTGTGCAAAGACCCTTGGGTCAATAGCCTAGTAACATCCTATGAACCTATGGGTGACTGTTTCCAATTCTGCTTTACAGAACCTGCATTTGTCTGTTTCTCCAAAATGTTCAATGGACTTTGTAAACCAATGTGTACATAGTCAACTATCCTGGGACACTAGTACTAACCTTTCATCTTTGCAATTAAATTCACCCCACTTTACCCATCCCTGAGTCAGTTCCTGACTGACATCGGATTGCTCCAGGAGTTTCCTGTACTTTCTACAATATTTATGCCTTTTCCAGATTTTTTGCCATCTCATCTGATCTTTCTCCTTACATTTATTTATTTATTTATTTATTTATTTATTTATTTATTTATGTATGTATTTATTTATTTTGGCACATTCAGTTGCTGCCTGATTTTTATCTGCTTCTGGTTTGATTTCCATTCCTGATTGACACCAGTATGCTTCTGTTTAACTAAGCAGGGAGGACATCTTAGACTTCTCCTCATGTTTAAAAACTTTCACAATGTTTGGATCTTGTGAGGTCGGCAGACGTACGCAGTCCCATGACTGCAGATTTATACATGTAATCAATTATAAGGAGGTCCCTACCTCCTTCAGACTGAGGAATATATAATCTCGGTATGCACAGATTTTTCTATATCATCTGCAAAGTGAAGCATTTTTCTTGTTTTCCCATCCAACAGATTCAATACCTGTTGGGGCCAGTCACACGAAATCTGTAAGTTATATTAGGAAGAGCAAATCAGTTTATAGCTTGGACTTTGTTCCTAAACTTGAGGGAGGGTGGCATAATGGTTAAGGTGTTTTCCTTACAAACACAAAGTGCATGGTTTGAGTCTCACAAGGGATAATTGGCTAGGCTTAAAATGGCTTGCAAGGGCAGTTAGCTTAGTACTAATCTATGAATCTATTAACCTATATTAGTTTTAGTCTTCTAAAAAATTCCTTACTGCTCACATTTGATCATGTTTATTAACAATCCTTCATCAATTCCCAAATATTTATACACTCCCCCCTGCTCAAGTTACTTTATATTATATTCCTGTCCAAGACCAATATTTTCTTGGTGATGAAGCTTTTCTGTTTTAAATGTTTATTTCTTTTATTTAACATTTGTTAACCGGATAATTCAGACTTGGAACAAAGCCAATTTTCAGTGGAGACCTGAGGAGAAATGATCCAGTCATATGTTTTCCTAATGTGGGAGGAAATCAGAGTAAACCCACACAAAAGCAGGGAGAGCATGCAGACTCCATACAGAAAGCACCCCAGTCGATAACCAAACGGGAGAACATCTTGCTGTGAGGCAACAATGCTACCGCTGCACCACTGCTTTTGCGAATTTATCAAGACTATATGAACTTCTTATACCATCTAAGAAAGTTTTAGCCACTTGCACTTGTGCTTTCAGCACCTCTTCTGATAAATCCTACAGTCTTAAGTCATCCACAAAAAGAAGATGAGAAGTCATTACGCAGATTTTTTTCTGGAATGCAAATTGTAACCATGACTTAATCTGTTAAGTAAATAGCTTAACAGGTTAAGGGCAAGAAAAAAAGAGCATCGGTGACAAAGTGTCACCTTAGAATTCCCCCTTGGAATTTTTATCCCTGTGATAATAATTTGTCCTTTATCATGGCTTAGATGCAGAGTGGTTTGCCACAGTTTTATGGTCACTGTCATGTAATTAATCAATGTAGGGTGTCCCTTATTCATCTGTAAGTATTCCTTTATCAATGAATGTGGGATGCTGTCAAATGCTTTTTTTGTAATTTATCCATGCCGTACTTAGTTTCTTTCCCCTTTTACAATTCTCTGTTATGGCTTTATTCACAACATGTAATCCTTTGTTCAATATAACTTTCTTTTGTTGCCCTTCTGTTCCACATGACTTCCTTTTGTTACTGTTTTGTTCTATTGTCATAATTGAGCTTTTTTTAATAAATGACTACAAACTCTGTCTGCATCAATTCCAGTATGTAGTTTGCAGGGCCGGCCTTAGCTGATATGGCGCCCTAGGCGAAGTAGTGCTCTTGCGCCCCTTAATCCACACCCACACCGTACACATGAAACACCCCTATGAGCCATGCTCACAGGTAGGTTGCTCCAGTTGTTCACGCCCCAAGAAAGCCAATCCAGTCATTTCCTTTAATTATTTAAATGCATAGAAGAAAGGATACCTTGTAATGTAGTTTAAACTGCAAGTGAAGGTGGAAATTTCCTTTACTAAACCTGCTTTAATCTGTTTTTCCTTCACACATACTTTACTATAAAAGTCATGTCTTCAGAAAATAGAAGCCCTTGTGCTTTGGGTCAAAGGGTTGCTTAGGTTAATCTAAACAGTTTAATTTACTCTGGGGTAGGCGAGCGAGCCTTACACCTCAGTGAAAGAATAGCAACCTCTCTCCTCCCTGTGTACAGCAGCTTAAGCTAGAATAGCACAAACACACAGATAGCCATTTGCTAAACAATACAATCTTACAATGAAAACAGGCTTAGCATGAACAGTAATATTTTCCGCCTCTGAAACTGCATGAAAACCCATATTTATAGAAAATGCAACTGGTCAGTGGAGGATTAAGTTTACATTTGGGCTGTTTTCAAAACAGACTCCTTGCACATATTTTTATGGCCATGCATACATGTATTTGTTCTTTGATTCAACTTCCTGATTGCATTAAATTATATTCCTTATGTAATACAGAACCACTTGTTATAATGTATTTTTAAATTTGTAGTTTTAAGCATTCTAAGCAAAGAAACAAAATGTATAAACCAATAATGACAAAAATACCCATTTCAGAAAATTTCAACCATAAAAGGCTTGTGTTACAAATGTATTACAACTGTATGTCATGGTATATCAAACTGATTTGTAAAGATGTTTGTGTTGAAAAGGTATTTGTAAAGTGCTTGTGTTTGAAATGCATTGACAGTGTGCCCTACTGGATAGAGAACAGAAATGTACATGCACTATTAAAACATATACACTTAAACAGTTACAACAGAGGAAACTGGCAAACAGGAGGTTAACTTCGGTCCTGCAAACTTTAAAAAAATATCTAAAATTAAATCACTTTATAGGCTAGGGCATAAAGATGCTATCTCACAGGTTTCAATGCAGCTGGAAACAGTCTGTACTAGGGAGCTTTCTGTATTCTCTTTGGGGTAAACCAATTACTACTCTGGAAGCATGGAGGTACGCAATTGTTTTACAACTTCCAGCACCTGCCTAAGATCTGAGCAAAAGCCCTTGCGTGTGTATTTTTACAGATAGGTGCCAAGTCCTGCCAGCTTCCAGCAATGGGGGGTTTGCATGGGAATTAGAAGTCAGATGACCAGAAGAGATGGAATTCTGCAATCTATCTCAGAAGTAATATTTTAGATATTATTTTGAGAAGTCTTTTAGTGAGACAGAGCATTCTGTATTCTGTCTTGGGCCTGATAACAAGAAGAACTATTCACCACACCATTTGCCTTGCTCTATTAAGTAAGGAATAGTAACGCTCTTAGATACAGTCAGAAATATAGTGAAGCTTATGATTTGAACACTGATGTCACTGTGAATGTATGCCTAGTATTTCCTTGTTCTTTCATTATTTATTATTAAATATATTTAAACTTTTCATTGTGGCTGATCTTTGCAGATATTTAAGGCTTGAGGGTACTTGCATATTTACTTGGTGACACTATATGGGCCACTCCTAATAGCCTTGCTCTTGGTCAAGACTACTATCTGTATTAAGATTAATTGCACTCAGTATATTGGATGCCCTTGTAAGAGCCTTAAGGTAGCTAGCAGGAGTGTCTGCTGGCAGTTATAACTACCTTATAGTCTGGGCAGAAGAAGGCATAGCTAGTAAACCTCTGCCAGCCTTTCCCAGGTGTGTGCGTTTGTGTGTCTAAATCAAATCTCAAAAAGAAAGAGTGTGTGTGTCAACTACTTGTGCAGGGACATGAAGCACTGGTTGAACAGAGAGGGTGCTGGAGGCTTTGACTTCGACACTCAGAGATCTCAACTCTATAGCTGTGCCTGTGGTGAGTGTTACTGGGGATCTGGAGAAAGAGGGAGAAACCAGCCCCAGACTGACTGTGGTCTCTGTGTGCTCTTAAGGAAAACTGCACTTGATGCAGAGAGGTGCATCTGGAAATACTATGTGTGTTCCTGTTATCCTCCCAGTGAACGCCCCCCCCCCCCACACACACACACATACACAGTTGCCAGTGGTGAGGATTGAGGCTCCTTGATTACTGGGCCAGTGGTGGGTCGTCACTCCTACACATTTGCATATTCTTCTGATACATTTTTCAATATTTCATTTTTAACTGTCTAATCCTGAATACCAATAGAGTTGATTTTTTTAAACACCATCTTTATTTAAACACAGAATTAACAGGCTTTCAACAAATAATCCAAAGTAGCTAGTAATTAGTAACAGTCGCAAACATTTAAACATATATCAAGTAGAAATTATCTGTGTCTAACAAAAACAGTAACATGCAATATTCTTTGACTTTACATGACTTCTTGAGAGGAGGAGGAAGATTGTCAGTACACCTTTTAGAATTGCAGTGTTACATGCCAGTAGTTTCTTGTTTTAACTCCATGAACTTCACAGCAATCATAAATTTCCAGTATATCTCCTGGCTAATATTATTAATGCAGATTAATATTTACTGACTCACTGATGCTCCACTTAAGCATATACTACTACAAGAAGACTTAGTTGTACGAACCTTATAAGTTTTACTTATTTGAGGTATACATATCATTAGTGCAATTGACTAGACATACAAAGTATAAAAGTGGCCTGTCTGGACACTGCATAAGTCTGTGACACACTCTCATGCAGACATCACTATATACTTGGTAAACTGAGGAACAAACCCATAATTATCAATCTACAAATTGTGGAAAGGCAGAACAAAGAGTTCTAATTACGTGAACATATTCCAGATGGAGGAATGAGTCCAGAAGCATGTCACAGAGTTCTCATCTGGGTCCCATTACATCTAATGTCGTCTTTCTGTTACTCAACCTAAAAATGCTATCCAAAAGTGGTTGTACCTTGACAGTGAGGTGAACGAACTGCAGAACGTGCTCACCAAAGCAACACTAAATGTAGTTCAATAAAACTTGCACACCAACATAGCACTGCTAAATTTACTTCAGTAAAACTAATACATCTTTATAACACAATTCTTCTAAATGTACTGCAGTAAACTTTGCATGCCAACCCAAAGAAGAACAGCACGTTTAACCCTCAGCTAAAAAATAAACTCTGGATCAAATAACAAAATAATCTCCAATACATTCTTGGTTAGGTTGAAAGCATCAGGTAGTACTCAAAAATGCTTTTGAATTTTAACCTTTGCATTGTCAATACAATATTAATACCTAATGAGCAGTAAGAACTAGCATATCATATAATACTGTATAACAGAGAAGAATTCCAGGAGGTTTTATTGATGCCTACCCTGCTCCTCTGATGACTGTGAGAAAGGAACTTAAACTGTATCCAGTGTGGGTACTCATCTAGTGTGGGCTGGTAGGTTATTCCTTTACTCGTCTAGTGTGGGCTGGTCGGTTATTCATTTCACTAACTATTCTCTGACTGAAATATTTTTCCTTTAGGGCAGTTCTCAAAACAGACTTACTCCTAAGCTCCCTACAATACTGTGCCCTTTTAAAAGCTTCATGCATTCTAACAGAAATTCATTCTTGGGAACTTTATAAGCAAAGATTAGATCCCGTCTCAGTCTTTTGCAAGAGGGTAAAAGTCCTGGTTATCTCATATACTGTTATCTCTTTAAAAGACTTTCAAAAGGCCCACTGTTGAAACTCAGTGTCAACATTCCAGCATCAGTATTGCAATATAAAATAGCTAACCTTGAAAATATGCAAAGGTCTTTTATCGTGAAAATAAAAGCTATGCACAGTTTGACACATGTTAAAAGGGTGTGTGCCACAATTTATACTTTATTACTTCTTGAACTTCACACAGAAAAATTATGCTTGACCATTAAGACATGGAACAAGCAGGTACTACTTTGAATCAGATATGCATAGTTCATATAACAACTCAGCATCAACTAAACACCAGGGGCACTGGGGTTCTGAAGAATGGTATTAGTAATGCAGTTATCATGGACCACTGGGTTAGCCAGTGCCAAAGGATGGAGAACAGACTTTTCAGGAAAATAAGAACTGTATAAGAGACCTGATGGAATACATGCTTTCAATCAGATTTTTCTGGCTTTAAGCACTTAACACCAATGAACCTGTTAAAAATGTATGTCTTACTGTAGAAACCTTTATTTGTGCCAAAAGCAGAAACACTCACTAGAAGGGAGTAAACAATGAAGCTAGTCCCAGTGTGTAAATGAATGTACAACACCAGATGATTTAGCATTTGCTCTGTAAGGTACACTGCAACTAGGTAATTTTATTAACATTCGGACAGACATTATTCGGTAATACTAGGCCAAGCAATAACAGTGAAAAGGTTCAGGATTTGAATTCTAAGCTGCAGCTTTCATAATCCTGTAAACTACTTGCTAGCTCAGCTATTTTCTGGAACAAGTACAGTCCTAAAAATGTGTTTAACTCGTGAAAGATAGCTGGGGGATAATAAAAGCAAGCAAGGATAACTTTAGCAAAATAGATTGTAACAATTAATATAACAAAGTTATCAGTTGTCACCTACCTATTGGAAGTCTGCATTAATAAAACATCACCAGTGATGGTCCTATAACAACTAGATGTTGGATAATCCAGTGAACAACAGTATACATAAAACACAATTACAGCCTGGCTCATGGAACACAGCAACAAGGCAACCAAATACTATTGTATTCTCAAAGGTAAAGACACATGTCCCAAAACAGGAGTCCATACTCTCTGCACCTCTAAATTACCATTACCAATATATAAACAAGTCTGAGACCTGGACCTGCTCAATATCCCATTTTCCCCAGCTTTGCTATGGCACTTGTACTTTTTGCTACAACCTATCCCTAATAAGTGAAAGGAAAAACGTGAGAAATTAAATTCTGAAGGCAGCCTTTAGGGGGGTGAAAATGCCCATACATACTGAAGTATCCTCATGTCTGTGGTAATAAAGCAACGAAGGAATGAAGAAGTCCCTATCAATGGGCTGATCCTGCAAGATTAACAAGAGTGAATAAAAAGATGCAGTATTCTGGGGACAGCTGATGGACTTGTTGGATCATGCAAGGCAAAACTAACATTTCCAACTTTAGGATGGGCTCCACAAAGTGAGAAACAGCAGGATGTACAGACATCTGAAAGATGCAAACAGTCCAGCAGAAATAGAAAGTGTCTCTCAAAGCTTACCGAACAGTTAGAGACTTTTCTTTTATATCTGTGCATATTCTGATATATAGAAGGAATAATACAACTCCTAGCAGTGTATACACACACAAACAAACACATGCACACACAGTCCAGAATTATGCAATTTTGGTTCAGGAAAACTGTACAAAGGGCCATGTGTGCACGACTAGATACAATATAACTTAGTATTTGCAAGGATCCACTACCATCTGTCAAACTCTGTTTCTTCAAAATCATACATGCCACGTCTGTTTTGTAGATCTGTTCTTTTATCAAACAATGACTGTGTAATACAGCAAGACTGGTTACTGATTGTGTGAAGACATTACCCATAAATTCCTCTGCTGTGCAATCTTGGAGTTAGTATATTTATACCTGCAGGTGTGGTAATGTGGGAGAGGAGCTTGCCTCCCTCCCCTACTTAAAAAAAAAAACACTTTTTTTAATCTAGCTTCATGGTGTGTCAGAAGCAGGAAACAATACAGTGCTATAGTTCTATTTACACTAGAATTAAAATTTTGTGAGGTCTTAGGAATAACACAAATTAAAATAAAAAAAATGTGAAAGACAGTTCTGTTTTGTGACAAATTAACACTGCAGCTTTCTACACCAATGACAACATTTATTCTCATGCCATTGCAAATGCATAAATGTATTAGCAATAACAGAACATGATTCGCTTACATTTCTGTGTCAGTCGTGTAATATACACATTTGTGTCAACTTAGCATCTAAAAACACTATTTTTTTTTGTTTATTGGATTAAGAGTGGGACCTCGTTTAGGTTTTAATGTAAAAAAAAAAAAGCTATGTACTTGGAGCAACACCCCTCCCCCCCAAATCAGAAGATGACCAGAAGGTTAAAAAAACAAAAATGAGAAACCAAAGCATAAGATTCATATTCTGCTGAATATCAGATTATCACAAACTAGGAAATTGTCGAATAAAGGACTTAAAGGACTGTTGTGGAACCTCTTAGTTCAAGTGACTACCTCAGTACACAGTCACATGGGAGATACTGGTAATATCATACCATGACTTTCTGCGTTCTCTCACTTATCCAACATTTTATTCACTGAATTATATATAAGGTGCTTTAAAAATGTCTATTATTCTTCTACATGGAAATGCCAAAAGCCTTAACGAGCAAAAGGTACACAGTATGTACCATCAGCTCTTTGTTTACCTCTTCAATGAATACTGCATGATTCAAAGGTAGGATCGTCCCTTAAACCAATACTGTTCCACATCTACCAAAAAAGTACATCTTCTGTGTCATTAATATGTTCCCTTACATTACACAGAATTCTGCTCAGACTGATGGGTCCTGAAATGAAAAATTGTTTGATTCCGTTGTGGCCCCCCCACACACACACACCTTTGTAAACTTGTACTGCTATAGCCTGCTGCCTCATGTTCACATGCTAATGTTTTGTTTTACGTGATTATCAGGAGGCTTTCTAGATAGGAAGCCACTAGTATAGGTTCACTCTACCTTACTCACAAGAGGAGGAAACCTTTGTTTCCAATCACATAAAAACACTGCCCAGGTAGTGGCTACCTAGTAGGACACACAGGAAGATGAGATGCTCCGCAGAATAAGGAGAACACTTTTCTGAGTGACCACATCGCCACCATGCCCTTCCATAAAACACTGAATAAACCTATCAACCACCTATGAAGAAAAAGGAAGGTGCCAGCCATAGCACAGCATGAAATCAGAGCCATCCAGATCCTGCATAATAGGCACTTGTGAAGATACCTTATCACTCAGAATCGCTGCACACACAAGTGCACAGGAAGACTGAAAGTTCCACTAGAAGTTTTTTTGTTTTGTTTAAATCGAATGAAAATAAAAATCCACCAGACCACCACAAAGGAAAGGGGGAAATGGAAAAATTATAATTTTCTAGTAATTTCCACCCAGTTGAAGAGAAGATGAAATAAGCTGCCAAAATGTGGCTGGAGTCCGACCATTAGGAGGTTCAGTCACTGGTAGGCAGAGTACTAGGGCATGGGGAAGACATCCCACAACAGCAGAATGACGGTCTGTAAAATATTACAGAAAATTGGATATGTTCAAAAACAGTTACTGCTGCTCAAACTGCAAATAATGAAGCAGAAAGCTTCTACGTAGAAGGACAGTTTTCAGAGAGAGAAAAATCAGAACCTAAAAAGCAGTCAAGTAAGTAAAGTTTGACTTGGCATATGATCAGCTCAGATCTGTAGCTCCATCACAAGTAAGCATCTCACACAGATAATAAATCTAATTAAAAAACGAGGTGTTTTGACTCATTGCCTGACCTATGAGCTTAAAACAAGATTCTTGAGAACACAAGTACATCAGTTGTGCTCTCAGTGATAGAGAAGCATTACTACCAGGACTGCCATGGACAAATGTCATAGTTCAAGAGTCCCGTTGACAGCTTTAGATGTCCATGCATAGCTCAGCTCAACTGTGCCAACACTGCAAGTATAGTATTTGAAAACTGAACACGATTACAGAAAGTGCACCTCAACGAAGCATAAAGAAAATATTCAGCTGGCGAGCCTCGTACTGTTTCAGTTTCCTGAGTCAAAGCAAAGCTTTGCTATGCAGCTGGCTTTTGCACTTTGTTGTGGTTACTTGATATCCAAGATATCTTGTAGTAATGCTAGTGTAGCGCCCTCGTCCACAATTAGCAACACGTGTTGTAGCATATTTGTTTTCTTTCAACAGATACGGGACATAATAGATAACGATAAAAGGGAAAGTATCAAATTACGTGTGGTGAGCGTCTTTCTATTTAAGGTAATTTAAATTGTTCAAACTTTCAGTGCCGAAACTTTTGTGGGTGAGTATCAATCATCTATAAGTATAGCAGAGAAGAGCGCACGCTTTCTTAAAAAAATAAATGCACAAATAAATAAAAACTGCGCCCTTTAACAGGCTGGCCTTTACGGCGCCCTAGGTGGTCGCCTAGTTCGCCTATGCCTAAGGCCGACCGTGATAGTTTGTACACCATCAGAAGGCAAGTTATTAGTCTATAGTTTTTAGGATAACATGTAGGTTCACTGTTACGGAGGAGTATCATTTTTCCTGTCATTAACCAGTCTGGTGTCTCATCAGGATGTGTATATTAGTAGTACTGGCTCAAGGCTAAATCTTTGTGTAAAAATTTTAATACTTTCCGCTAAAAGTTAGGTACTGCATTTGGGCCTGAGGTTTTCTAACTAGGAGCTTGTCTTAATTTTGCTTCACTTTCTCTGGCCATTACTTCACCCATTTCATATCCTCTATGTTTGAACTTCCTTCTGTTTCTTTTAAATGTTGCATCCATTCAGCATCTTTTTTATGTTAAAAGGCAAAACACCAGGACTTGGAGATGGCTGTAGTATCCAGTATAAAATCCTTTATTCGACACAAGCGCTTTCGTGGCTAGCCCCACTTCTTCAGATGTCTAATACATTTTAAAAACAACTCTTCGTTTAAATATCCTCTTAGGACACATGATTAAAACCAACCAATACATTGTTCTGGTGTGAACAATCAAATTTAAAGCAACATCCTACAAGGTACATGCCATTAACTCAACTAGAAATCTGAATGTATATGTATACACTTCGAAAAGCCTATATATAAAGTATCTAGATTCAAATTTCCATAACATTCCAGTTTGCAGTCACAAACACATAATATATCTGCACATATTTACATTTTCCACTGCTGTTCTCCAAAACACATAAAAGCCCGTAACAAGAAGTCAGTAATTTATCATACAAATGACTCCACAGCACATCTTGCCTAAAAAGATGGCTAAGCTTTCACTTAGGATATTTCAATTTACAATCACAAAGAATATATCTGCACATGTTCATATTTCCCTCTTATGTTCTCCAAAACAAATTCAAACCTGTAACAAGAAGTCAGTTATCTTTGTTATGTTGCACGGGGTCTTCATAAATATTTCCCCAAAATGTGTTTATTTCTTCTTTTTTTTGGTGAGGTTTCTATTCTTTTTGCTTTGTTTCCCAGTTTCCTATAAAACTTTTTTTTTGGATTATCAATGAATTGCTTCTTTTTCAATTTTCTTTTATGTTTATCTGCATATTTTCTAAGTTTTCTTGCCTGAGCTGATATCTGTAGTTTATTATTTTCAATAGTGTATGATAGATCCTGGTCTGTTCTGATACCGTGTTTGCTTTTATCATGCCTTTCTTTCTAAGTATTTTTGTTGATCTGTTACATAATGTATACTCTTCTAACAGTGACACTTATTGTCTTAATTGCTTTGCAGTTTTCTCAATTTGCTGTTTCTTTGGTGGCATTTTATTTTGTCACTTCCTTTCCCTTTCTGCTCTGCATTTTTGTGGTATGACTTTATCTGCCATTAATTTAGCTGCACAGTAATATATCCTATTTGCTTCTGTTATATCACATACATTTCTACTAATAGTATTGATTACTGTGTTCAACTATTTTATCAGACTTCTAACATTTTGGGCCTTGTTTACTTTATGTAATCCATTTCTTTCGTTTATCTTAATACGTCTATCTATCTCTAATAATTCAAACAACTCTTCCTTTAGATCATTTTCTTCTAAACTGAGGGCACATTCTTTGCTCTCTGTTTCCTACAAGGATTCTACAGAAAGTTCCAGAACATCTTCCTGTGACATACCTTCTTCAGCTGCATCCTGTGTCATGTGTTGCTTCTTCGTATGGGTACTCACTAACCCATCACTCCACAACATTGCCTGCATCAGAGTTGTCACTGTTTCTAGCTCCTTCCATTGCTGTGTAACTTCAGCTGAACTTTTGTACGGGTTTCCTACTGAAGATTCCAGAACATCTTTATGAGGTAAGTGATCAGATGCTTCCTGTTCTACCTGTTTATGTATTTATTTATTTGACATTTGTTGACCAGGATGGTCCGACTAGGCAAAGGCCTTTTTTCAGCAGAGACCCAGGCAGAAAAGCTCCACGTTACAACAATAAGATTAACATGAAAAAGTAATGTACATAAACATGTGGCAGACTATGAAGTATTAGTAAAAATATCCCTTGTTAGTAACAATAAGAAGAAAGCGACAGAGTGAGGATAACAGGTACCAGCAGGGAAAGGAAGCAAGAAAAAGTAAAAGTCATGTTGGGGCTATCTGAGTCTAAATTTGAATAAAAGGAGGGGGTAGGGGAGAGTAAAGCAGAGAGAGCAGGATTAAAGTAGTGTTGGGGTAGGGGCAGGGTTCAGGTGGTATCATCACAGAGACATGTCCAGGGGCTGTTTACATGTTGTTTGAGTGTTTTCCTCAATAACAGACTAAGATTCAGCTTACACATATGTCGAACAATTAAAAAATACGCAAAACATGGGAACCCTTTATAGAAACAAAAACTTCCTAACGGATACCTCTAGAATTGCTATTGTCAGAACCCACCTACTGTTTAGTCTACTCTACGCCTCGCCCATCCTTATCAACCTTAGAAAAACTGACTTAGACAAATTAGAAACATGCTACAACAAAATAACAAAATTTGTCACATACTCTTCATACAGGACACACCACTGTCTCACTCTAAAAAAACTCACCTGGCTAGAACAGCCACAACTACTAACTTATAACCAGTTAACTATGGCTGACAAACTACTGTATTAACCTAAGAAAACTGCAGCTCTTCTAAATGTGCTTCAGCCGTTATCCAACATAAGTAAACTCCGCTGACCAAACAAATCACTACTCCAAGTCATTAAATCTAAAAACACTGCTGGGGACTGCCTATGTTCCTACCATGCTGCTAAATCTTGGAATTTGTTACCTCAGTCTACCAGAAGCACCCCCAACCTAACCCAGTTTAAAAACTCAAACAACACTTACCAGACGCATAGCTTTGCTCATGTAACAGCCCAGGCTAAGTATAAACTAATATAAGTATTTCTGTCTCTCTCACAAAACTGTCTCTGTAACGTGTTACTGTCTCACACACACTTGCATTTCTTTTTTTTTCTTATTCTACCTGTTCACTATCACACTTTCTTAAACAAAAAACCCTCAAGCTTACCTTCACAACCAAAATCGTTCACCTTTTACTCCTTTTACTCATCCCTGCCTTCCTCACTTCTTCTTCCAGCTGTTTCCTTGATTAATAAAATGGAACAGAACCTGTTACAAACACACGAGTCTCCATTCCTTTACTACAAATTGTATATTATACTGCATAGATAAGGTCACTAAGATTCCATATACCAATTAATTATGAATCACAATAAGAACCAAATAATCAGACTTTCCTATACTGCTCAGTTGTATTGTTATTTATACTATGACTTCTTGCTAACCTCACCTGATTATTTCTGCTGTTTATGTACTTCACAGTACAATTGCACTGTACATTTCTTTATCATTGTATAAAAAGCATTCATGTTATGAATCTTATTACTGTGTTACTGTGCTCTGTCTTGATGTGGAGCTTTACTCCATGGGTCACTGCTGAAAAGGGGTTCTCCCAGTCAGACTCTCCTGCTAAACAAATGTAAAATAAAATAAATTAATAAAATAAACTTGGGTATTCATTTTTCCATCATGCTGTGATATTTCATAAGTTGGATTTTCTCCACTAAATCCTTTGCTTTGCAGGTGATCCATAACTTCAGTTTCCATTTCTTTAATTTCTTCATTACTAACCCTCTTTTCTACTTTCCCCCTTTGTTTTATTATTTTTTGTATTGTGACATTTTCCATATCTAGAGTGGATATAAAAAGTGTACACACCCCTGTTAAAATGCCAGGTGTTGTAATATAAAAAATGAGACCACAATAAATCATTTCAAAACTTTTCCCACCTTTAATGTGACCTATAATCTGTACAATTCAATTGAAAATCAAACAAATCTGTTATTGGAAAATATAAAAAATAAAAAACGTACAATACGCCGGTTGCATAAATGTGCACACCCTTAAACTAATACTTTATTGTGTGTGCACACCCTTAAACTAATACTTTATTGTGTGTGCACACCCTTAAACTAATACTTTATTGTGTGTGCACACCCTTAAACTAATACTTTATTGTGTGTGCACACCCTTAAACTAATACTTTATTGTGTGTGCACACCCTTAAACTAGTACTTTATTGTGTGTGCACACCCCTAAACTAGTACTTTATTGTGTGTGCACACCCTTAAACTAATACTTTATTGTGTGTGCACACCCTTAAACTAATACTTTATTGTGTGTGCACACCCTTAAACTAATACTTTATTGTGTGTGCACACCCTTAAACTGATACTTTATTGTGTGTGCACACCCTTAAACTAGTACTTTATTGTGTGTGCACACCCCTAAACTAGTACTTTATTGATGCACCTTTTGATTTACTTACATCATTCAGTCTTCTTGGGTACACACCTGCCATCAATTAAAGAGACTCTGATTTTCGGGGGCGTGGCCAAGGATGAACACAGGATAGCAGCAGATTTCTTCAGCTCCACCAATTTCATTACACTGACAGGAATTAATTACTTAAAAAATTAATTTTTGAAGTAATTTTCTTTCTAAATACGTTTGTTTTATATAGTTCTTGAACTATATCTAAAAAAGAAAGGAAATCTTAACAATATTCCTGTCAGAAATCACTGTGGAAATTTTCCTGTCAGTTTATCAGTCTGAAATGAGTTCCAGTAAGACAAATTCTCAAGACTCCAGCATTAAGAAAGAACTTCAGTCTCTGATAATTATAATCCAGCAACTTACTGATAAAATGGATAAAATGGATACTAAAATAGACACCTTCATAGAAAAACTACAAAACAAATAGACCTGTTACATACAGACCTGCAACAACAGAAGAACCAGATGACAGGCATAGAAGAAGCTGTGAATGACATGGAAAATAGAATCCAAGAAGAGGAAATCAACATTGAGTTTCTGCTGAAACAAAATACACATTTACAAACAAAGCTGGATGACCTGGAAAATAGATCTGGGCAATAACATTAGGATTTTTGGACTGCCAGAAAATATTGAAGGTAACAATATTACTTCTTTTTAACAACTTGGCTCCCTAAAACTTTAGACTTACCAGAAGCATTCTCTTTTGGTATCGAAAGAGCACATAGATCTATAGCTAATACTAACTCTAACAAAAAATATCCTAGATCAGTTATAGTTAGATTTCTATCATCTTTTGATAAAGAGATGGTTCTTAAATCTGCTTGGGCTAAAGCTCCTGTTAAGATTAATGAGACAACTGTGCGTTTTGACAATGACTATTCTTCCATGGTAATAGCTAAAAGAAAAGTTTTTCTGCCACTAATAAGGGAGCTTAAAAAAGCACAGTTTAAAACATACCTTCTGTTTCCTGCCAAGCTTAAAATCTTCCTTCCTGATGGTCCTAGGGTTTTCGATGATTTAGACTCTGCTTTACTGTTTGTCAAAGAAAAAAGGATTTTGGATAAAATAGAAGAAATGGAATGGGCTAGTTCTTCATTAAAGAGATTGGCAACTGAAGCTTCGTGGAAGACTTCAGAGAAGAAGAAGAGACTAAAAAACAAATGATTTGCCATATGTTTTTTTTCTCTCTCATCATTTTAGTTCATTATTAATCTTTTTGAATATAGTTCCTGCATTTCCAGAAAGCCACAAATATTTTGGAAAAGATTTAATCAAAGTTATTCTCTATGTGCAAAGAAATGTTTTGTTTCATAACCAGTCAAAATACCTGAAGATTTAATGGCAAGCTGTGATTCAATTTGTTTCTCTTTCTGAAAAGAAGTAATGTTAGTAATTTGATACATTTTTTATCTTTACCTTTTTTCCTTCTCCTTTTATTATTTTCTTTGTTTAAACAATGACATTCTATTTAGATTATGTAGTGGGTAAAGGGTGGGGAGGGCAGGGAGAGAACAGTAATGAAAATATCATTAATAGAATAATAACATATTTATTCCTTGTAAAAGTTTTTATAAGTTCTTCAAATGCTATTTCTAATTATACTTTCTTGATTATACTGCTTATGCCTGTTTGTAAATAATCTGTTATGCTTTAACTAATAATAATCAGAACTAAATAAGAGTAAATAATATGTTTTATTTTAACTCTATTAATATAAACAGTAAGTAACATTCCATTGTATATACTTCTTACAGCTTTCTCTTACATTTTTTTATTTCTGCCTCACTCCCTTTTATTTTCTACTCTCTTTTTCTTTTCTTTATTAATATATAGAAATGCTTTTGATTGTGTGGGCACAGTGAATAATAGGATTTGTATGAAAATTGAGTTGGGAGAAGAATGTTGAGTTTTATTGCTTGTTGGTAATTTTGGGCTTAATTTCACTTACATAGAGGCTGTAATGATATGTGGAATACATTGTGATGGTTTTGTCATGTTTAGATGCATTTACACTGCTAAATGAATGTTTGTCACTAGCTTTTAATAAGTTTCCCACCAAAATGTTAAGAGAGACAATCTGAGATGTGGGCTGTCTCATGCACAGTGTTCATGAGTTACTTCAGAAGCTTCAGCTCACAGAATTCTCACAGAGAAACTGAAAGCAGTTAGTATAACCTTTGACATAGTTATCACACTGACACACCACAGATTCAGGAAAATACTCTATTCATAAAATATGTCAGTTATAATGTTTTGTTTCATAACCAGTCAAAATATCTGAAGATTTAATGGCAAGCTGTGATTCAATTTGTTTCTCTTTCTGAAAAGAAGTAAGAGGCTGTAATGGTCTGTGGAATACATTGTGAAGGTTTTGTCATGTTTACATGCATTTACACTACTAAATGAATGTTTGTCACTAGTTTTTAATAAGTTTCCCACCAAATTGTTAAGAGAGACAATCTGAGATGTGGGCTGTCTCATGCACAGTGTCCATGAACTACTTCAAAAGCTTCAACTCACAGAATTCTCACAGAGAAACTGAAAGCAGTTAGTATAACCTTTGACATAGTTATCACACTGACACACCACAGATTCAGGAAAAATACTCTATTCATAAAATATGCCAGTTATAATGAGTCTAAATGATGTAGTTTCTTGTAGTAAGTAAATGTCTTATTTTAGAAGGCATAGAAAATGAAACATTTATTTAAATGTTTTGAAAATCTACTTAACAGCAGCATAATAATCTGTGTTAAAAATTTGTGTTCCAAACATATACTTTACTATAACTCATTTAATTCATCTGATTGACAAGCATAAATAATCTTATAACTCTATTCTGGAAGAAATGTCATGTGATATATTTTAAAGCAGTAGGTTAGCATGATTGTAAAATATGGTTACTAAAATGTGTTTGCTGTGCATTATTTTGTATAAAGCAGACAGATTTATTCTAGGGACAGCAAGTAGGATAGTGCTCAACAAAGACACAACTCAGTGAGATCAGATATATATATATATATATATATATATATATATATATATATATATATATATATGTGTGTGTGTGTGTGTGTGTGTGTGTGTATGTATGTATGTGTATGTGTGTGTGTGAGTGTGATGGCTTTTTTTTTTTATATAATAATGCAAGTGTTTCTGAGAATCTGCATAACTATCCAATATGATTTATAATAATTTCTATGAATACAATATTTTACTCTATTGACAAAATGAATGTTTGCCACAAGTTTTAATAAGTTTCCCGCCAAAATGTTAAGGGAGACAATCTGGGATGTGGGCTGTCTCATGCACAGTGTCCATGAACTACTTCAAAAGCTTCAACTCACAGAATTCTCACAGAGAAACTGAAAGCAGTTAGTATAACCTCTGACCTAGTTATCATACTGACACACCACAGATTCAGGAAAAATACTCTATTCATAAAATGTCAGTTATAATGAGTTTAAATGATGTAGTTTCTTGTAGTAAGTAAATGTCTTATTTTAGAAGGCATAGAAAATGAAACATTTATTTAAATGTTTTTGAAAATCTACTTAACAGCAGCATAATAATCTGTGTTAAAAACTTCTGTTCCAAACATATACTTTATTATAATTCATTTAATTAATCTGATTGACAAGCATAAACAATTTTATAATTCTATTCTGGAAGAAATGTCATGTGATATATTTTAAAGCAGTAGGTTAGCATGTTTGTAAAATCTGGTTACTAAAATGTGTTTGCTGTGCATTCTTTTCTATAAAGCAGACAGATTTATTCTAGGGACAGCAAGTAGGATAGTGCTCAACAAGGACATAACTCAGTGAGATCAGATATATATATATATATGGTTCTAGGACGGAAGATCGACACGCAAAAGACCGACACCGACTTCACCGACGCGAAAACACCGACACAGAAATAACCGACAGTACAAACCACGGACATTTCACAGGTAAGGGGTTAAAATTCGCTAATCAAGCCTACCATGTTCAGGTAAGGTGGCAGTGTTATGCATGTGTGAAATTTAAACCCCTTACCTGAACATGCTAGGCTTGATTAGCGAATTTTAACCCCTTACCTGTGAAATGTCCGTGGTTTGTACTGTCGGTTATTTCTGTGTCGGTGTTTTCGCGTCGGTGAAGTCGGTGTCGGTCTTTTGCGTGTTGATCTTCCATCCTAGAACCATATATATATATATATATATATATATATATATATGTGTGTGTGTGTGTATGTGTGTGTGTATGTACGTGTGTGTGTGTCTGTGTGTATGTGTGTGATGGCTTTTTTTTTTAATAATGCAAGTGTTTCTGAGAATTTGCATAACTATGCAATATGATTTATAATAATTTTTATGAATACAATATTTTACTCTGTTGACAATAATGAGTTTAAGTAAATGCTCATATACAAACAATTCAAGATTTTTTTTTTGGAAGCTGTTAATAGTATTCACATGACAGAAAATAGATGCATCTTAATATATGTAATGTCTGAATCATATTAGCCAAAGTTTTTGATTTAAATGAATGTTAGAACCTAATTTTCTCTCCTCTTGATTTCTAACATCAAAATTATTTGAATGCTATTTGAATACAAGTGTTATATATTACATAGATCTATATAGTAGTATGAACAGTTTTTTTAAAAAAAAAAAGTTTATTTTAGTTTATATGATGCTGTTTTACCAAATGTGTAGTTTTATCTTGATAGATAATTGAATTGAAAGCTGTTAACCTCAGTTAAATATAACTAGTATTAAATTGATAAGGTGGTAGCTGAGGTACTGCTGCTTAGGGTAGGGGGTTAACTTGAGTAGTAAATACTACTCTAAGTTGGAGTTTTCAACTCCAGGCTGGATGCAAGGTTTAATCCTTACATTATTTTCACTTGTTCATTGTTATATGTATATAGTTTTGACATCCACAATATATTTTGTATACTCATTGTCACTACAAACAAAATTGAATCCTATACAAAATCCCATAAGAGATTTAATAAATACAGCTATATTTAAAGGTACACCTAAAAGAGGAGATGTAACATTATTTATCTTGTTATTTGTTATTTTGATCATAATATTCTTGAGTTTTAAAAATGCCAAATGACATCTTTAAAAGGAATTTCTTTAAACATTAATGGATTGAATAATCCGTGTAAAAGGGCAAGCCTAATAAGATACATTAATTTACACAAGGCCAATCTAGTCTTCCTACAAGAAACCCATCTCTTGAAAAAAGATATTAATAAACTAGCCACTAATAAGTATACAGTATTGGTTAGTTCAGAGCACACTCAGAAAAAAAGAGGAGTGGCTATTTTATGGAATAAAAGTATGCCCATTCCTAAAACCATTAAGTCTTTTCAGGATGACAAAGGAATGTTTTGTATGGTTACAATACAAATTAATGGGAAGACTTACACTTTAATTAATGTATATTGGATACCTAGAATTGGTATTAATACAGTGAAACATATTGATAAGATCATATCATTCTCTATAGGGGATATTATTTTAGCTGGTGATTTTAATTGTATACTACATGAAAGTGATACTACCACTATAAGGAAAAGAAGAATTATATCTAATGCAAAACATTTAAATGATTTTGCTAATTCTTATCATTTGAATGATATTAATAATCAGATAGATTCAAAATCATTACCATACACCTTTTTTCTAACAGATACAAAACTTATTCAAAAATAGATAGGGTCTTTATTTCTAACCAGATGGTAACAGATTTAATTAATTCCAAAATCATTTCATATCCTATATCTGATCATAACTCAATTGTTTTTGAATTCATGATAAAAAATACTCATAATGTTCAGATCAAAAGGATACCAGCATACTTAACTCAGCTAAAAGACTATAAAGAATATATACTTTCAGAAGTACAACATTTTCTAGACATAAATAATACTCCTGAAGTCTCCATTGTCTATGTTTGGGATGCCTTAAAATCATATCTATATGGACAAAGTATCAGATGGTATAATAATAAAAGGAAATCTTGGGATAAGGAATTGTTAGATATTCAAAGTAAATTAGACTCTTATAAACATAATAATAAAGAAAATATTATGGACAAGAAAGTTATTGAAGAAATAAACAAACTAAATGAGAAATACAAAGAAATTTTAACTCATAAAGTTAAAATAACTTTAGAGAAATACAAGTTTTGTCTTATTCAATAAGCCCCAAATACTTACATAGACTTAAAAATAAAACAAAAGATTGAATAAACAAAACCATATCAAAGAAATCTTTTCTCTAAGGAAAAGAAGAATGTTTCTAGTATACCAGAAATACTGGATGAATTTAGAAATCACTTTCACAAGATTAACCATAACAACATTAACATGGAACCTAAAGATAAAATAAAGGAGTTTATAACCACAAACATGAATAAAAGCTTAATAAACAACAGATTAAACTATTGGACAAGAGTATTTCATATACAGAAGTTATTACACAAATAAATAAGCTTAAATCAAACAAAGCACCGGGTAATGATGGTATTATACCAGAGATATATAAAATCCTTTCTAAAACTACATATTCATTAATACATAAGGTTTTATTTTGGCCCAAACTGAGTTAATAACCCCCATCTTGGCAATATACATTTATTTCACCAATTTTAAAACCTAGTAAAGATCCAACTAGATGTTCTTCATATCGACCCATCTCATTACTTAATGTTGATTATAAAATGTTTATGAGTATTTTTGCTGATAGATTGAAGACAATCATCCCGGCATTATAGATATAGATCAGACGGGCTTCATTGTAAATAGAAATACTTTTGATAATATAAGAAGAACTTTAACATTAATTGATTTTGCAAATAGGAAAAAGAAAGATTTAACACTTATTAGTCTTGATATAGGTTCAGCATTTGATTCAGTAAGTTGGGACTATCTGTTTACCTTACTGAAATGCACAAACTTCTCTGATGCATTTGTAAATTTAATTGAGCATTTATACAAAGGAACGCTGGCTTATATTAAGGTAGGAACATATGTTTCACAAAAATACCCATTCTTAAAGGTACAAAGCAAGGATGTCCACTTTCTCCACTATTATTCACTTTAGTAATGGAGCCTTGGGCTAATTTGATTAGAAACAGTACTGACATAGAGGGTTTTGAAATAGGCGAAAATACAACATCAAAATTCAACTTTTGCAGATGATGTTCTAATTACATCAGCAGGATCTAATTCTTCTATGCAGTCTTTATTTGATAAAATGATGAATTTTAAAAGTATTTCTGGTTTAATATTCAATGAAGATAAAACTAAAATACTACCTATATATACACGAAAAAATATTCTCATTAGTGATTTTACTAAATATGTACCCAATTCAGGTCAGATAACTTATTTAGGTATAATACTATCTAAAGATATTAAATCTATTATATATAATAACTATAATACCTGTTTTCTTAATATACAAAATCTTTTTAATACCTGGAATAATATGTTTTTTACTATGGAGGAGAGACTTACAATTATTAAAATGATAATATTCCCTAAGATTTTATACTTAATACAATCAATAATACTTTCACCTACAAAAATAATTATCAAGAAACTGAATACACTAATGTTAAATTTCTTATGGGCACCTAATTGACCTAGGATTGCATTAAAGAAACATACTAATAGCTGGTCTCAAGGGGGCATTTCTTTTCCAGACTTTAATTTATATATTATCTCTTCTATTATAAAAGTTATTACTTTCTTAATAGATCAGTCATATATCTGCAAAATGGAAAGATTATTGGGAGCTAATTAGTATGCACTTCATGAAAATCTCCTTAACACATAAAAATATGATTGTAAATAACTCCATGTTGTGGTTGCTAAAGGCATTTTGTACTTCACCTATTACACCTAAACATATGGTTTGTTACCCATTAAATATTATTATTAGTTATCGTAACTTTATATTCATGCACCCTAAGTATAGGGAATGGAATTTTATTGTATTCCCTATAATGTATACTCAGGGTATGCTTATGTCATCTACTTCTGAAGGAGCTCATTTAGCTATAGATAATGATCTAAAGTACTGGTATCAGCTGATATCTGATAATAAAGTTAAAATCTAGATTTCTTAAAACAAGAATTTGATCTAAGAGAAACTTGCTGGTTAGAGGTTCAGATCTTTAGACATCTCATTGATAGAATAGATCTAATGTATATAACAGTTAAAGAATCTATTCCAAAACTGATTGATTACTTGATATTAAATTTACAGCATAAAGTTTCTGATAAAGGTAAACTTTCATATATACATAAAATTATCAGACAAGAAACTTTTTACAGTGTAGATTCATACTGGAATTATTTCACCTCTATTAATGGGGACCCACCAACTCAACAAGATAAACAATATATATTGGAATCTGCTTATAGAACTACATCTTCCATTGTCTGGAGACTTTATACATGGAAATTTTACATAGATCTTTTATACACCTTTGATGATGAATAAAATAAATAATAAAGATAATCTATGTAAGAGATGTAATGTAGAAATTAATGCTGACTGGGCTCATATGTTTTATGACTGTATGAAGTTGAAAGAATACTGGAAGTCAATTAATGAATTTTTGCAGGCTCTTTTTACAGATAATTTCATTGTTTCTAAGTCTCTTATATTATTCAACACACCTGTACCTCAATGTGTTAAAAAGATTATGCATTCCTTGTTATGGTCTATCCTAGCAGTGGCCAGGAAAATAATAACTAGAAATTGGTTTTCAGATACACCTCCTTTGTTCAATGAATTTAAAATGTTATGAATATAATGTGCCATATGGAAATAAGCACAATTAGAATGAGAACAACTAGAAAAACATCATATTATATTGTATGGGATAATTTAGAAAATTTGTTAAAAAAATTCTAATTTCAATAGCACGGTATTTTAGTTTAATTAATTGATCTAATTGTAGTGGATGTCTTTGTAAATACTTTAGTTGTTTTGTTGAATATTATAATAATACCTATTTTTAATTACTTGTATAAAATTGTTATGATATTTCTCTTATATGTTAAAACAATAAACCTGTTTTGAAAAAAAACAAAATTAAAGAGACTCTGATTAACCCCAAATAAAGTTCAGCTATCCTAGTAGAATTTTCCTGACATTTACTCAGTTGCCTGCTACAGCAAAAGCCATGGTTCACAGACAGCTTACAAAGCATCAGAGAGATTTCATTGTTAAACAATATCAGTCAGAAGAAGGGTACAAAAAATGTTCACAGCACTGGATATACAATGGAACAAAGTGAAGACAGTCATCAAAAAGTGGAAAAATATGGGACAACAGTGACATTGCAATGAACTGGATGTCCCTCCAAAATTGATAAAAGGACAAGACAAAAACTGGCCAGTTAGGCTGCCAAGTGACCTACAGCAACACTGAAGGAGCTGCAGGAATTTCTGGCAAGTACTGGTTGTGTACTACATGTAACAACAATCTCCCATATTTTCTATATGTCTGGACTATAGGGTAGGGTTGCAAGATGGAAGCCTTTTTCTTACACAGAAAAACATTCAGGCCTGGCTAAAATTTTCAAAACAGTACATCAAGTCTCCCAAAAGCATCTGGGAAAATGTGTTATGGTCTGATGAGACCAAGGTTGAACTTTCTGGCCACAATTCCAAAAGTTACGTTTGGCGCAAAAACAAAACTTCGCATCACCAAAAGAACACCATCCCCACAGTGAAGCATGGTGGTGGCAGTATCATGCTTTGGGGTTGCTTTACTTCAGCTGGAACTGGGCTTTAGTCAAGGTGGAGGGAATTATGAACAGTTCCAAAACCTTCAGGCATCTGCTAGAAAGCTGAAGCTAAAGAGGAATTTCAATTTTCAACATGATAATGACCCCAAACATCCATCCAAATCAACAAAAAAGGCTTCACCAGAAGAAAATTAAAGTTTTGTAATGGCCCAGTCAGAGCCCAGACCTAAATACAATAGAAAATCTGTGGGGTGACCTGAAGAGGGATGTGCACAAGAGATGCCCTCCCTATCTGACATATTTGGAGCACTTTTGCAAGGAAGTGTGGGCAAATTTTGCCAAGTCAAGATGTGCCATGCTGAAAGACTGCTACCCAAGAAGATTAAATGCTGTAATTAAAGCAAAAGGTGCTTCAACAAAGTATTAGTTTAAGGCTGTGCACACTTGTGCAACCAGCTGATTGTACGTTTTATTATATTTTATATTTTTCCCCTAACAGATTTGTTTTTCAATTGAATTGTACAGGATATAGGTGATATTAAAGTTGGGTAAAGTTTTGAAATGATTTATTGTGGTCTCATTTTTTTTATATCACAAAAACCTGGCATTTTAACAGGGGTGTGTACACTTTTTATATCCACTGTAGGTGCCTTTGCCTTTATTTCTCTTCAAATATCTTTGGTGTTGATTTTTGTATTGATTAGTTTTTACTTTCTCCTTTGCATAGATATTGCTCCATATCAAATCTTTTTTTCTTTCTCATTTCATATTTCTTCTTTGGATGTCTGCAGCTCACCTGTTTCTCCTTAATTTGGGGACTCGTTCAGTCAGGCTGTGACAACCTGTGTTAGACTGTCTACACTAAATCCTTCACTTCACAGGTATTCCATAACTTCAGTTTCTATTTAACTTCTGTATGACTAATCTTCTCATCTACATTCCCCTTTCAGTTCTTATTTTATTTCATTCATGTATTTATTTTTTGTATTGTAAAGGTTTCCCCATCAGGGTGCCTTTTCCCTGTATTTCTTTTCAAATATCTTTGGAGATGCTTTTTTATTTATTTGCTTTGCTTTCACCTTTGCATAAATATTACACCACATTAGATCTCCTTTTCTTTCCCGTGTTCACGTTTCTTTTTTATACCTTTCAAAAATCTCAGGATTGTGTTCTTATATTTTCTAACTTCCTCTGTTCCTTCTTTTTCCAGGCGAACAAAAGTTTCTACATGTATGTAATGTTTTCCTTACATATGTTGTATTAATGAACACAAATTTGTATTTGAAGCTTTTGACAGTTTTCCTTGTGTAACTATTTTTCTTTCCTATAATTTCTGTCTTAATCTTTCTGAAGATCTTCTATCTGGAAATTCCTAGCTACTTGCATAATAACATCGATACATAATTTCTTCCTTATCCTCAACAGTCCACGGAATCATCTTAATAGCTGTTGTGTGGCCTCAGTGTTTGTGCTTTTTGTGGACTACTGCTTCCTTCTATAACAGGGGTCCATCCTCCTCCTGACCCTGGTCTATCCCTGTTGTAGAAATGTTCCATGCCCTGAGGATATTACACTGATATTTTTTCAAGTCCTGGCACCATTGCGTACACCAGGACTGGGCACTTGTTTTATCCTGAAACTTCTGCATCAATCTCTTTTACTTTTGAACTTACCTCTGTCCATGATACATACCCCTTTCAAGACTCCCGTGATTCCTAGCCTCTTTTGAACATTATCTTGTGTTAACTCTCCGATAGCAGTGAGCTTGACCTTTCTGAGGATTCTTTCCTCTTGTAAATATGTATACAAAACAATGGCAGACATAGTCTGTGGAGTTTGGGAATGGCTCACACTACACCAGTCTATACATGCACATAAGCCTCAGCAATTCCACCCCATAGCTCTAAATAACAGAGTACAGCTCCACCAGCATACAGAACTTGGTACTGCAGACAATCTGTTTTACCAGCAGGTTCGCTCTGCAATACCTAACCTCAAATACAGATGGAGGCTCTGCTTTTCTGAGAACCTCACTGAGTTCAAAGAACATTTGAGATTGTAGCACTTACCTAATTGATGTATAACACCCACAAGCATATTTTAATGCAGGCTATCATTGTGGTGATTCACATAACTGTAGTTTTCCTCTCTTAGAGAGACCACACCATGCTAGAAAATAATTTATCATATTGATGTTGCCTGTGTTACTAGACTGTATGCAAAGCATTTTAGGTTCATACGTTCATAGGTGTTTAATAGGCTAATGACCACAAGGGCCTTTTTAAGCCTAGCTATGTATCCCAAATCTCTGAAAAGTTCTGATACCCTTGATAAGTGTTACCATGGGCCTGGCGATAAACCATTTATAGGTTGCCTCTGTCCGTTAGAGACATAGATGCCAAACCAGGGACGAATTTCCAGTTTCCCTTCCAATTTCCAAGTTACACTTGAATTGGGTTAGGGAGGAATTCTGTTCACATGGATGGGGAGTCTATTCCATAGATGGGATAGTCTCTGGGATACATACCTATCTCTCCAGAATGTCCTATTTATATCATAGGAAAGGTTTATGTCTTTAGAACAGGTAATTCTGGTGTTTGTTTTGTGGATATGCAGGAGGTCCATCAGAGTGGGGTCTGACAATGCCCTGTATGCCAGGCATAGATCTTCCCTCAAAAGGCTGTAGGAGACAGAATACAGGGATATGTCTTTGAGGCAATCTGTATAGGACATTTTACTTATGCCCTGTATTCTTTTAGTGAGGAACCTCTGTGGGCATTCCAATTGTTGGATATGTCTGGTTAGGTACATGCCAAAGGGGGCCTTATACTCAATGACAGGTCTGATGAATGCCAAATACAGTGGAACAATGACTTCCTTGGACTTAGATGCCATACCTTTGTCTATAAGTTGCACAACATAGAAATATTTCCTCACCACTGTAGACACATGATGGTCAAAGGCTAGATTAGTATCTATGTGTGTCCCTAAGTCCCTGACTACTGAATTAACTCTAAGGGGTGTGTTGTCAATATGATAGTTACCAGGGATGGATGACTTCCCAAAGGATACTATTTTGTATTTCTTGGCATTTAGTTTTAGTCCATGGCTCTAACATCAGTTGTTTGTCTGTGTCATCCCCTCCTGGAGAACATTTGCGTGAGTGTGAGATTCACTGACAGCTCCTAAATTTGCAATCATCTGCAAATTTAGTCAGTCAGAGACCACTGACATTGGCCTTGAATTCTGAGAAGTAAATGCCAAAAAAGAGTGGTTCAATTACTGATCCTTGAGGGACTCCACTTGTGACTGGCCTCTTTGTAGAGATGGACTCTCCAATTCTAACTTCCTGGGTCCTGTCTGTGAGCCAGTTGGCTATCCACCGGGTGACATATGGGTTTATACCTACCCTCACTAATATGAATCTTACCCTGTTCCAATTCTCCTTTGTTCCTAAATGCATTTAATTACTGATTTATTTGACAGACAGACTGACTGTTTGTGCTTCAGTCTGTGTAACTTTATGTAATTACCCTTGCTGTAGACCACAGAATGCTACTGTCCATACTCAACTGGATGTAATAGCCAACCTGCTAGCGGACAGATTTGGAGCAAACTTCACCTCCCTATTTTTCCAGTCATCTCCCAAAGTAAACCTGCCATCCTCCCTCAGTTTATTATCTCAAGAGAGCAGGTCGTCTCAGTGCTCTCCAAGGCAAAAAACACGGCATCAGTGGGACCAGACCGCACACCAGGCTGCCTTTTAAACAACTTAAAACATGACCTAGCAGACCCATTTGGATCACTGTTTAACCACAGCCTGTGAACTAGAAAGGTTCCATTTGAAATGAGGACAGTAACTGTAATTCCTTTGCACAGGGAATTATAGTCCTATAAGCTTGACTATCCTCATCTGTAAGGCAATGGAAAGAATCATTATGGACCTTATTAACAAAGACATAGGTCATTTGTAAACTCTGGACTCAACCCAGTTTGGATTCATTAAAGAAAGCCTGTTAAACATGATTGACTTCTTCCAGAAAGTCACCAAGGCCCTTGATGAAGGAAAGACAGTGCATGCCACCTACATTAACCAAGCCAAGGCATTTGACACAATCCCTCACTCAGGTATTATAGAGAAATTCTCCCAACTGGGAATTAACCCCTACATTAACAGATGGGTAGCTAAATGGCTCACTGACAGGACACATACTGCCAAAGTTGGTGACTTCACCTTTAGCAAAAGACCAGTCACCAGAGCCGTACCACAAGTTTCTCTGCTGGGCCCCTTAAAGTTTGTAATTTATTCCTCAGAAGTTCAGGCAAACTTGCTCGGCCTGTGGCTGATTAAGTTCATTCACGTTTCCAAACTGGGAGCAATCATTGAGTCCCCCAATGATTTTAATATAGTGTAGGCAGGGTTAATGCAGACAAATGATTGGTACCAAAGCCACGGGTTAAAGCTAAATGCAAAAAAATGCATTATTATTCATTTTGGAAACCTGATATCCCTGCTAATTACATTATAGACAGCACCCCCTAAGAGTAGACCCAGTGGTACATGATCTGGTTACTCAGGTTGATAGCAATCTGAACTTCGACCATCACGTATCCATGGTAGTAAGGAATTCCTTCTATGTAGTGCATCTTATAAGTAAAGGCATTGCTTCTAAATCTAAGGATGTTATAATTCCATTATACTCGGCCCTCATCAGACCAATAACTAAGTACAATGTTCCCTTTTGCATGTACCTCACTAGACACCTGCAACAATCAGAGTGACCACAGAGGTTTCACACCATGAAATTACAGGGTACACAAAACTTTTAGTTATGTACTCACCATAACTTCAGATGTTTGGGATCCATCTCGCCTACATTCTGAATGATGGGTTCGGAGCCGATCCCTCGGCTCCGACTCGGCACGCTTATGCTATAGAGCGAGGCCTCTAATTGGCTGAGCTATCTTTATCCCAGGATGCACCACCACTAATCCCCCAGATCTTGTTTGTCCGCATTCATGCACACATGCACAGCTTGTTTATATAACATTGTTAGATGTTTCAAGATGAAACAACAGGATTCGGACCTTCTGATATCCTCTGATCTCCTAGGAAGGGGAAGGAGGGTGGGTTATTAGGAATGTAGGCGAGATGGATCCCAAACATCTGAAGTTATGGTGAGTACATAACTAAAAGATGTTATGTGATCCTATCTCGCCTACATTCTGAATGATGGGACAGCGTCCCTAGCACCTAAATCCCGGGTGGCTCATTGGAAAACACTCCTGAGCACTGTGGAACCAAATGAAGCTCGTCCTCTAGATGCCACATCTAATTTGTAGTGAGAAATGAAGGTATGCGGGGAAGACCATGTAGCCGCAGCACAAATGTCACTAATAGCAAGCTTAGAATGAAATGCTACTGAAGTAGCCGTAGCCCTTGTAGAATGAGCCTTGATAGAGGTGGAAAGCTCCTTGTTAGAAAAAACATAAGCTTGAGTAATACAATCCCTGATCCATTTGGCAATAGTGACCTTTGTGACTGCGTTGCCCAATTTGTTTTCTGCAAAGGACACAAACAACTGATCTGTATTCCTTGATTGTTTGGTCCTATCCAAATAAAAACGTAACTGCCTGTGGACATCTAGTGTGTGGAAAATAAACTCCGCTTTATTGGAGTATTTTGGGAAAAAAACTGGGAGCTCTAACGACTGTTGCAAGCATAAAGTAGAACAGACTTTAGGAACAAAAGAAGGATTTGGTCTGAGGGAAACTCTGTCTGTATGAAAAACCAAATACGGAGGTTTTACTGATAAAGCTTGAAGTTCTGAAACCCTTCTGGCTGAAGTAATTGCCACTAGGAAAGCTGTCTTCCATGATAGAAACTTTAAATCACAGGTAGCTGCCGGTTCAAAGGGGGAAGAAGTCAAGGCATGTAATACTATATTGAGATCCCAAGGAGGTGCAGGATGAGAAACTGGAGGTCTTAATAGAGCAGCACCTTTCAAGAAGGTCTTACACAACCTGTTGCTCATTAATGGTGGGTCTATGGATCCATGAAAATTAGAAATTGCTGCCAATTGTACTTTGATGGTAGAAACAGAAGAGCCTTGGTTGAAAAGAAAGGTTAGGAACTTGAGTACTTCTGCTACGGGGGTTGAAATAGGGTCCAGGCCCTGGAGTTGAGCCCATATAGCAAATCTTTTCCATTTGCTAGAATAAAGTTTCTTCGTAGCCGACTTGTGGCCTGAAGACAATATGTGCACTACATCTGGGTCTAGTGCATGTCTCCTGACTATGATTGGAAGAGGAGGAGCCAGACCGTCAATCTTAATGTGTGTAGAGACTGGTGTAGTAGTCCCGACTGATGAATCAGTAGGTCTGGGACCTGGTCCAGGAACCATGGACCTTCCAGAGCATGTTTCCGAAGAAAGGGAAACCAGACTTGACGAGGCCAGTAAGGAGTAATCATCTTGGCTAAACCCTAGCACTACAGAAGGACAAGGCTCTCTATTCGACCTTACCGGCCATTCAGTAAAACAGTTTACTGTACCTATCCAGGCATGTCCAAACGGCAGTTTCAGGTGTACTCTCTAGTCTAACTGGTGAATCTGGGCATTCTGAGGCAATGTTACAACTGCCTTATGTACACAGACAAACCTTTCCTTCTACCACCAAACATTAATACATGCGAGAGATGCAATTATACAGCCAATCTGGACTAAGCTCTCTCATTCCAAGACTGGACCAGACAGTCAAGAGGAGAAGGGAAATACTGGCATCACACCACCAGTCTCACATACACCCATTAAACCAGCACTGGCAAAAAACACACGTAAATACATGAAAACATACTCAGAGGCTCTAAATAAAATCTGCAACAGCAACAGAGACCTACAAAGCAGGCATCCAAGCAACTTCTACGAACACAAACCATGAAATACATACTTCACAAAACCAGTGTGCCATGCAATCACAGCCCTCAAGGCAAATAACATGCCCAACATACTAGTGATAGGTGACTGTAGAGGCAGGCACACTGACGTCCCACTCACTAGGCTGAACAAGGAGAAGGTTACTTTTATCTGCCTGTTGGGTGCCAGGATCCGCCACATAACACAAGCACTCAGGTCACTCCAGGACAAGTACAAATACGACTCTGTCATTGTCCATGTTGGTGAGAATGACTTGAGCCATACCTCCTGGACTACATGAAAAGAGACATGGAAGAGCTCTCTGATCACGTGGCCCAGGCTGGTATGACCCTGACTCTGAGTAGCATCCCACCCTCACCAAGAATGATACCACAGTATAAAGAAAAAATTATCAATTTCAACAATTTGCTAAGTTTCTGGTGTCATTCAAAGGGGATCCAGTGTCTGTCTGCCTGGGATGACATGCTCGACAAGCCACGCTGCTTCGTTAGAGATGGCTTGCACCTGTCACCATTAGGCTTTTGAAAACTGGCCAAGGCTCTTGCCACCCCCATAGTGCCTTTTTTAGGCAAGCCTCAAAAGACAAACTCACCACTGTAAATGGCACAAGTAACAAAAATCTGAGGGTAATACTACTCAATGCCAGAAATCTAAACCTCAAAATGCATGCACTCGAGGCACTCCTCAGTATGGAGAAAATCGATATATGTGCAGTAACAGAAACCTGGTTTAAGGATCCAGAGAGCACCCCAGCACTACCAGGCTACAACTCATACCATACATTTTGGCCACAGAACCCGGACCGAAATACAAAAGACGGGGGAGTATCCATACTCATCAAGGATACCCACACCTCCAGGTTAGTGGCACAGCACAATGCTTCATAGATTATCCACGTGCAACTAACAACGGGCAAAACTGTAATTCAAATTGTAGCTTGCTACAGATCAACCACCATGTCCCAGGACCCTCATTCTGCATTTCTGGAAACACTGGGTAACATAAAGGTCCTACCAAACACCCTAATACTGGGTGATTTCAACTACCCAAATGTTAACTGGGAAAACTACTCAAGTACAAAGTCCTTGCCCAACATTTCCTAGAATTTATAAACTCAAATGCCCTGGAGCAACTGGTCAACACTCCCACCAGAGATGACAACATACCAGACCTGATCATTACCAACATGGGCGACCGGTGTTCCACACTGGAGGTCAACCCCATGCTGGTTAGATCTGACCATAAACAAGTCACTTTGGATATCCACATTCCATCCCCACCCCAGACAAGGAAATCACCATGAAAAACTTTTCAAAAGCAAACTTCACATTATTTAAGACAGAGGTGGAAAGTTTCAAAGCCCCCATGCTGAAGGATAACACTGTCATAGGTTCATAGGTTGGTACTAGGCTATCAGCCCTAGGGCCTATACAAGCCTAGCCATAACAATTCCTGGCTATTTCTTCCCACATTATTTACTTTCCTGGACCCCTGTCTAGCAGGGCAACTGACTGATCCCTGGGGTGAATTTCCTTTCTCCCATCCAATCGCCAAGGTTCCTCTTGAAGAGGTCCAAAGAGGCACTCCGGCTTGACATGTATGGGCAATCTATTCCAGAGTCTGGGGAGTCTCTGGGTCAGGAACCTATCCTCCAGCATGTTTTGTTTATTGTGATGACAAGGTTTAGATCCCTGGAAGCGTGTAGCTCTGAGGGATTGGGATTTCTTTAAGTGTAGCATGTCCAACAGCTCTGGGTTTGACATGGCCTTGTATGTTAAGCAGAGATCGCCTCTGAGTAGGCGATATGCGACAGAGTATAGCTGGAGTTTTTAAGGCGGTCAGCGTAGGGCATCTGCTTTAGGCCTGTGATTCTTTTAGTGAGGTATTTCTGAGGCCTTTCCAGTTGTTGCAGATGTCTTGAGAGGTACATACCAAATGGGGCTATATTCTATAATGGGTCTAATGAGGGATGAGTACAGTGGGACAATGACCTCCTTTTCTGGATGAAAAGCCCTTGGTGAGGTGTGCCACATAGAAGGATTTCCTGACTGTTGTGGCGATGTGGTTATCGAAGGTGAGACCACTGTCCACCTGTGTCCCTAAGTCTCTTATCACACTTTCTGTGTTTAGTGTACTGCCACCTATATGGTAATTCATGGATACATGTTTTTTCCCAAAAGGATAACAATACATTTCTTGGCATTGAGCTTGAGCCCATGGCTCTGGCACCAAGCATCTGTTTCTGTAAGGCCCTTTGTAGGGTATCCACATCATTTGGGGATTCAATAATGGCTCCCAGTTTGCAGTCATCTGCAAACTTTGTTGCTCAGAGTCCCTTAGTGTTGACCTGTACTTCAGAGAAGTAGATGCCAAACAAGAGCGCCCCAGGACTGAACCCTGAGGTACTCCACTTGTCACTTGTCTGGAGCTGGATTTGGAGTTGGCTACTTTTACAGTGTGGGTTCTATCAGTAAGCCATTTAGCAACCCATTGGGTGACATAGGGATTAATACCCAACTTAGTAAGTTTATCTATGATTCCAGAGTGGGGATGGTGTCAAAGGCCTTGGCAAGGTCTAGATAGGCTGTGTGGACCACCTTACCCTTGTCCATGGCTCTGGAGACTGATTCAAAGAAGTCAATCAGGTTCAGGAGACAAGATCGGCCCTTCACAAACCCAAACTGGGTGGGGTCCAGTGTTTGAAGGTTGCCAATGTCTTTGTTTATAAGTTCCATGATAATACGCTCCATGGCCTTGCAGATAAGGCTTGTCAGACTGATGGACGGTAGTTTCCGGGATCCAAGGTGGATCCCCCCCTTGTGGATTGGGATAACTGTAGCTCTACGCCACTCAGTGGGCCCAAAACCTGAGGTGAGGCTATGATTAAACATGGCACTTAGGTGAGGTGCCAGTTCATATTGTAGTTCATGTAGTACACAGCCCGGGATGTCATCTGGTCCCATGGATGCTGTATTCTTGGCTTTAGAGAGTGCGTTTGTACCTGTGTGGTCGTTATTACTGGAATTTGGCAATCTTCCGGTATTGAGATGGGCCATTTAGGGGGTGAGAGGGGGGTGAAGTTGGCACTGAATCGATCTGCCAGGATATTGGCAATATCCTTTGAATCAGTATATTTATTGCCATTCTGTTTTAGCTCAGAGCAGATCTGAGTATTGCCATTTAGATTCTTGACATAGTTATAGAATGCTTTGTGGTTGTCTTTGGAATCTTTGGTAATTTTATTTTCATAACTAGCTTTGGAGGATTTTTATGAGGCATCTCAGTTTCTTACTGAGGCTAGTAAGGAGTTTTTCTTTCAAAGCTTGCCTTGGCCACACAGGTACATAATGCACTCTCTAAAGTCCAAGCTGCAAAATCCTTTACTAGTGCATTCTACGGGCACCTACAAGAATGCATGGATCATGCTATCCCAAGCAAAACCAAGACTCACTCCTCTAAGAAAAGGAACCCAGTCTGGTGGACCCCTGCCATAAATAAGCTATACAATAGAAGGAGGAAACTAGTACAGAAAAGAGTAAAATCCCAAGAAGGGAAAAACATCCCTGATCAGTATCAGCAAGAAACTATGATCCTCATAAAATCGTCCAAGGCAAGCTTTGAAGAAAACTTGCCAAGGACTCCAAAGATAACCACAAGGCATTCTTTAGCTATGTCAAGAATCTAAGTGGCAATGCTCAGATCTGCTCGGAGTTAGTGCAGAATGGCACAAAATACACTAAACCGACCGATATTGCCAGCATCCTGGCAGTCAGGTTCAGTGCAAACTTCACCCCCCTCTCACCCCCAAAAGGGCCCATAACCAACCATACCAGAAGAATGTAGCTTGGTCTGACTCTAAACCAGTTACAAGTGGCGTTCCGTACGATTCAGTCCTAGGACCCCTCCTGTTTGGCATATACTTCACAGAAGTACAGACAAGCACAGGAGGACTATGGCTGACCAAGTTCACAGATGACTGCAAACTAGGGGCTATAATTGACTCACTGGCTGACACAGACATCCTCCAAGAAGGTCTCACTGAGACAGATACCTGGTGTCAAAATCATGGCCTCAAGCTAAATGCCAAAAAGTGCATAGTTATTCCCTTTGGAAATAACAAAGTACCCACAAACTACCACATAGGTGGTTGTCCCTAAATACAGAAAACATAATAAGGATCAGGGGACCCAAGTAGATAGTAATCTCTCCTTTGATAATCACATTGCCAAAGTGATTATAAAATCCTTCTATGTGGCCCACCTAATCACAAAAGGGTTTGCATCCAGATCAAAAGAGGTCATTGTGCCCTCTACTTATCACTCATCAGACCCATCATTGAGTACAAAGCCCTATATGGGATGCACCTTACAAGACACCTGCAACAGCTGGAAAGACCACAGAAGTACCTCGACAAGAGGATCACTGGCCACAAGCAGATGCCCTATGCAGCTCGACTAAAGAAACTCCAGTTGTACTCGGTTGCACACTGCCTGCTCAGAGGTGATCTCTGCCTGACATACAAGGCCATGTTCAATCCACCTAAAGAAAACCTTATCCTCTCGAGCCACATGCTCTAGGGCTCTAAACCTCACCACAACAATAAATAGGACGTGCTGGAGGGATAGATTCCTGTCCCTGAGACTTCCCATGCTTTGGAACAAGATTCCAATCTACATTAGGCAGAGCTCCTCGCTAGCACTCTTAAAGAGAAACCTTGACGAGTGGATGGGAAACAGAAAGTTTACCCCAGGGATCACTTCAGTGCCTCTGCTGGACAGAGGCACAGGGAACTAATCTAAGGGGGTGGCGAAAGCCAACACATTCTGGCTAGGCTTATAAATGCCTTCGGGCAGATAGCCTAGTACCTACCTATGAACCTATGAACCTAAGTTCTCTTAGCCATGTATGCTAAATTTATTTATCTTAGCATTGTAGATTCCATGGCATCTAGCATGGCTATTGTAAATACTCATTCTTTTTAAAAGCTTTATTTATCATAATTTTTATTGTAATTTTGTTTGTATGTTATGTGAGCTTTTTCTCCCCAGGCTCCACTGAAAATGGGTACCTGCCAAGTCGGATCTTCCCGGTAAACAAATGTACATAAAAGCTACTTGGGCAGTGTGGTGTGCAATGATGTTCCCTCAACAAAACAAAGGCATCCAGCAATACGCCATTAAAAACGTTCCTGTCCCTGAGTGATAGTGTTTTTAGGAATGTAGGTGAAGTAAACAATTGTATGCAAATAGAAGGGGCGTACATAACTACAGAGGGTGTGTCCTGTGAGAAAAGAGAAAAAGAGGGCCTTTTGTATTGTAGTGCGCAGGTAGTCAGCAAGCGTCTTTAGCTGTACCATTAGGAGTACTACTGGGACCAACAAAGAAGAAAAAAGAGAGACTGGACAAAAGAAGCAAATCATAATTAGACCAGAATTATCTTCTAAGTCCCTGGAAAAATGATTCCCTAACAAATAACTAAACACTGCATTAACAGCTAAAGTAAAGTAGATACCCATAAAGGTTACAGAGCATACACATCATGCAACAACAACAAAAAAAGTTAACTACTCTTCACACACTTAAAAAAGCCTCAATTCAACTGAAACTATACAAAAATGGATTAATTACATTGGAGGAATATAGGAGGGGTAAACTCCATGTAAAGAACAATAGGAATCCAACCATCTATATCAATATAACTTTATAAACTAAAATTACAAAGTGAAAACATGCTTTTTAAATATACATTTATTTTAATATTATTTTATTATGGTTTTATATCATTTATTTTATTTTTTAATACACATTTTGTTAACAATAGGTTATGGAAATAGAATATGATTTGCACAATGGATTTTTTTGCAAGCAAAATGTATATATATATATTTTTTTTTTGATTGCCAGATGGTGTAAGGTTTATGTATTTCCAGCCATGTAGTATATTGTCTTGGATAAAATCTCAGACTTAGTAATATGGTTAAATAAGCAGTACCACATCAATCATTATTAATTTGATTTAAAGTACATAAGGGTTATATTATTATGACAGCTACTAAGTAGGGCAGGACCACCTCGAATGTCACACTGATGGTGGAAAGGATGTAAATTTAACATGTATACCAATACACTGTGTTTTACAGCACATTATACAATGACTCCCGATTAATATTCAAAAAAATTGCACGCTGATTGGTCAGTGTGCATGTTGTAAATCAGAGTTATAGTAATGGAAAAAGGTCCGGTCGCCCGGACTTTTTCCATTACTATATCTCTTTTTTTAACAGCAACGGAGAACGCAAGATCTCTGTTGCTTCACACTGTCTTGCTATGTTAAACTCCTTTAACATAGCGAGACAGTTTGTAAAAAGCAACGGAGATCTTGCTTTCTCCATTGCTTTTACCCACAGCTCTGATGTACTGCGTAGGCATACGCATGCACAGTACATCAGAACTGCTGCAGAATACCAGACAGCTGTGGAAGGGCAGCAAGAAGGCATTATACAATGCCATTATTTAAGAAAAGTAATTATTTTTTTCTTAAATAATGTCATTGTAATAGCAATAACCACGCCTGGGTGGGGGTAATGCTGGATTTACCCATGGTTGGCTTTGTTTGGCCACTCGGGCCGCCCTCATGACCAAACCACACCAACCGTGGGTAAATCCAGCATTACCCACACCCAGGCATGGGTTATTGCTATAATAAACCACTCCCTTACCTGATAAAAAGTATCTCTCTCTCTCTCTCTCTCTCTATATATATATATATATATATATATATATATATATATATATATATATACATATATATATATATAGTTAGAAAGCTTGTGAGGAAACTATTATTCTGTTATTTTTGTTTTACTTGGATTGCTTGTATGTGTAGTTAATAAAGGATTTTTGACTGGAAACAGACTGTCTACCTTGCTTGGGTTACTTTTAAATACTTGGTAATTCTGTATAAAATTACAAATTATATATTTTTTATTTTTTGACTTAGGATGAGTTTACGTTCACTACTTCTACTACCATTATCTGATCTTATTAATATTAACTATATATATATATATATATATATATATATATATATATATATATATATATATATATATATATATATATATATGTTGGAAATCTTCCGCTCAGAGAAGTTTCTTACACTGTTTTAAATATACATTTAAATGCAGACCAGAAAAGGAAAACATAAAGCTTACAGTTCTGTTTTGCAGTTCCAGATCTACAAAAAGGAAATTACAGTAACTATAAAAAACGATAAAGTGGTGCATCATGGGTCTGCAGATCATTCTTTCATCACCCTCCATTTTGTTGTTTGTTAGTCAGCATACTTATTGGCCTCCAGACATTAAAAATCATACTCAGGCTCAAAATGAGGACCATATACATATTTTTCAGGATAGAAAATGTTTACATAATGCAGCACATTCTGTTCCTGATAAGGAACCTTTGTATTGATTCAGAGTGATATTTCTGTTTAGGGCATACCTTTCCCAGGCTGCGATGGCAGTGGGCAGGGTCGGTTTAGTGACAGCAGGCATAAGAAAGTGTTACCACCTTGGGCGGTAGTTCAGCTGCAAGTACTTACATCTGCTGGCACTGGAGCCGACCTACCCCTGACCCTTCACTTGGAATGTACCACAGTGACCAAGAAAAGAGTCTGATAAATACAGGCTGCAGCCTGACAGGGTTATTTTGTGGAGATATAAACAGATCATGAAATGATCCTTTGGACACATTCCTGAAACAGTTACTACTCACAAGGAAAATCATTACTCCTCGAACTTCTGTCAAATTACTTTTATGTAATTTATTACGGTTTAATTTCTCCAAGTCTTTTGGATTTCTAGTACCATGACAGGAATGGACCCCATTCCTAAGTTAAGGTGTGATTAAAGTTCATGAGGTAAGTATTGTTTCAGTCTTTGATGTTAGCCAAAAGTGCTTTTTGTAGCACCCTCAATGTGCACAGAACTGACTCCTTCTGTAATTCATATGAAGTTACATGTATCCATAGTATATCTAAATAAGACTGTATTTTGTTTTTTAAAAGACCCATCACTCCTACTACTATTGGAACTTTCTAGATAATTTTCTTCCACACTGCCCTCATTTCTGGCTACAAATCATAGTATTTTATGACTTTGTGTCTGTCTGTGCATAAGACTGTAATCACTGGCTGTAGCAATTTCCATGATCAGTGTTAGTTTTCATGGACTAATATATCTGGTTTTCTCACACCTATTTTTGAACTGTTGGTAATGGGTGATCCCATGTGATATAAACTTTATCATTGTTTATAATGCTTTGTGGTTCATGTTTCCACTGCTTCTCAGCTACTTGAATATTGTAATGTTTGCACAATCCCCATTCCAACCGTTTTGCCACATTATTATTCCTTTCAATGTACAGGCCCTCTTTTTAGAGTTGTAGAGTTTTAAAAAGGAAGATGGGAGTAAATTCCCTCTCTCCCCAACCTAAGAAAAAGTCAAACCAAACAAACATCTTCTAGCTCTCTGTGCAGTCCACATGGAAGCTTCTACTGTCCCCTGCCTGTGTGCTCTCTGGCTTTAGAAGCTTCTCCCAACAAGTTAAACACTCTGTGGTCATCCCCCGCCCAACAGACTCGCCCAGCAAAATACCTTGTGAAAGGGTATAAATCTGCTTAAGTTACCTGCTTGAAGCAGCTCCAAGAACATACTAAAAAGCACAGCTTTCTAAACTGTAGGTGTTCCTTCTATTGTGATTTATCCACACTCCGAATCTGTTTTAAAAACTATCTGCTTTTAAAAAAGTAAACTGCTCCTTATTTAAAGTATTACTACAGGGCAGATGAGCATACACACAGGTTATTCTGGTTGTAGCAACTTACTTTGGCCACCAGGCAGCAACACAATGCCAGCAGTCTACCACATTCTTTGCTGTTTTAACTAATAGCACTATTAGCCTTTAGTTTAATGTTGTTTTAACTCTCAATAGTTGCAGTATATGTAGGTGTAATGTTGCCAGCCACACTCGAGTGTTGTTAACACCTAGTACATCTTCTGTTTCCTTTGTCTCCTGTTTTTAAACTTATATCTGCAGCATTTCCATCTCTGGCCTGCTCTCATTCCGTCTTCAGCTCTGATTTTCACAGTTGCTTCCGGTCTAATTGTTTCAGTGCTGTTTCACACTGCTGACCTGACCCTGTCAGTGCTGGTTCCAACTAGCTAGGCCGCTGTGATATCCATCTCCAGTCTCTATTCCAACCCCTCCCCCAGTTTCTTTCACTTTCTTTTCTTTCCAACCCCTCCCCCAGACTCTTTAACTTTGCCTTCCTTCCTGTGGTGCCATCTTTTACCTCTCTGAACCACTCTAATCCTTTCCCTATAACACTGCTAGAATATCTTTTACCCCTTGCATACTTTCGTCTGAACTTACCTTATACTCCACTGATTGTTTTTCACTGTTGACTTTGATTCTTCCTTTCCTTGGCTCTACTGTTACTCATACCTCCCAGTCTCTACCCCCTCAACACTAGCATGCTCTTTCCCTATAGACTCCTACCTAACTCTAAAAACACTGTTCCCAACTACACTAATATCCACAAAACTGAAATACACTGAACCCACAGACATCGCCAATATCCTGGCAGACATGTTCAGTGCAAACTTCTCCACCCCCCCCCCCAAAAGAGCAAGTATCTATCCTGGCAGAGGGCTGCCTCCCAAACATCTCTGATGCTCAGGTGAAGGCTGCCCTCTCCAAAGCAAAAAACACTGCTTCCATGGGACCAGATGGCGTCCCAGGTTGTGTCCTACATGAACTCCAAGAGGAACTAATCCCTCAAATAAAACAGCTATACAATCTTAGCCTCACTACAGGATATGTGCCCACAGAATGGCGTACAGCAACAGTGGTCCCACTTCACAAAGGTGGAGCCTCTACGGACCCTGGAAACTATCGCCCCATAAGCCTGACTAGCTTAGTTTGCAAGGCTATGGAGAGGATCATCATGGAGCTCATAAACAAAGACATTGGGGACCTACAGACACTAGATCCTACCCAGTTCGTCTTTGTCAAGGGCAGATCCTGCCTTTTGAACCTGGTTGACTTCTTCAAAACAGTCATCAAAGCCATAGATGAAGGGAAGGTAGTCCACACAGCCTATCTGGACCTTGCAAAGGCATTTGACACAATACCCCACTCAGGCATCATAGATAAGCTATCCAGCTTAAATATAAACCCCTATGTCACAAGATGGGTTGCAAACTGGCTCAAAGACAGAACCCACAGAGTGAGAGTTGCTGGAGCCATGTCAGACTTATACCGGTCACAAGTGGTGTCCCACAGGGTTCTGTTCTGGGACCACTCTTGTTCGGTATATACTTTTCCGAGGTACAGGCAAACGTGGGAGGACTATGGCTCACCAAGTTCGCAGACGACTGCAAACTGGACGCCATAATCAACTCATCAGCTGACACAAACATCCTTCAAAAAGGTCTGACAGAGACAGATAACTGGTGCCAGCACCATGGTTTAAAGCTAAATGCCAAAAAATGTATAGTCATACCCTTTGGCAAAAACAATGTGCCCACAAATTACCACATAGGCGGAAACCCATTATGTACAGAGAAAGATATTAGGGACCTGGGGACCCAAGTTGATAGCAATCTCTCCTTTGAAAACCACATTGCCAAAGTGGTTAGAAAGACCTTCTAAATAGCCCACCTCATCACGAAGGGATTCACATCTAGATCAAGAGAGGTAATCGTGTCCCTTTACTCATCCCTCATCAGGCCCATCATAGAATACAATGCCCCTTTTGGGATGTACCTTACCCGACACCCGCAGCAATTAGAAAGACCCCAAAAGTATCTCACCAAGAGGATCAAGGGTCGCAAACAGATGCCATATGCTGCTCGGTTAAAAAAACTCCAGCTCTACTCAGTTGCATACCGCCTACTTCGAGGCGATCTATGCCTGACATACAAAGCTATGTCAAATCCAGAATTAATGGACATGCTCCACCTCAGTAAATCTAAATCCCTTAGAGCCACATGCTCGAGGGACTTGAACCTCAGCACAGAAATAAATAGAACTTGCTGGAGGGACAGGTTCATAACCCAGAGGCTCCCTTCGCTCTGGAATAGAATTCCAGTTCATGTGAGGCAGAGCACCTCACTGAATCTCTTCAAGGAGAATCTCGATAGGTGGATGGGGGATCGTAGGTTTGTCCCAGGGATTACTCCGTGTCACTATTAGACAGAGACACAGTAAACTAAACCTTAAAAAGGGCACAGTATACTCAAATCAAAGGGTGGCGTAAGCCATACAGAATCGAGCTAGGCATATAATTGCCCCAGGGCAGATAGCCTAGTATAAACCTATGAACCTATGAACCTAAAACTCTCTACCTGTATACTACACCCCAAACAAACCAAACACTTCATCTATCATCTTATCTCTATCCTTCTCTCAGGGGATATCCACCCAAACCCAGGCCCCTCTACCACACTACATCCAAACCCCCAAGCAACAGGCAAACCCCTCCACTTCTCAGCTCTAAATGCTCAGAGCCTATGTAACAAAATTCCAAGCCTTCATGCCTGGCGTCTACATAACCAGCCCAATATTCTCTCCATCTCAGAAACCTGGCTTAAGCCCCGTATACAAGATTCTGAAATAACTCCTCCCAACTACCGCATGTTAAGGAATGACAGAACACAAAAAAGGGAGGTGGTGTAGCAATCCTTTACTCGGCATTCCTCTTAGTCACCCCCTATACCAAACCCTTTCCCAAATTTGGCAAGGCAGAAATAATACCAGCCCTACTCCACCTAAACAAACATAAACTCATATTTGTTCTCTCCCTCTATATTCCCCCTGGTGACAACATCTCATCCCTTGGAGATATTATCTCCTGGGTCTCTACCAACATTACTCATGAAACCATAATCCTGGGGGACATGAACATAAACTGGGCCACAGTTCAATCTCCCACTAACTCACTCAATATTAAAACCAAAAAAAAGGATGGAAGCAAACCAACAAAACAAAAACCAAAATCCAGGCTTGCCAGGAGAGTCCAAATAAAGGTCGGAAACCGTAGAAGTTTGTTTATTCAAAAACCAAAACGAATCCAGTAAGCTGAGAAAACACAATACTCAGCAAAGAATAAAACGCTCACACAGTGCATTAACGCCAAAACAATTCATACGTTCACCCAAAACAATGTCTTCATCAGAAAATATAAAATAACTCACATCAGGGTGCTCTTATATATCTGGTTAATTAAACAGTTGAATTAATTAACCAATGACAACTGAGGTAAAATTCAGTATTAAAATCATTAGTTTGGTAAAAACAACTCAAATAATTTAATACGGTTAAAACCATGTTGATTCAACTCCCACTACTAGATAATTAAAATCTGAGATACTTTTAATAAATGTCATGCCCAACTTGTAAAAAACATGTAAAAAAACATGTAAAAAATATGAATAAATATTAACTAGCAAGTAAATAAATTAAACAAATGTATTACCTAAAGCCCTGCGACAGTGTTATAAAACAGTGTAACACTGCCACCCGGTGGCAAATGAAGATTACATCACAATTTTGCTGCTCTTAACTTAAGAACAGAAGAAATAGACAACAGGTCATTTAAACCAGGGGGGGGGGGGGTTGTAGATTCTAAAACTATCTGCCAAAACAATTCCCTATACTCCAGTTTAGCTTCCCACATTCCACCCCTTATTTCCTTGGGTACAATTTCTAAGACAAAAAAGAGAAACGAAGCTTGAAAACAATTCAAAGTATGTCTATATAAAGTGTTTTTGCTATTTTGTTTTCTAATTTCGTAAAAATGTTCATAAATACGATTCTTCAATTTTCTCTTAGTTTTCCCCATGTAAAAAGAGCTGCACTGATGTGTCTGATGTGAGTTATTTTATATTTTCTGATGAAGACATTGTTTTTGGGTCGAAAACGTATGAATTGTTTTGGCGTTAATGCACTGTGTGAGCGTTTTATTCTTTGCTGAGTATTGTGTTTTCTCAGCTTACTGGATTTGTTTTGGTCACTCAATATTAACTTATATAACTTTACACAACTAATTAGTTCCACTACCAGGCCTTCCAAGAACTTCATCACTGGAACTACAATAGACTGGATTCTAGTATCCCATCCTCACTATATCTCTGATAGTGGTCTTCTCCCAGAGCCACTAGCTGACCATTTCCACACTTTTGCCCACCGTCTCCCCTCTTCTATACAACTAACTCACACCTATATTTCCACTTGTTGCCTAAAGAACTTCAATGCTGAAACCTTCTCAAATGCACTAAAAAGCACAAACTGGAACCCATTAAAAACTCTTTCCCTAGATAATGCTCTATCCTAGTTTAACTCTGCTTTCACAAACTTGCTCAACTCCTTTGCCCCTCTAAAAACAAAATATATAAAAAGTAACCCTGTACCCTATTTAACCAAAAACAGCTTAGCTGCTATGAGACTCTGTGACAAAGCCTGGACACATTACCATAAAAATAAAACCACTATTACTCTAAACAAATATAAAACACTATGAAATAAAGTAAAAAAAACTTATTACCTTAGCCATAAAGCCTATTTCTCCACTCTCCAAACCAACCACACCACCAATCCCAAACTATTTTGGAAAAGAATCTCATCTCTCTCCTCAACCAGGGAAAAAAAAAAACCCTTGCCCCAACCCAGATGCCTCTGACATGGACTTAGCCACCCAATTTAACTCTTTCTTCATAGAGTCCATAAGCAAGCTAACATCATCCTTCACCGACATCTCTACAACCCCTCCACAGCATGCTCCCATGCTCCCATCCCTTCCTCCCCTAGCATCCCTTGCTCCCAACCTCCACCTTTCTCTATCAATCCTATCTCTATATCCACCACAAAAAACTTCTCCTAAAATTAAAACCTGGTTCCAGTGCCCCTGATGAAATTCCCTCATACTTCCTAAAGGTAGTTGCAGAAGCCATTGATCTCCCTATCAGCATACTAATCAATCAGTTTATCTCAGAAAGCCAGGTCCCCCAGCTCTGGAAGAATTCCTTTATTATTCCTCTCCATAAAGGTGGCAATAATAATGACATCCCAAACTTTCGCCCTATCGCCATCATATCCCCTATTTCTAAGCTACTTGAAAAGTGTGTGCACCAACAACTCTTACCCTACCTCATCAATAATCAGCTTCTTACCCCCACACAACATGGCTTTAGACCAGGTCATAGTACCTCCACTGCCCTTCTGTCCTTCCTAGAAACAATCAACAAAGCCCACGACTCTGGCCACTTCATATCCACTCTTTTCCGCAACCTCTCTAAGGCATTTGACACCATTTCCCACAACCTCCTTCCTACCAAACTCTCTAAACTTAACCTATCCCCTTCCTCTACCCAGTGGTTCTCAAGCGATCTCACAAACAGGCAACAAGCAGTTAAATGGAAAAAAGCTACCTCACCCTTCCTTAATACATCCACAGGCATCCCCAAGGTTCCATTCCAGGCCCCCTACTATTCAACATATTCATAAATGATTCCTTCAAAGCCATTCCTAACTCCAGTCTCATCCAATATGTCAACGATTCTACTATAATCTGTTCCTCCCCTTCCGTCACAACTCTTAACAATGTAACACAAGCCGCCTTCTCTTCCACTGAACAGTGGATGCTAGACAACCATCTAGCCCTTAATGCAACCAAAACAAAATGTATGTTATTCAATGCATCCAAAACCTCTTCCCTAGACAAACAATCCTTCATAATTACCAGCAATAATAATACCCCACTAGAACTAGTCTCTGGCACAAAATTACTAGGAATTATCATTGACATCATCATCATCATCATCTTCTTTTGGCTGTTCCCATTAGGGGTCACCACAGCAGATCACCTGTTTCCATTTCTTCCTGTCCTCTGCATCTTGCTCTGTCACACTAACCACCTGCATGTCCTTTCTCACCACATCCATAAACTTTATCTTAGACCTTCCTCTTTTCCTGTTACCTGGCAGCTCCATCTTTAGCATCTTTTTCCCAATATACTCAGCATCCCACCTCAGCACATGTCCAAACCAAGGTAATCGTGCCTCTCTGGCTTTGTCTACAAACTTTCCAACCTGGGCTGACCCTCTAATATACTTATTCCTAATCCTGTCCACCCTCGTCACACCCAGTGCAAATCTTAACATCTTTAATTCTGCCACATCCAGCTCAAACTCCTGCCTTTTTGTCAATGCCACTGTCTCCAACCCATATAACATAGCTGGTCTCACTACCCTCTTGTAGACCTTCCCTTTCACTCTTACAGGTACTTGTCTGTCACAAATCACTCCTGACACTCTTCTTCACCCACTCCATCCTGCCTGTACTCTCTTCTTCACCTCTCTTCCACACTCACCGTTACTCTGAACTAGACCCCCAAGTATTTAAACTCATCCACCTTCGCCACCTCTACTCCTTGCATCCTCACCATTCCTCTATCCTCCCTCTCATTCACGCACATATATTTGACAATCAACTAAAATTTGATAAGCATCTACAAGCAAATATAAAAAAAAAAAAAAAACATTAAAAAATTAGGTTTGCTTTACCGCCACAATCACTTTACCTCTCCCACTTTCAGAGGCAAAGAGATGGCTGCAAAGTGAGAAATAGGCAGTCACACGCTCCTAGCTCAGATCCAAGATAATTTCCACAAACAGTTCAGATAAGTATATACAGGCTAAGAAAAGGAAAAGTCCTTCACATTTATTAAACATGCATTACCTGATGACTCGTGTCAAGGAAACCCCCTCACATACAAAGCTGAAATGTAGAGGACTTTGAGCCATTCACACACCTTATGCAATATTTTTGCTGTTTTATTTTTGCACTTTGCCACAATATAAAATGTTGCCACCCCATTTTCTTTATTCTAAGTTACTTATTTAAACATTTATTAACTTGCTGGATGGGCAGGATGGTCTGAAAGAACCGTTTCTGCCCTGTCCCTGATGAACAGCTGGCAGGCCCAGGCTACACAGCAGCGTCTGACCCAAACATTTGACAAGCCACATGTACCTAAGTACACAGACTGAACATTGATGTCCAGGTGTTGCCCCACCACAGCAACACAAATTACATCTAATGGCAAAAATGCCCACTAAATGTGCACACTGAGAATCACACATAACATGAACCTAAGCTATTCCAACATGAGCATATGCAAATGTGTCACAACTGGGATCATCAACTCAGGGAACAACTGACACAAGTATGCATACATACTCAGTTTCTTGCATCAATGTATAGTAAACAATAAAGGACATATATCACTGCTGCACTTACACATCTGTACAATATTATAATATGAGAAAAAAGAAATCATGCATGACATACTGCAGACATTTGTATTCCAGAAAACACATATCACAGTACAGTGCTATCGAAATAATACAAGGCACCTATGTGTATGGCACTGGTGGACACATTATAATACAGTCTTGGCTGATCTTTCTGACATCTCACACCATGGTCCACCCTGTCATGACCATGTAGAGATGAATCCTGCCCTGGGTGCTCCACAGAGGGGACAGATGGGGGCACAACACCATGTTCAGATGAAGGAACGTGACTGCAATTTGAAGGCCTTGTGACTGGAAGGATATCAGCAGATGGGCCAGGAGCAGTTGGCATCTCTGCAGGTTGGACCATAACAGGGATTCTCGACTGCCCAGTGGTGGTTCTGCAGACTGGTGGCCTGCCATTCACAGGTTGTAATCTGCAGGGCATAGTCATGGATTGCAAAGTCCTACTAGTAGTACAATACTGCTGCAGTGCCATAGAGGCCAGGATTTCCACTGACCATGCCATGGCTATCAACCTCTCATTCTGAGCAGCCAGTGCAGCCATAATCTCACAAGGTCTGACCTCTTGTTTTTCATGCATGACACGTAGCTGGTGTGCCATACAGTCTGTGGCACAGGCAAGTGCAAGGGACATTGGGACAATGCATTGCTGTGACCATTCATTTGCCTGCAGCAGGAGGCAGACACCCTCTGACACCTGAGCACGTACAACATCTGCTTGCCTACATCTACCACAATGCCCTGTTCCTGGTTGTTGTGTGCATCTGCCAGCAGCAGTGCTCTCAGCTGTGGTGTGTTGGTCAACAGGCTCACCCTGTGCAGCATCCTTTGAACGGCTAGACAAGTGGACCTCCACATCCGAGACTACATCTGCTACAACATCACTGTCAGACTCATGGATGGACTCTCCAAACACCTCAAGGTCCTCTGTGTCAGGGGCCATATTACCATGCTGAGACACATCATGAACAACATCATGATCGCTGAATGATAAAGACAGCTGATGTGCTACAAGATACAAAAACACAGATCAGGACAATGTGCCTACAGCACATGATGAATATCAAAGACACTCGGCATATATATTTCATTGCAATGTTACAAATACTAATGACTTCACTTGCAGCCTACTGTATGTATCTTTCACATAATGTGCATACCATGACTATATAATGTATTAACATGGCCAACATACATGACATATGTGATGCATAAAAATAAAAACACACCTGGCAAACACTCATGGCATTATGTTGTTGTTGTTCCACTGGGATGAACTTTAACTAGTGTAGGGAAAGAAAAAAACATTACAAATCAGATCATTCACACCATTAACCAGTTGAACACAGTTAAAATATACAGACTGTGTGACACAAACATACCACTTCTATGTGCACAAAATGCGTGACATACACATACCACTTATATGTGCACAGAATGTGTGACATACGCATACCGCTTGTATGTGCACAGAATGTGTGACATACGCATACCGCTTGTATGTGTACAGAATGTGTGTCATACACATGCCACTTGTATGTGAACAGAATGTGTGACATACATATACCACTTGTACATGCACAGAATGTGTGACATACACATACCAGTTGTATGTGCACAGAATGTGTGACATACACATACTACTTGTACACACACAGAATGTGTGACATACACATACCAGTTGTATGTGTATATGAGGTCTCCTGCTGTGTAGAGGTTGTGGGTCATACAGTGTATCTGCAGTGGGAAAGTAAAGAGAAAGACAGCACAGCCATGTAATTAGCAAAATGAATACTGATGAATGTTTCAACTGTACACCAGATGGGCCTGTATCAACAAATATAATATGGGCTGCAAATACTCATCTGATGAACATTTATACTGTACACCAGATGGGCCTGTATCAACAAATATTGTAATATTGGCTGCAAATACTCACATGATGAATGTTTATACTGTACACCAAATGGGCCTGTATCAACAAACACTGTAATAACAGCTGCAAATACTCATGTAATGACCGTTTATACTGTACACCAGATGGGCCTGTATCAACAAATACTGTAATAACGGCTGCAAATACTCATGTAATGACCGTTTATACTGTACACCAGATGGGCCTGTATGAACAAATATTGTAATATGGGCTGCAAATACTCACTTGATGAACTTTTGTACTGTACACCAGATGGGCCTGTATCAACAAATATTGTAATATGGGCTGAAAATACTCATGTGATGAACATTTCTACTGTACACCAGATGGGCCTGTATCAAGACATATTGTAATATGGGCTGCAAATACTCACTTGATGAACTTTTGTACTGTACACCAGATGGGCCTGTATCAACAAATATTGTAATATGGGCTGCAAATACTCACGTGATGAACGTTTCTACTGTACACCAGATGGGCCTGTATCAACAAAATATTGTAATATGGGCTGAAAATACTCATGTGATGAACGTTTCTACTGTACACCAGATGGGCCTGTATCAACAAAATATTGTAATATGTGCTGCAAATACTCACGTGATGAACATTTATAATGTACACCATATGGGCCTGTATAAACAAATATTGACAAAAATGTCAGGCATCATGTGTGCTAAACATTGTTGAAAGCTTTGACAATGTCACTATAACATACTTGGTCTGTCTGCACTTGAGAATGCATGGCTTGCCCTTCCACTGGATGCACCTGTAGTGTTTAATGTTAGTGAAACAACAATAATAGTAAAGAGCAGTGACATTAAATGAGGCGAAGCACTAACAAGGTAGTGTGCACAACAACAGTATAGAGACACTCACCTGCTGCTCCCTGGTGTACGCCCGACATAGATGAACCTGTAAATATTATTGCAATACACATTACAAATATTGTTTGCACTGCTTTGTCTGTAACTCAGATATACCAATACAATACATGTAATTATACTTGTGTTCATCATCCTCACGCTGTCTGTAACTCAGATATACCAATACAATACATGTAATTATACTTGTGTTCATCATCCTCACACTGTCTGTAACTCAGATATACCAAAACAATACATGTAATTATACATGTGTTCATCACCCTCACGCTGTCTGTAACTCAGATATACCAATACAATACATGTAATTATACTTGTGTTCATCATCCTCACGCTGTCTGTAACTCAGATATACCAATACAATGCATGTAATTATACTAACGTTCATCATCCTCATGCTGTCTGTAACTCAGATATACCAATACAATACATGTAATTATACTTTTGTTCATCATCCTCAAGCTGTCTGTAACTCAGATATACCAATACAATACATGTAATTATACTTCTATTCATCATCCTTACGCTGTCTGTAACTCAGATATACCAATACAATACATGTAATTATACTTATGTTCAATGTCCTCATGCTGTCTGTAGCTCAGATATACCAATACAATACATGTAATTATACTTCTGTTCATCACCCTCATGCTGTCTGGAACTCAGATATACCAATACAATACATGTAATTATACTTATGTTCATCATCCTCACGCTGTCTGTAACTCAGATATACCAATACAATACATGTAATTATACTAACGTTCATCATCCTCATGCTGTCTGTAACTCAGATATACCAACACAATACATATAATTATACTTATGATCATCACCCTCACGCTGTCTGTAACTCAGATGTACAATACAATACATGTAATTATACTTGTGTTCATCATCCTCACGCTGTCTGTAACTCAGATATACCAATACAATACATGTAATTATACTTCTGTTCATCATCCTCACGCTGTCTGTAACTCAGATATACCAATACAATACATGTAATTATACTTACGGTCATCATCCTCACGCTGTCTGTACCTCAGATATACAATACAATACATGTAATTATACTTCTGTTCATCATCCTCACGCTGTCTGTAACTCAGATTTTACAATACAATACATGTAATTATACTTGTGTTCATCATCCTCATGCTGTCTGTAACTCAGATATACCAATACAATACATGTAATTATACTTGTGTTCATCATCCTCATGCTGTCTGCAACTCAGATATACCAATACAATACATGTAATTATACTTATGGTCATCACCCTCACGCTGTCTGTAACTCAGATATACCAATACAATACATGTAATTATACTTATGTTCATCACCCTCACGCTGTCTGTAACTCAGATATACCAATACAATACATGTAATTATACTTGTGTTCATCATCCTCACGCTGTCTGTAACTCAGATATACCAATACAATACATGTAATTATACTTGTGTTCATCATCCTCACGCTGTCTGTAACTCAGATATACCAATACAATACATGTAATTATACTTGTGTTCATCATCCTCATGCTGTCTGTAACTCAGATATACCAATACAATACATGTAATTATACTTCTGCTCATCACCCTCACGCTGTCTGTAACTCAGATATACCGATACAATACATGTAATTATACTTCGGCTCATCACCCTCATGCTGTCTGGAAGTTTGTTTGCGGCTCAGCTGTTCTGCTGTAAACTGTAAACATCAGGACATGAATACGCACACTGAAGCAATACACAGTGAGTGTCACAGTACTCATCCTTGTAGTGAACATAAATACATATATGTCCATCCTGGTACTCCAGGTTCAATCCCACCACCACAGATTAATCACTCCCCTCTTGCTGTATGCAGTGAAGCCAAAAGAATTGTGATGTCATTGAGGGGTCAGTGGTGGACCATCACTGGTGCCATCCCTCGATCTCTCATAACGTGTCACTCTGTTTGCTGCACGAAGAATCATGTCTGAGCAGCAGCATCTGCAGGCCTCACAGGATTGGTTGTGTCCTCCAGCAGCATTGATGATGTTGGTGAGGTCAGTCCAGGCTTCATTCCTCTAAAGAGTATCTCCTGAACAGCCTAGGGGTCTCCTTCCTTGTTGGTGGAGAGCATCACTTATGGGTGGTGGATGTTGTCATCCCTAGAACAGTTGGCCATCTGAGAAACATTGATACACACCTGATAATAGTCATGGTTGAGCACATGTATGCATTTGATTCCATGAACAGCATATGTCAAAATAAACACTATACATTCATGTGTGATGCAAAGATCTGTATAACACTGTCTGGGATAAACATGAACATGATAAGTAAAAAGTAACAACAATGCCTTCATACAATATCTGTAAAATCAACATGACTTTTAAAAGTGGTACAGCTTGTGACTGGGATTAGAACCCCTAACAGTACATATTAGCTAAAGGGAGGTCTAAAGACAGCAGCATCATGCCACAAACATATGCTTGCACTTCATAGTAAAGTACAACATCAAATAACAATTAAACAACTTACAGAAAACATTGAAATACCTCAGGATCCATAAGTAGTACAGGTTTATAGTATATTGAGACAGCACTGATAACACCTTTATTAATAAGCATCATTGAAGAAACATCCATAAATCAACAGCACATGTTTTAGGAAACAGGATGTAAGAAATTTCCGTAATATCAACATCACATACTAGATACAGATATTCTCATAATCCGTAGGTTTCTGTAGTTAGACCACAGACTTCAAGGAATTATTATCATTTGCAGGGGAAGTTTGTCTATACAACTGTCTATGGGACTGAACCAAAATATTTAGAAGGACAACACTTGTATGTACAATTTTCAGACAACATGGATGTAGGAACTTACAACAACTTCTGTTAAACTTAACATTTTGAGTAAATATGACTTTAAAAATGTAACTTTTGAAATTAATACCTTAAACAGATTTACTAACTACCACTACAGAACTTCCACCAGTTGCCAATGTACCTCTCACTCAGACTAACAGAATCAAAGTGTACCTTGAGTGAACACAGCTTTAGGTACCATTTGTGTCATAAATAATTAATGAGGTTAATTAAAATTCAAGTTTTTGGATTCCCATTCACACACATTCATGCAAATTGCCATTATGCATAGAAACACTCAGGTGTACTGCATAAACAACTAATAGGTATTAATAAATAGTGCCATGTGTCATGGAGAGATACTGCCAGCACAGTTACCTGAAACTTTGTAAATAATTGTATGTCATTTGTGAATATCGACATGATTTATATAAGATGTTTGTGTTACAATTGTGTTAGAACTGCATGTCATGTGTATATCAAACTAGGTTTGTACAGATGTGTGCTAAAAGGTATTTTATAAAGTACTTGTGCTTAAAATTTAACCACAGTGTGTCCATCTGGAAGAGAACAGAAATATACATGCACTATTGCAGCTGTTTAAATGGATATATTTTAACAGTGGAAACTGGAATACTGGAGGTTAACTTCAGAAAAGCAGCTGAAATTAAATTACTTTATAGGCTAGGTCGGAGACATAATGTCTATGCTGGAACAGTATCTGTATTGTCTTCGGAGTGAACTAATTACTAGTTTTGAAATGTGAAGGGATGCAATTGTTTTATGACTTATAGCATCTGCCAAATATCTGAGGTCTATGTATTTTCACAGGTAGATGCTAAATTCTGCCAGATTCCAGCAGTGGGTCTTTCATCTGGGATAGAGTCAGATGACAAGAAATTATTAATTTGAGAACTCTCTGAGATTAACAGCATTCTGTATTATGTCTTGGACGTGACAAGAACCATTCACCACACATCTGCCTTGCTCTGTAAGTAAGTTTCTAGGGTAAAGTAACTCTCAAGATGCAGTCAGGAATACAGCAAAGCTTAGTTTAGGTAGTTTTCTTTATTTATTCGAGACTGTCCTGCAATGTTGTTTTAAATATTTCCTGTGATTTTGAACTCTGATGTCACTGTGATTATACACTCTTTTCTTGTTCGTTTATTTATTATTAAATATATTTAAACCTTTCAATGTGGCTGATCTGTCGAGAAATATTTAAGTTTTGAGAGTACTTGCATATTTGGTGACACTGTGTGGGTCACTCCTAATAGCCTTGCTCTTGGTCAAACTACTATTTGTATTAATATTAATATTTCACAGTAACACAGGGCACTCTTTGTTAAGGACCTTAAAGTAGCTGATAAGGAGTTGTCTGGTGGCAGTGATAACTACCTTATAGTCTTGACAAAAGTGGACATAGCTAGTAAACCTGTGCCAGCCATTCCCATGTGTGTGTATGTATGTGTGAATTAAACATCAGAGAGTGTGTGTGTGTTAGCTACTTGGGTAGGGAGATGAAGCACTGGTTGGACAAATAGGGTGCTGGAGGTCTTGGCTTGGCCACTCAGCTGAGATCTCAACTCTGTAGCTGTGCCAGTGGGCAGTCTTACTGGGGATCTGGGAAAGAGTGAGAAACCAGCCATGGATTGACTGTGGCCTCTGTGTCCTCTAAAGGGAAATTGTACTGGAAATACTGTGTGTGTGCTTGTTATTTCTTCCAATGTATGTCCCCCACTGGTGTCAGTGGTGAGAATTCAGGCTCCTTGATTACTGGTCATTTGAAGAGTCAACACATTACTGGTGACAGTGGTGGAATCACCACATCACATATTAGGATTCAGTGGTGTGGATATTGAACTCATGTAGCCTGTAAACAGTGGTCACCAAAGAAGGTATTTGTGCTCTCAAGCTACCACAAAGTGAACCTTCAGAGTTCCATATCACAATAGTTTTATTTATTTTTTGTTAGCTTAGTCAGGGAGAGCAAGCAAGGATGTCAGCAGAGGATTATGGCAAGCTGACAAGAAGCCAGGTGGCTGAGGTGCGGCAAGCCAAAGAACTGGTGCATGCCAACCTGACTAAAGTAGAAATGATTGCAGCCTTAGTCAAAGCTGCATCACAGACCAACAACCAGGAAGACAATTAGACTGGCTTTGGGGATGTACAACTGTCAGAAAATGGACAGTTCAACTTTGCCTCAGAAAAATCCATCTGGAATTAAAGAGACTTGAACTGGAGGTCAAATGGTTGCAACTAGAATCAGCAGAGAGACTTAGATGTCTGGAGGCCAAAGAAAATGAGAGACTGAGATGTTTGGAGGCTGAAGAAAATGAGAGGCAGAGTCAACATGAAAAGGAGATGCTGACTCTTTGCCAGGGTCATAGAGGTAATGTGGATTGGAGTAACCAAACCCCAGAAGCATACAAGGCAGTACATTTCTTCCACAATTTAGAGAGGGTAATAATTTTGATAGTTTTATTCATATGGTTGAAAGGGTATGTAAACACTATAATGCTGACCAAGGGCTCTGGGTACAGTTCTTGACCCCCTTACTCCATGGTAAAGCTGTAACTACTGTTTCTAAATTGTCTGATGCTCATTGCTTAAATTATAATATTGTTAAAATTGTTTATTAGAGTGTTTTAAGTTAACACCTGAAGCTTATAGAAAAACATTTCATGAGTATAGATGCAAGGCAGATGAATGTGTGTGTGTGAATATATTGCTGAACTAAGCACTTATTTTCAAAGAGGGGTGAGTGGCTGCCAGGTCACCCATTTTGAAATGCTGGCAGACCTTTGATGAGGGAACAAGCCCTTAGCAGTTTGCCTGAGGACATGAGGATCTGGTTGGCAGATAGGGAATGCAATACCACAGATCAGTTGGGGAAAAAGGGAGACCTATACTTAGGAAGCAGGGCATCAATGTACAGGAAATGGCTATCCAGTGCTACACCTTGGTCTAAGGGAACCCATGTGGGCAGCCTAAACCACCCCAACAGAGTCTACCAGTAACAGAAGAAGCCACTAGTTGACTACCAGGATCAAGGGTTAAATATTTTAAATGTAACCAGTGGGGCCATGTAGCACATAGATGTCCATGGAGGCAATGTGGGGAACAAAAGGTGGGAGAGAAAGTAAGTGGGAATGACAGAATGCCAGCAGTAAGTTGTCTGGAGACAACAAGCGTACCCCATTACCACAGGAGGATATAGCCTATCTGAGTAGATAGGAAACAGGACACTGCTAAGAGAGGCTCAGCTTCTGACCTAACCATTGTGAAGCCTGCAATGGTTAAAGAGGAGCACTACTTGCTTGGGCAGCCCATTCCAAAAACCTTTGGCTAGGGGTCACCTTGATTGGGAAGGTGGGAAAGGAAGCAAGCAAGTTGGTGTGTTTGAGGATATCCCTGCAGATGTCCTGATACGGAATGATTTTGATGATGCAGTACCTTGTGTGCATGCAGTGACATTGATGATGCAGTACCTTGTGTACATGCAGTGACATTGATGATGCAGTACCTTGTGTACATGCAGTGACATTGATGATGCAGTACCTTGTGTACATGCAGTGACATTGATGATGCAGTACCTTGTGTGCATGCAGTGACATTGATGATGCAGTACCTTGTGTGCATGCAGTGACATTGATGATGCAGTACCTTGTGTACATGCAGTGACATTGATGATGCAGTACCTTGTGTACATGCAGTGACATTGATGATGCAGTACCTTGTGTACATGCAGTGACATTGATGATGCAGTACCTTGTGTACATGCAGTGACATTGATGATGCAGTACCTTGTGTACATGCAGTGACATTGATGATGCAGTACCTTGTGTACATGCAGTGACATTGATGATGCAGTACCTTGTGTACATGCAGTGACATTGATGATGCAGTACCTTGTGTACATGCAGTGACATTGATGATGCAGTACCTTGTGTACATGCAGTGACATTGATGATGCAGTACCTTGTGTACATGCAGTGACATTGATGATGCAGTACCTTGTGTACATGCAGTTACATGCGGTCAGGCTTGGAGGCAAGCATATGGGTCTGGTAGCCTTGGGAGACCCAGACAGACTGCACAATTGAAGCCAGGACTGGTGAAGTGGTTACTTCATGGAGGGAGCTATGCTGTAGCAGTGAGACTGAAGGTGATTCACAGCTGCTTGTGGATACTGACATTCCCGTGGACAGAGTGACTGCAAGGGCAGAGGTGAGTAGCAGTACCCAGGCTGACAGTGAGGCATCACTAATAGAGGGTACCAGACTTCCTGTGGAAGAGGAGTTGGGAAGGGTTACAAAGAGAGTGTTGAGACAGGCTCAGTTCTCAGACCCTATTTTACAAGGCTTGAGGGAGGTAGCCAGGGAAGCACCCAATTCTCAAGGAAAGGGGGACTCTGTATACTGTTACAAAGGGTTACTGTATAGATAATGGATCCCTGAGGGAGGGCTAGAGGGTGAGAGAATACAGCAGTTGGTAGTACCCCAAGTCAACCATCTGGTAGTTCTAGTCACAGCCCATGACATTTCCTTTGCAGGTCATATGGGCATAAAGCATACAAAGAGATGTATTATGCAGAACTTTTACTGGCCTGGGATTTCCATGGATGTAACAGGGTACTGCAGGACCTGTGAGCAGTGCCAAAAGGTAGGCAAGACAGGGGACAGCATCAAAGCTCCTTTGGTGCTTTGCCTGTGATTGAGAAGCCATTTGAAAGGGTAGCTATTGATATTCTGGAGCCTCTGAGTATCCCATGTTCCACATGAAAGAAGTATATCCTAGTGGTAGTAGATTATGGTACCAGAGATACTCTGAGGTAGTGGCCCTGTCCTCCATTGTAGTAGAAAAGGTGGCAAATGCTTTCTTAGACATTTTCAGCAGGGTAGGTTTCCCAAAAGAAATACTGACTGGCAGAGGTGCCAATTTCATGTCAGACCTGTTGGCTTGTCTGTGGGAATGCTGTGGGGTGAAGCACCTAAAGACCAGCCCCTACCACACCTAGACTAATGGTCTGGTGGAGAGGTTAAACTCTACATTAAAAACAATGCTGCAGGCATTTGCAAACCAGTTTAAGAGGGTGCAGAACAAATATTTGCCCCATCTGTTGTTTACTTACAGACAGGTGCCCCAGGAATCCACAGGGTTTTTACCCTTTAAGTTGCTGTATGGGCATATGGTGAGGAGACCTCTAGATTTGATTCATGATGAGTGGGAGAGTGAGTGTGAATCCCACAAGGACTCTGTTGTGGGATTTATCCTAAACCTCAGGAGAAGGTTCAGGCAACTCATGGGCTTGGCCCAAGTGTACCTGGCAGAAGCCCAACAGCAAAAAAAGGCCTGGTATGACAGGAATGCTTGAGCTAGTGAGTGTGCTGTGGGGAAGCAGATTATGGTTCTCAGTGGTAAGGAAGGTCAGTGATGTTAACTACACTGTAGAACTGCAGGCAGGAGACAGGGGTACAAACTATACCATCTGAACATGATGAAAAATTACTATGATAGAGAGGCCCAGGTGCTAAGTATTTGCAGTAAAAGGCAGGAGAAGCTGAGGGGGATCTATGGTTACAGGAGACTAGCCAGCAACATCACAAATTAAAATGGTGGAGCCTAGGATTGCAAGCATGTGATAGGACAATGCAGCACTGTACTGTTGTCAGCAATGCAAAGGTAGCTGTGATCTCAAGACAGGACATGGGGTAATGTATTCCCAGATAGGCTTATCCCTCTCAAGCAATGTTTCTCAAGGGTCACTTGAAAAACTAGCTTGAGTCTTCAAAGGGGGGGGGGGTGTCAAGGAAAGATATACTATCAGGCCAGCTATCTGAAGTTTTGTAAATAACTATATATCATTTGTGAATATCAACATGATTTATATAAGATGCTTTATTTAGTGACACTGTGTGGGCCACTCCTAATAACCTTGCTCTTTGTCAAAGTACCATTTGTATTAATATTAATATGACACAGTAAGATTGGACACCCTTTGTTAAGAGCCTTAAAGCAGCTGATAAGGAGTTGGTTGGTGGCAGTGATAACTACCTTATAGTCTGGGCAAAAGGGAGCTTAGCTAGTAAACCTTTGCCAGCCTTTCCCAGGTGTGTGTGTGTGTGTGTGTGTGTGTGTGTGTGTGTGTGTGTGTGTGTGTGTGTGTGTGTGTGTGTAAATTAAACCTCAGAGTGTGTTTGTCAGCTACTTGGGCAGGGAGATGAAGAACTGGTTGGACACAGAGGGTGCTGGATGTCATGGCTTGGCCACTCAGCTGAGATCTCAACTCTATAGCTGTGCCAGTGGGGAGTCTTATTGGGGAACCTGGAGAAAGAGTGAGAAGCCAGTCCCTGACTGACTGTGGTCTCTGTGTGCTCTTAAGGGAAATTGCACTTGATGCAGACAGCTGCATCTGGAAATACTGTGTGTGTACCTGTCATCCTCCAAGTGTATTTCCCCCACTGTTGCCTTTGGTGAGAACTGAGGCTCCTTGATTACTGGTCCAGTAGAGGGTCATCACACCATGTGTGGCACATGTCTTTGTTATCTTCCAATGACTTGATAACATGACATTAGTGCCACTTTCCAGTATTGATTTTGATGCATTTTCTGATCATACCATTGTTAATTGTGAACTGTGTGGCACTTCAGAAAGCATTTCTGTGTTTTTGTGTTTTTCACATTTCTTCATGATGCCTACTGCGAGAAGGCTGAGACATGTCCATTTGCCTAACTGGTCTGAGGAGGAGACGACCCAGATGTTGACCATGTACGCCGGATTGGAGCAGAGGATGGCAGCCAGACTGAGAAACTTCACTATCATCGACATGTGGAACCAGATTGCGAGGAAGCATCAACAGTGGATGGGGATCTACCACAATGGAGTGCAGGTTCATCACCACTATGATGACCTGCATTGGAGGAATACAGCAGAACTTCAAAGGAGGGTTGACAAGGTGCAGAGGCAGCTTTTAGTTCCCTACAGTGAGTACCAATATTCTATGTATACCTTAGCATTGCTGCAGATTTTACAGATATTGCATTCAACCATTGATATCACCTAGATGTTTTTATAATCAAGGGATAGATGCTGTGAGAATTAGCTCATGAGGATTAATCAGGGGACTTTGTAAATACTGCCCTCGTAACTATGGGTTTGATAGTCATGTTATCATTTTATTTAATTGAACAATATCCATAACTATGTTCTCTATAGGTGTACATATGTTTTACAACATCTAAGTATATGATTTTACATAGCCTCTGTTCTCGTGAATCACAGATGCCAACAGCACCTAGGCTGTGGATGACTGTGCATTTCGTAGTTTTCCATTATAGTCTCACTGTATCTCCTTTTGGACTGTTACAAGTTGGAAGACAAACATGTATATAACTTACTTAACATTATTCTTCCTAAACAAGTACACTGACGCGTGTATTTAATGTAAACATTAATGGTCATACCATTGCTTAAATATATTTTTAGTTATGTGTTGATAGTTGTTCTCTCTTCACTATAACAGGTGTTAAAATGGCATGCATATTCTATATTCTGTCATTTTTGCAAGATTTCTAATAAACACCTGCAGTACTGTTTATCGCAGGATTTCTAATAAACATCTGCAGTACCGTTTATCGCAGGATTTCTAATAAACATCTGCAATACCTGTTTTGTACAGTGAAAGCCTTGTGTACCTGATGTCCTTCAAGGATGCATCTGCAGTCCTAACAAATGGGTTGTCCTGCCTCAGGCAGCCCTTCGGTCGGCCGGATTCCAAAGTCTGGGTCTGGCCTCGGCTGATGTCGCACTTCACCCGACGTCACTGCTGCTGTCAGTTGGGTATAAAGGCATCAGCCGACGCCATTTTCCTCAGTCTTTCTTGCCACGCGGTGCCTGAAGCAGAAGCTGTTCGCAAGTGCCGGTCGGTCAGATCCAGAGATTTCTACTACCGAAGACTTCTAAAAAGTTAAGTACCCCGTTGGGGACTCTTTCTTGCCTCAGCCGATGTCAGAAAAAGTAAATAATTGTTTAACTTGTGGGAAACAAATACCTCATAAGGATTTCCACTCTTACTGCCTTCCTTGCTTAGGCCCAGACCACAACGTAGCAGCTTGTCTAGCCTGTGCTTCCTTCAACCGACGGACACTTAGACGTCGGTCGGAGTTTGCGGAGGAGTTTTTTGGTCCCACTTTTGCTTACAAAATGCCGTCGGAGACTCCGACTTCTCAATTAGCTAAAAAGCATAAGGAAAAGGACCGACACTCGCGGTCCGCGGTTTCGGCCGAAACCATGGTTAAGCCAACCGCGAGTGTCTCGGTTTCGGCTGAAACCGAGTCCTCGGTTCTTCCTTCGGCCGAAAACATTCCTCCTGCAACCGAGGCCTCTCACAGCATGGCTGAATCTGCTACTGAAATTTCTCCTACTGTAGCAGGCACCCAGGATTTATCGGATACTATTCCTTTAGACATATCTACTCCTGCACGTGGAGCTGCTAGGCCCCCTGCATCCATGTCTATCAAGGCTTTCTCTAGGGCTAAAGCAGCTAAATCTTCTAAGGCCTTGCCTTCTAAAACCCCCTCTCACAGGCCTAGCTCTAGCTCCCAAATGCTTAGCCTGGCAGAGGATCTCATTTCTTTGATCAGGGGATTCCAACCTCACCCTGACAGGGCCTCTCACCCCCCTCACGAGAAGAGGCCTAGAGCAGAGCCCCCTGAACCAGTTTCTACGGATTATTCTTCTGATGACTCAGAAAACTCAAATCCTCCAGAAGGCCCTTATTCTCCATATGAGGATTCTGATGCAGAAGACTCCATTCCTTCTGCCTCTCCTCCTGAGGAATTTTCTTTTGGGGAAACCTTGCATGCTATGAGGGAACAATTTCAATGGCAGGGCCAGGATTTTTCAGATTCTAGGAAGCGGCTCAGGACCTTTTTGCATTTGCCACAGCATAGGCCTTTAGCCATTCCTCCAGTACTAACAGTTGTGGATGATGCATTCAATAATGCTTGTACTGCCCCTGACTCTCTTCCTCCGGCCCCTGCTAAGCCCGACAGATACTACAGGGTCCCGGACACCCATTATCACCTGTATAAGGCTCCTATTGCAGATCCTGAAACTATTTCTCAAGGCCCCAAAGCTGTAGCAACTGCCAAAAACCCCCTCCCCTCTGAAAGAGAATCTAGAGCATTAGAGAGATGGGGTAAAAAAGTTTATACTTCTGCTACGCTTTTGGCTAGGGCTTTAAACTGTCAATTCCACATGATTCAGTATCAGGAATTTTTGTTAGATCAGTTAAATAAAAAACTATCCTCTCCTGAACCTATAGACCGTAAGTCCCTTCAGGATTTGGTACATAACACTCAGCAGGTCAGTAATCATTCCTTAAAATGCGGCTATGATGCACTGGAGGCCTCCTTTAGATCAGCTATGACTGGTACAGTGATCAGAAGGCATGCATGGTTAAAAGAGCAATCCTTACCAGACCATGTAAAGTCAAAGCTCCTAGATGCTCCCATGGATAAACTCAGTTTGTTTGGCTCCCCTGCACAGCAAGTGTTAAAGAAGGTGGAGGAAAAAGCAAAATCTGTCCAGACAGTCAAGGACTTCTTACAGGTCCAGCCTCCTAGGTTTAGTAGAAATTGGCCTTCGAAGAATTGGTCCTTTCCAGACACCAGAGCTCAGAGGGGCAAAAATAGGTGCTCAAGAGGCAGAGGTCAATCCAGAGGTGCCTACAGGGGACGTCAGTGGCAGCCTAACAACCAGAGAAGTACTACCGCAGACCCAGCGGCTACCACTTCCACAGGACAGTCACAGTGACTTGGCTCTGATACCGCCTACCAGGGAACTACTGGAAGCACCCTTAGGCGGAAAGCTAGCCTTATTTTCAGTAAACTGGCATTATATTACAGGAGACAAATGGATTTTACAGACAATAGACAAAGGTTACAGGTTTCACTTCCATACTCTACCAAGGAAGAGAGGAATGCCAAACCTACCACCAAACCAAAAGACAAACGCTCTAGAACAAATCAACCACTTACTAAGGATGGGAGCCATAGAAAAGGTACCGGCTATGGAACAAGGACAAGGATTTTATTCCAGACTTTTCCTGGTGCCAAGAAAAGAAAACCAATGGAGGCCTATTCTCGACCTGTCCGCTCTCAACACATATCTCATTGTTCCAAAATTCAAAATGCTGACCCTACAGCACCTTCTTCCCATGCTGGGCAAGGAGGCTTGGCTGGTGACTCTAGATCTCAAGGAGGCATACCTGCACGTCCCTATTCGACCAGATTGCAGAAGATACCTCAGATTTCTTGCAGGATCAGAGCATTATCAATTCTCAGCATTGCCCTTTGGCTTATCTACTGTGCCCAGAGTATTCACGAAATGCCTGGCATCAGTAATTGCTCATTGCAGGCTTCAGGGAATTCAAATTTATCCATACCTGGACGACTGCCTGCTACAAGCGGACAACAAGAGCAAATTAACAAAAGATTTGGAAAAGGTTATTCACCTACTGCAGGCCTTGGGATACACAGTCAACTTAAAAAAGTCAAGGCTGGAACCATCCCAAAGGATTACATTCTTGGGTGCAGAACTGGACACATCAAATCAAATGGCATTTCTCACAGCAGAAAAACAAAAACAACTACCACTCTATTTCAAGGCATTAACAATGCAGAACCAGCTTACAGCAAGGAAAATCCTGCAAGCCCTGGGTTACATGGCATCCTGCATAATTTTGATCCCACATGCCAGACTGCATATGAGGAAGTTGCAATGGTACCTAAGGAATTTATGGTCACAGCACAAGCACAGCCTAGAAACCCAAATTCCAATAATTCCATGCCTGAAGCAAGAATTCCTGTGGTGGGCTCAGGCCTGTCAGTTGAACAAAGGACTGCCTTTCCACAGCCCTCACCCAAGCCAGACTATCACCACGGACGCCTCAGACCTTGGTTGGGGGGCACACATGGCAGACAAGTGTATACAAGGCCTATGGGCACAGGACCAGCTGAATCTACACATAAATCAAAAAGAGATGCTGGCAGTGAAACAGGCAATTCAGACATTCAGACCGTTTCTTCAACAGGGTCATTTGCTGATAAGGACGGACAACACCACAGTTATGTGGTATATCAACAAGCAGGGAGGCACACATTCATATCCTCTATGCCAGATGGCAATAGACCTGTGGAATGTGGCCCTGAACCTCAACATTCAGCTCCAGGCCTTATTTGTGCCAGGAAAAGAAAATATATTAGCAGACACATTAAGCAGAACTACCACGGATGCCCACGAATGGATGCTGCATCCGGACATCTTCAAAACCATTACAGAGAAATGGGGGCTACCAGAAATAGACCTGTTCGCATCCCCACTCAACCACCAATTGAGAAAATTCTGCACAAGGACATACCACCCACTTGCTTGGAAGGTGGACTCCCTATCCTTCAGTTGGGAAAACCTAGCAGCATATGCATTCCCACCTCTACCTTTGATGCACAAAGTGCTACTGAAGATCAAAGAAGATCACCCAAGGATCATACTGATAGCCCCAGACTGGCCGAGACAGCACTGGTATCTGCTTCTGAGAAGTATATCTCGGACACATGCATGGCCTCTACCTCTAGTTCCTCTGCTGCTAACACAGAACAACTTCAAGATCCTGCATCCAAACTTGAAAACACTGCAGCTAGCTGCTTGGAATCTTGCATGAAACAAAATAACCCAGATTTATCTCAGAGGGTTAAAGACATTATCCTGGAGGCTCGCAGACCCTCCACAAGGAAGACTTATTCAGCAAAATGGAAAAGATACCTCATTTGGAGTGCAGCAAAAGGAGAAAATGTAGCATTGGCAAACATAGCTAACATCCTGGAATATTTAGCAGAACTTTTCCACAATGGCCTGTCTTACTCCTCCATCAAGATTCATGCATCAGCAATTTCAGCAGAATACAACATGGATCCTCCAGTCTTCTATCATCCTCTACTCAGGCAATTTCTGAGAGGAATTAAAAATGTAAAGCCTCCAAGGAAGCCACCTCTGCCTACATGGGACCTGAACTTTGTGCTGGAAAAGTTAACACTTCCCCCTTTTGAACCAGCAGCAACAGCAGAATTACAGTTCTTATCTTGGAAAACTGCTTTCCTGCTTGCAATCACTTCAGCAAGAAGGGTTTCTGAATTACAGGCATTAATGGCAGTACAGCCCTTCCTTATCTTCCATCAGGATAGAGTGTCCTTGAGAACTAACCCTACTTTTATGCCAAAGGTGGTCTCCAGGGTATCATTGAACCAAGCAATCCACCTACCAACATTCTTCCCCAACCCACAGAACAGGGGAAAGACTACTGCACACCTTGGATGTACACAGACAATTGCGCTACTACCTGGACAGAACCAAGAACAATAGAAAAACTGACCAGCTTCTGGTAGCATATGCAGCAGGAATGGAAGGAAAAGCAATTTCAAAACAGACAATCTCAAAATGGATAGGAAATTGCATTGGATTTTGTTACTCCTTTCATGGGAAGACAACTCCAGAAAACATCAGACCTCACTCCACAAGGGCTACAGCCACTACCACAGCTTTCTTACGAGGAGTGGCTACCAAAGACATTTTAGAGGCTGCTACTTGGAGCTCCGTGCATACATTTGCCAAGCATTATAATCTGCCTTTATACTCCAGATCCCGAGCAGGTTTTGCCACTGCCGTTTTGCAAGGGATCTTAACTACACCATAATCTTCTTAGTGCCTCCTCCCCCAGTTTGGCTATGGTATTCTACCCATTTGTTAGGACTGCAGATGCATCCTTGAAGGACATAGTACAGTTTTGTACCTACCATAAATGTAGATGTCCGAGAGGTATGCATCTGCAGTCAGGATTACCCACCCTCCTTCCCCTCTGTGGTACTCCTAGGGTATTTGCTCATCTTGTAGCTAGCTGGGGGAATCTATTATGGTGTATTTGTTTGTATATATGTACATACATGTTTATGTTTTGTTTGCTCTCTACTGTTTGGAATCATTTGCATTTATCCAAATTTAGCCTTCCTAGAGGGCACCTGGCATCTGGGGCAAGAAACACTGAGGAAAATGGTGTCGGCGGATGCCTTTATACCCAATTGACAGCAGCAGTGACGTCGGGTGAAGTGCGACATCAGCCGAGGCCAGACCCAGACTTTGGAATCCGGCCGACCGAAGGGCTGCCTGAGGCAGGACAACCCATTTGTTAGGACTGCAGATGCATACCTCTCGGACATCTACATTTATGGTAGGTACAAAACTGTACTTTTTCTATAATGAAAGCCTTGTTGAATGCTAGTTTAGCCTGTAAAGCAACTAGCCAGCATATCTAAATTTTGGCATGTTGTGGGATCCAAACCATATAGTAGAACCCATTACCTCGGTTAAATTCACCCATATCATTTTTTCAAAAACCATATTGCAATACTTTATATAAAGGCTTATGTTGTGCATGGTAATGACTCACTGGTCTATGAATAACACCATAATCTATAATGGTCTAATAACAACATCATTTGACGAGCAGTAATCGTTTGCTTAGAAGATGTATATGCTCTGTGGTAGCTCAGCATGTAAGGAAACAAACCAGCCTTTTTTCCATTTTGTGTGTTGTGTGTTCAAATCTTGAAAGAGGATACATATATCTTAAAGTATTATATTGATTTCACATACCCATAGCACTAATTTACCAAAGCATATTACACTTATTGATATTACTTGGAGCGTTGCTGCGAATAGCTCTGTCATTTCTCAAATTCCTTCTTATATTCTCCATAATCTGTAACATTTATTAACATCAGCTATTTAACAACTGTGCCAATACATCTTGATAAATCCTGTTACTTGTCTGAGCAATTGTTAGGTTAAAATTGTGTACTTTTAGAAACACTAAGAAGGTTGGTTTTGTCATGAAATACTGAAGGCAACAGTAGAAGAAAACCAATGTCTAATGTTGAGGGACTGTGATGGCCACATTAACAGTTGGAATGAAGACCAGGGTAGACATATGGATTTAGCAAGTGATATGCAATTTAACAGAGTAACAGTCCTCACACATACCTTACTGGGTCCTTAACGTACAACAATGGGTATGGTCCTGTTCACAGAAGCTGTTTGCTACAAGACACTGTTCCCACTGTCTGATGAATTAATGCTCTCCATTGCTGTTAATTTGTGTGAACACAGTGCTGACATGAATGTAATTTTCAAACAGTTACGTACATGACCAGCACATGTTAATACCATGCAGTCCTAAGCCAAGGTGATTCTTATTACACCATCCTCCATTAGGAAAATGTCATAACAACTCTTTTTCCTGTCTGGAAAACATACTTTTTCACAATTAAGGTGTTAGACAGACAGATAGGTCTCAAGGTTATAATTTGGATGTAGATTGTGGTTGCAGGTTTAAATCTCATGTTCATCAAGCTATGCTTAAAGATGTTAATACCTAAATGGAAAAGTGTCAGCTAAGTGATGTGCTTACTTAATGTTCTTCAGAAAAGTAGTTTGTTGAGAAATAATTTTTTATTTTTTTTTCGACAGTGAGGACCGCAACTGGAATAGAGGAATGTGTATCAAGCAGGTGCACAGGCTTGAAGAGCAGTAAAAGTTGAGAGTTATGTTGATTATTCTATGTATGTTATGATCTGAAATGCATATTCCACTGTTTTCAGGCTTGTAATTTTCAAATTAATATGTTTATTGATAAGACTGCAAGAACACCCGTCATGCATCAGTAAGATAAGTGAAATCAGCAAAGGGTATCTGTCATTACAACTGTGGAAAACTTATACTGTTGACATATTATGTATTTTGATCCATTTTGTCAGCAAACAGTTTTTAATACATCTACAACCTAAACGACAGTTTGTTGTGTGTATCTGACACACAGCTAAGAAGAATAATGTTTTAACTTTAACTGCTATGATTATTGTTTATGCTGTAACGTTTGGTGCACTTGTATCTCTGGATGCGTTCTGGTTATTGATCTTTTGTGCATAGTGTGCCTATTAGTGAATGGGAGTTTGCTGTGCTATTGTTAAAAGTGCTCTCTGTAGATTGCTTTGGATTGCCTTTAGTTTAACACTGGAATTCCATCTGCCTCAGACACTGTGGGTGTGTTTGTAAAAACACTGTTAAGCCTAGACTGACTGACTTTTGAGCATGTACCCATTTATCAGCAGTTCATAATCGGTAAACATATTTACAAAGCATTGTTTTTTCAGCCTAGTGATTTCTGATAGTTTCTGAAGATAATGTATACAGTTGTGCAAACAGAATACTGTTATTAACAGAAATATTATATTCTGATATGTCTAAAGTTATGCTGATTGAACATATCACATTGTTTTCAGTGTTGTACTCATCATATTGATGTGTGTTCAGTCAAATATCATGCTGCGTCTCTCACAAAGTTGTCATACAGTTTCCCTATTGTACACAATACTGTCTGATAAATTTCACCTCATTTTTACAAAGGCATGTTATCGCTGTTTGCATACATCATTGAATGCAAACAGTAAAATATGATGTTATGTGATCCTATCTCGCCTACATTCTGTACTGATGGGCTCGGAGCTGATCCCTCGGCTCTGACTCGGCGCGCTATGCTATAGAGCGAGGCTTCTTATTGGCTGAGCTATTTCTTATCCCAGGATGCACCACCACTAATCCCCCAGATCTCGTTTGCCGCTTACAAGCTTAGACGTGGTCTCAACTTGGCTGGGCTAAGTACTAATTTATTTAGGCTTTTCCTGTCAGGAATTTGCTTGCTTTGAACCCAAAAGCTGTTTTAATAGCTATTGTTGTGATTTGAGGGGTTATTGACAGTTTTGTTTAGAAATTTGTGTTTTTCGCCAAGGGAAGGTTTCCCGTTTTAGTTAGAGGGGCCTTCCCCTGTTGCCTTTCTGTGTGGAATATTTTGCTATCTTAGTGTTTTATTTGTGGGTCAAGTACCCGTTTAAGTTAGAGGGTCTTGACTCTCTCTCTCTCTCGTTTTCTATGTGGAATATTTTCTTGTACATCGGTATTGTGTAAAAAAAAAAAAAAAAAAAAAAAAAACTTTATTTTTCTGTTCTAAACTTTAAGTTTTTGGTGTTTCTCTTTAGACAGGTGTGCTTTTTCTAATTTAGTCATGTCCAAAGAGCATAAACCCTCCGGGTTTAAAAAATGCACGAGGTGTGGTTTTAAGATGTCCATAACGGACGACCACTCCTCGTGCGTTTACTGTTTAGGCGTCAAGCACCTACAAGAATCATGTAGCGTGTGTCACGCCTTCTCATCAAGGGTCCTCCAGGAGAGGAAAAACAAATTAATCCTTAAAGGATTAATCAAGCCATCCTTCGAGGAGGCTTTATCTTCGTCTCCCTCTCCTTCAAAAAAGGAGAAAGCGTCGGCTCCGACCAGTCTGTCGGAACCGACTGCCAAAAAACCTAGGCAGACTTCTCCATCGGCTCCACGGACTTCGGAGCCGAGGGCGGAACGGTCTGCCTCGATGCCTCCAGCCTCGACCCCTCTGGTTTTGGAGCCGAGGACTGGGGCATCGAGAGGCGGGTCACCTTCATCGGCTCCACTGATATTGGAGCCGATGAGGGTTACCGGCTCAGACTCTTCCCCTTCGGAGCCGAAGTCCTTATCGGCACCGAGGGAAATTGCCTTGAGATCTCTCTCGGAGCCGATAGTGGTAGAATCCATTCGGAGCCGGTCCCCTAGCCCTTTGGAGCCGATGGAGAAATCGGTTCGGGCCCGATCGGTATCCTCCAGATCATCCAAGATGTCTGATTCGGACATCGACAGGGTGCTCCTAAGACTTTTCCAGTCTCCGGTGTTCCAAAAGCTAGTCTCGGCTCCAGCCCATTCGGCTTCGGAGCCGATGGTCCAGCTTCCTTCTATGGTTCCTCCTCCAACAGCCTCGGCACCGTTGGAGCCGGTGCCGGTGGAGCCGGTGGAGGTTTTAGGGTCGGGCCCGACCCTTACTCCAACTCCGGCTCTTGGGTCGGAGTTCAGTACGCGGACTTCTTCCGTCAGCCCCAGGGGGGATGCTTCGGGATTGATGTTTTCGGTCCCAAGTCTCCCTCTTGGTGCATCGGAGGCGGGAGTGCCATCTACTGTCATGGCCATGGAGGTGGGACCCTCCCAGGATTCTGGTGGTCCCGCCTTCAGGGCTATGAGGAGTGCGTTAGCCAAATCTTCTTTGGCTACCTCCACGGTCTCCCCAGCTCCTTCCCTGCACACTGAGACTGGGTCTTTGGCAGTCCCCCTGTCCTTAGACAGCAGAGCCCCGGGGCCTGAGGTTACCCCCACTGGGGTTTCCCCCCCTCCTGGAGGTCCTTCTGAAGCCTCTTCGGAAGAACCCCCCAGGAAAAGATCGTGCAAGAGGAAGCACGTTGACTCCCCTGATGAGTCTCTTACATCAGACACTGATCTCGATGATGCAGAGGGGTCCCCTAAGTCGTCCTCAGATGATGTCTCCTTTGCAGACATCCTGGAAGCCCTTAAACAACGAGGCGGCTGGCAGTCCAAACCCCCTTCTGCTGATGAGTCGGTGTTCCTTAAGGCCTTCGGGGCTCAGCCCTCTGCCTCCTGGGTGTCTCCGCCCTTCGATGAGCTCTTGGACTTCATCTGTCGAAGGGCGTGGGAACACCCAGACTCTGTGGAACCGGTGCCTGCTCATCCGAATAAGTTCTTCTCGGCACCCCCTGAGAAAGAATTTCTAACCAAAGGTGTGGCTGTAGATGCTTTGGTGGTGGCATCTGCTACCCAGCAAGATGTAGCAGAGGCTTCGATGTCCGTCCATCCTCCTAATAAGGAGTCTAGGAGTATGGATCGGTACGGAAAGCACACCCTAAGTTCAGCGGCCTTTACATTAAGGTCCTTGAACTACCTTACGCACTTTACTAGATTTCAGAGGGATCTGATTAAAGAACTTTCCGATACCCTCTTGGGTAACCTACCTGAGGAGCTGGCCCAGACGGTTGGCTCTCAGCTGGCTACATTGTCGTCCATCTCAAACTCGTCCATGAGGCTCATTTCTTATGCGGCCGAAGGGGCGAGTAGAGCGGCGGGTACAGGCATTGCTCTACGGAGACAAGCCTGGCTCCGCCTGTGTCATTTCGCGGAGGCCTTTAAGTCTTCCTTTGCCGATGCCCCCTTTGATGGGTCCTCCCTGTTTGGACCCAAGGTAAAGGACACACTGACCCGCTGCGAACAGAAGGGTAAGACTCTGACTGCCGTAGGGGCACGATTTTCCACTCCCTTTCGGCCTTATCCCAAGGCTAAAAGAGGAGGGAAAATGTGGTTCCGTAGATCTCAGAAGCCTTACCCCTCTCAGCAGGATGATCCCCCTTCCAGAGGCAGGGGAGGGGGAAATTCTTCTGGAAGACACCGTCCCAGAGGTGGCAGAGGCCCTCGCAACACTGGAGACCGCGAGTCCTTTCGTGGCTCTTCAGCCTTTCACAGTTCCTGAGGGATTGCCCGACTGTGCAACTCCAGAGCCAGTCGGGGGTCATTTTTCAAAGCACCTGAAAGCCTGGGAAGGTATCACTCAGGACCGATGGGTGCTTCGAATTATCGCCGGAGGTTACACCATCCCTTTCTCACACTCCCCACCTCAGTCCAAAAAAATCCCGGACCCTCCACCCAGTCAACGGGATACTGCAGCCTCAGAAGTTTCAAAGCTGCTGCAAAAAGGAGTCATCCAACCGGTCCCCGCAGACCAGATCGGATTAGGGACTTACTCAAGATTCATTTGGTGCCAAAAAAGACCGGGGACTTGAGGCCCATTTTGGACCTCAGCATCCTAAACCGCTCAGTCAGAAAGTCCAAGTTCCGAATGGTCACCCTTCAAACCATTCTCCCATTGCTGGAGAAAGGTGTTTGGATGTGCTCCATAGATCTCAAGGACGCTTATTATCATATCATGGTACATCAAGCGTCCAGGAGACATCTGCACTTCAGCCTAGGAGGCAGTCATTTTCAGTTCCGTGCACTGCCCTTTGGTCTCACCACAGCCCCCAGGGTGTTCACCAAATGCTTGGCAGTCGTGACTGCTCACCTGAGAAGTCTAGGATTCCAGGTGTTTCCGTATCTAGACGACTGGCTCCTAACTGCCACCTCCAAGCATCTACTACTGCGGAGCCTACAAGCCACTATATCACTGGGCAATTCCCTTGGAATCACCTTCAATTGGCCAAAGTCTGTGTTGCTGCCATCTCAACGAATAAGATTCATAGGGGTAGGGATAGACTCAAACCAAATGCGGGTCTATCTACCTGTAGACAGGATACAAACCATACAGGCTCAAGTTCGAGCCTTACTTCCCAGGTCCAAAGCCCCAGCCAGGATGGTCCTGCAGCTATTAGGATCCATGTCCGCCACGGTTCTTCTAGTCCCCTTGGCAAGGTTGCACATGAGAATTCTCCAGTGGCTTCTTTCAGCTCAGTGGTCCTTTCAGGAACTCCCTCTCAGTCACCTCATATGGATCACGGAAACATGCAAACGGGACCTTCGCTGGTGGCTAGTGCCCTCCAATTTGGATCAGGGACGACCCTTTGTTCCACCTCCTCCTGCGGCCACTTTGACCATGGACGCCTCCCAGATGGGGTGGGGGGGCATTCCCTGGGCAGGTCAGTCCAAGGCAAATGGCACCCAGAAGAGACCCTACTTCATATCAACATCCTAGAAATGAGGGCGGTGCTTCTGTCCCTTCAAGCCCTTCACGATTACCTCCCTCAGGGTGTAATTGCCGTTCACTCAGACAACATGTCAGTTGTCTGGTACCTGAACAAACAGGGAGGGACCAGATCCTATCCTCTTTGCGGAGAGGCCATGAGAGTCTGGGAATGGGCAGTCTCGACCAAACGCTTTCTAGTGGCTACCTATATCCCGGGCAAGTCCAATGTGATAGCCGACAGACTGAGCAGAACCATCCTCTCTCCTCACGAATGGTCTCTGAACATGACAGTTGCAAGTCAGATTTTCAGCAGATGGGGAGTTCCGTGTTGCGACCTCTTCGCGACTCCACTAAATGCGAAGTGCAAAAAATTCTTCTCCCTAACCCCGGCTTCGGGGAAGAGCCCCCATGGACGCACTAGCCCGTCCTTGGCCCACCGGATTGCTTTATGCCTTCCCTCCAGTTCCTCTCCTTCCCAGGGTGATCCAAAAGGCATCTCTCTTGGGGAGCAAAATGATCTTAGTTGCTCCTTACTGGCCTCGTCAAGTATGGTTTCCCTATCTTCGGAAATATGCTCTGGAAGGCCCATGGTTCCTGGATCAGATCCCAGACCTTTTGGTTCATCAGTCGGGACTATTCCACCAGTCCCTGCACACCTTAAAATTGACGGCTTGGCTCCTCCTCTTCCGACTATAGTCAGGAGTCATACATTGGATCCAGAGGTTGTACACATGTTATCTTTGGCCCATAAGTCTGCTACAAAGAAACTGTATTCTAGCAAATGGAAAAGATTTGCTATTTGGGCTCAACTCCGGGGCCTGGACCCCATCTCTATTCCCGTGGCAGAAGTACTAAAATTTTTAACTTCTCTTTTCAATCAAGGCTCTTCAGTCTCTACCATCAAGGTCCAATTGGCAGCGATTTCCAATTTTCATGAATCCATAAACCCACCTTTAATGAGCAACAGATTGTGTAAGACCTTCTTGAAAGGTGCTGCTCTGTTAAGACCTCCGATTTCTCATCCTGCACCTCCATGGGATCTCTATGTGGTGTTACGCGCCTTAACTTCCTCCCCCTTTGAACCGGCTACATGTGATCTAAAGTTTCTATCATGGAAAACTGCTTTTCTGGTGGCGATTACTTCTGCCAGAAGAGTTTCAGAGCTTCAAGCTTTGTCAGTAAAACCCCCGTACTTGGTTTTTTCACAAAGACAGAGTATCTCTAAGGCCAAATCCTTCCTTTGTCCCTAAAGTTTGTTCCAGTTTCTGCTTACAACAATCGTTAGAACTTCCAGTCTTTTTTCCAAAATATTCTAACAAAGCGGAATTCATACTCCACACACTAGATGTCCACAGGCAGTTGCGTTTTTATTTAGACAGGACCAAACAAACAAGGAAAACAGATCAGTTGTTTGTATCCTTTGCAGACAATAAATTGGGCAAAGCTGCCACAAAGGTCACTATTGTCAAATGGATCAGGGACTGTATTACTCAAGCTTATTCTTATTCTAACAAAGAGCTTACCACCTCTGTCAAAGCTCATTCTACAAGGGCTATGGCTACTTCGATAGCATTTCATTCTAAGCTTGCCATTAGTGACATTTGTGCTGCGGCTACGTGGTCTTCCCCGCACACTTTCATTTCCCACTACAAATTGGATGTGGCATCTAGAGGACGAGCTTCATTTGGTTCCACAGTGCTCAGGAGTGTTTTCCAATGAGCCACCCAGGATTTAGGTGCTAGGGACGCTGTCCCATCAGTACAGAATGTAGGCGAGATAGGATCACATAACATCTTTTAGTTATGTACTTACCATAACTTTAGATGTTTGGGATCCATCTCGCCTACATTCCTAATAACCCACCCTCCTTCCCCCTTCCTTGGAGATCAGAGGATATCAGAAGGTCCGAATCCTGTTGTTTCATCTTGAAACATCTAACAATGTTATATAAACAAGTTGTGCATGTGTGCATGAATGCGGACAAACAAGATCTGGGGGATTAGTGGTGGTGCATCCTGGGTTAAGAAATAGCTCAGCCAATAAGAGGCCTCGCTCTATAGCATAGCGTGCTGAGTCAGAGCCGAGGGATCGGCTCCGAGCCCATCAGTACAGAATGTAGGCGAGATGGATCCCAAACATCTAAAGTTATGGTAAGTACATAACTAAAAGTTTTTTCACATTCATGCATTTTTGCAAACCTAATGAACTGTGTGTGTGTCTGTGTGTGCATGTGCGTGTGCGTGTGTGTGTGTGTGTGTGTGTGTGTGTGTGTGTGTGTGTGTGTGTGTATATATATGTGTGTGTGTGTGTGTGTGTGTGTGTGTGTGTGTGTGTGTGTGTGTGTGTGTGTGTGTGTGTGTGTGTGTGTGTGTGTGTGTGTGTGTGTGTGTGTGTGTGTGTCTGTGTGTAAGCATCTAGAAGTGTTCAGGAAAGAATACTGCTCTCCTTTTTAGCAGTACAACACACAGGGCCATAGGTAACTCTGTCCATAATGGATCTGTCTCAGTCCCTTTGTAAATTGTCATAATAATGATATTGTGTTGTGCTGTGATTATCATGCGACTATCTACATGATAAACATTTTTTTCTGCTGTGTTTTTACAATTAATCTTTACAGAGCATGTTACCTGAGGATGTTCACCAATCCACAGATGATGATGTGCTCATGCAATAGCACTGCCAGATTCTTCTTCTGAAGAAGGGGATTCATGATGATGCTGAGGCACCTGGACCTGCCCCTGCCTGACACATCCTGCCTGCACCCTGGAGATTGACACGACCAGGATAGAGACAATTTTTGGGGGGAGATCTTGAGGTCAATATCGATGTGTTTTGAATACAGATGAGGGACATGATGGGGACCTTGTTTAATGAAATGGCATGTGCTATGTGGCATTCATTCAGGATAATAGCTTGTGAGATCATTCAGGAGTCTGATCCACATTAACCTGGTTCCACCTGTCAGCAGGTATTGTCTGTGTGCTCCACCTCTGTTATGATGCCAACATGGTGATTGGCATTTTATTGATTGGACCTTACTCTTGTGCATACATACCATGCATATGCCATGCTTATGTGTTATCGTCTGACATTTACTTTGGTTTCAGTGTGTGCATGACACCCGTTAATACATTACACTGTCCACACATTCAACTCTCCATGCCTTGTGGCAGTAAATCTGCTGATAGTGGTGCAACAGGCAGCCTGTAAACATGTGTGTTAGTGACACGACTGACAGACCACACATCTTGTCGCTGATGCTCTACTCCTCTATTGCAAAACTATGGAACACCCTCCCACCATTAATCATGACTACTAGCAATGCATAACACCCTCCCTCCATCAATCAGGACTACCAGCAATTCATCACACCTTCACACCATCAATTAGGACTACCAGCAATGCATCACATCCTCCCTCCATCAATCAGGACTACCAGCAATGTATCACACCTTCCCACCATCAATCAGGACTACCAGCAATGCATCACACTTTCCCACCATCAATCAGGACTACCAGCAATGCATCACACCTTCCCACTATCAATTAGGACTACCAGCAATGCATCACACCCTACCACCATTAATCAGGACTACCAGCAATGGATCACACCCTCCCACCATCAATCAGGACAACCAGCAATGCATCACACACCCCTCCATCAACCAGGACTACCAGCAATGCATCACACCCACCCTCCATCAATCAGGGCTACCAACAATGCATCACACCCTCACACCATCAATCAGGACTACCAGCAATGCATCACACCCTCCCACCATCAATCAGAACTACCAGCAATACAGTTCTCTTTAAGAAATTCCTGACATAATACCTTTCCTCTCTATGGCAGTACACATGCACCAAAACTGCACTTCCCAAAACCTGACTCCTTCTTCTAACACTGCTCCACATCTTTATTAATTACTACCCTGTTATCACTCTTTCTAGCTTAAATCACTTACGTAACCACAGTGCTGATATCACCTGCTATATTTGCTCACCTATATTTAAGTCTAAGACATCATAAGTGTTAATTATTCAGACTATGTTGCTAGAACCTAATCTACTCATGAGTAACTTAATTATCCTAACTTGTTATATCCTAACCTGTGATATTCTAATTGTGTAAAACCACATTATCCTTATATTGTAATCTAATATTGTACTCAGATTTTTACCTTGTTCATTTGATTGTCATTAATATCCTATAGTACTCAGCTGTGACCCTTGCATTGTATGTACTGATCATGTGATCTATTATATTGTATGTACTGATCATGTGATCTATTGTATTGCAGGTATTGATCACGTTGATCTATTGTATTGTAGGTATGTTGATCTATTGTATTGTAAGCACTGATCGTGTTGATCTATTGTATGTACTGATCATGTGATCTATTGTATTATAAGTACTGATCATGTTGATCTACTGTATTGTATGTACTGGTCATGTTGATCTATTTTATTGTAAGTACTGATCATAATGATCTACTGTATTGTAAGTACTGATCGTGTTGATCTATTGTATGTACTAATCATGTGATCTACTGCATTATAAGTACTGATCATGTTGATCTATTGTATGTACTGATCATGTGATCTATTGTATTATAAGTACTGATCATGTTGATCTACTGTGTTGTATGTACTGGTCGTGTTGATCTATTTTATTGTCAGTACTGATCATAATGATCTATTGTACTGTAAGTACTGATCGTGTTGATCTATTGTATGTATTGATCATGTGATCTAATGTATTATAAGTAGTGATCATGTTGATCTACGATATGGTATATACTGGTCATGTTGATTTATTTTATTGTAAGTACTGATCATAATGATCTATTGTATTGTAATTACTGATCATGTTGATCTATTGTATGCACTGATCATGTGATCTATTGTATTATAGGTACTGATCATGTTGATCTACTGTATTGTATGTACTGGTCATGTTGATCTATTTTATTGTAAGTACTGATCATAATGATCTATTGTATTGTAAGTACTGATCGTGTTGATGTATTGTATTGTGTTGTATGTTTTTTAGAGAGAATAATACCCATTTTAGGGGTTTACAATTGCAAAACTGAGGGAATAGTTTATATTGCATTGTACTCTGACTGTGAAGGTTACTATATAGGCATGATTGAAAAGTTTATTTAAAAGAGTAAAAGAACATCTTTACTCTATTAAAGTTAAGGATAGTAACAATGCCTTATACAGACATAAAGGAAATTGTAATAGTAAAATGTTTATGTTTACTACTTTTAGAACAGGTACCTATGGACCTGTGAGGAGGTAACTATAGGAATAGGTTGAAGAAGAGGGAGACCCTATGGAGCTTAAAATTGGGGACAGACACTTTTCCAGGTCTGAGTGATACTGTCAACATTAAATGTTTCCTAAGAGATAAGAATTAAGGGCAAATAGTTAACCTTTTAAGATTACTACTTCTGTATCAGACATAGAATGTATATTATTTATTTTGGTATTTATATTTGTGGTTGTTAGGGATTAAATATTTAATTAATTGTTGTTTAATTAACTGTTAATTCGTGTTCATTGTTCAATTGGTTAGGTGTGTCTTTTAGCATAAATAGAAGACAGATTTTTATCAATTTGTATTGTTTCTGAAGAAGCCTGGTGTTCATACGAAAACAAATTAAATGAGTTTTACGCTATGGTTTCCTTATATTTATTGCATTTTTGATCTCAGAGGTTTTTAGGGGTCCTTTCTGATCCAGCTGGCTGGTTCTTTGTTTTTTGGTATTTATTGTGGAGCTTTCCTCCGCAGGCCTTCACTGAAAATGGGTTCACTACAGCCCAGTGGACCATCCCAGTAAACAAATGCAAATAAATAATAATAATAAATAAATTGTCCATAGTCCATCACTAACAGTATCATATGCCCTGGATTTATGTTCTTACATATCAGGTATGTTCAGCAAACAGACATGTCCTTCCACATGGTTTTGGATGACGACTGTCATGATGTGGTGTTGTGCGTCATGGTTTGACAATACTGATTCCATGTAGGATTATATACTGGTATTCCCTGTGTATGTGCAGTCCTCCTTATCTGACTGCATCAAAGAGTAAGGTAAGGTTACAATGTTACAGATTACACATTCTGTCACAGTACATTACATCACGTTTATTGTATGTATCATTTCCACACCCGTGATGTAGTAAACTTGGTCTACACTTTCCATAAGTAGTTGTACACATTATGAGTGTACATTTCTGTGCACATAGTCAGATACATACTGACACAAAAATGTACCTTTGACAAATCAGCATTCAGTGATTTTCTGCTGATGTGCTGTAATGATGCTCACAGGAGTGTCCTCTGCACTGTAATGAGCAGGGTGGTTGACATACAGCTACATTTCTTTATTTGACATTTGCATGACAGTATATGTGTATGTGATTGCAATCTGTAGCTTACTTACCTATGCATGTTGATGTCACATGATTGCATATTACTGTGTATGTCTGTTTTATACATGTCCAGTTCTGAGGACATCAGCAATCCATCTGGCCATTTGACATGCGTTTTCCATTTGGTTAAATGTATTTCTGTGTGGCTTCTACATCACCTTGTTTGCTGTTCATATGCATTTGCATTGTGTCAGCTTACCTTGTCCTGCTTTATCCTGATTCATAAGTTCATAGGTCAGTACTAGGCTAATGGGCCTGAAGCCAACACAAGCCTAGCCCAAGAATATTCCCAGTCGTCCTGTTGCTGGATGTTAGTTCCTTGTGCTCCTACTGAGCAAGGCTGTTGAAGTGATCCCCGGGGTGAATTTCCAGTTACCCATTCATTCATCAAGATTTTTCTTGAAGAGGGCCAGTGAGGTGCTCTGCTTAACATGAATTGTTAGGTCCAGTTGTCCAGTAGGTTCTGTTTAATGTGGTGATGAGGTCTTTGGAGCGTGTGGTGTGGAGGGATTGAGAAATTTTCAGATGAAGCATGAAGCAACATTGGGTCAGACATGGCTTTGTCTGTCAAGCAGAGATCGCCTCTAAGTAGGCGATATGAGATGGAGTATAGCTGGAGTTTTTTGAGTCTGTCTGTATAGGGCTTGTGTTTGAGCCCTAGGATCCTCTTTGTGAGGGACTTTTCTGGCATCTCCAGTTGTTGTAGGTGTCTAATGAGGTACATGCCAAATGTGGCATTGTACTCTATAATGGACCTAATGAGGGATGAGTAGAGAGGGATTATGACTTCTTTCTTCCTGGATGAGAAACCTTTTGTAATGAGGTGTGCCATACAGAAGGACTTTCAAACTACAGTGGCAACATGGTTATTGAAGAAGAGGTTGCTATCTACCTATGTCCTTAGATCTCTTATCACACCTTGGGAGTTGAGAGGGCTACCATCAATGTGGTAGTTCAAGGGCACCATGTTTTTCCCTAAAGGGGATGATAATGCACTTTTTAACACTGAGCTTAAAACCATGGCTCTGGCACCAGTTGTTGGTGTCTGAAAGGCCTTTTTGTAGGATGTCTACATCAGCTTGAGAATCAATAATAGCTCCCAGTTTGCAGTCATCTGCAAATTTGGTTAACCAGAGTCCCTTAGTGTTGGCCTGAACTTGAGAGACATAGATACCAAATAGGAGAGGACCCAGGACAGATCCTTGTGGGGATCTACTTATAAATGCCAGGAAGATGGATTTGGAGTCCACTACTTTCACCGTGTGGGTTCTGTCCATGAGCGAGTTGGCAACCCATCTTATGACGTAGGAGTTAATGTCTAGGTTAGTGAGCCTGTCAATGATCTCTGAGTGGGGGATGGTGTCAAAGGCCTTAGATAGATTGAATAGGCTGTATGGACTACCTTGCCTTCATCGACCGATCTGGTGACAAATTCGAAGAAGTCTATCAGGTGGAGCAGACATGATCTGCCCTTTATAAACCCAAACTGCGTGGGGTTCCAGGGTTTGAAAGTTCCCTATATCCCTATTTATGAGGTCCATAATGATGCACTGCATGGCCTTACATATTAGGCTCATCAGGCTGATGGGGTGGTAGTTTCCAGGGTCAGTATTTGCTCCCCCTTTGTGGAGTGGAATGACTAGTGGTACGCCATTTGGTGAGCACAAAGCCTGAAGTGAGGCTGTGGTTGAACAAGGCACTCAGGTGTGGTGCCAGTTTCCTTTGTAATTCATATAGACAACAGCCAGGTATATTATCAGGTTCCATGGAAGCTGTATTTTTGGCTTTGGATAGTGCAGCACCTACCAGTGCAGCTGTGATATTGTGGATTTGGCATTCCTCGGGTATTGGGATGGGCCCTTTAGGGGGTGAAAGGGGGGTAGTGTTTGCACTAAACCTGTCAGCCAAGATATTGGCAATATCTGTTGATTTAGTATAAGTGGTGATGTTGTGCAGTAGCTCAGAGCACCTCTGTGTATTGTTATAATATCAGTTGGCTCAGTATAAGTGGTGCTGTTGTACAGTAGCTCAGAGCACCTCTGCGTATTGTTATAATATCAGTTGGCTCAGTATAAGTGGTGCTGTTGTGCAGGAGCTCAGAGCACCTCTGCGTATTGTTATAATATCAGTTGGCTCAGTATAAGTGGTGCTGTTGTGCAGTAGCTCAGAGCACCTCTGTGTATTGTTATAATATCAGTTGGCTCAGTATAAGTGGTGCTGTTGTGCAGCAGCTCAGAGCACCTCTGTGTATTGTTATAATATCAGTTGGCTCAGTATAAGTGGTGCTGTTGTGCAGCAGCTCAGAGCACCTCTGTGTATTGTTATAATATCAGTTGGCTCAGTATAAGTGGTGCTGTTGTGCAGGAGCTCAGAGCACCTCTGTGTATTGTTATAATATCAGTTGGCTCAGTATAAGTGGTGCTGTTGTGCAGCAGCTCAGAGCACCTCTGTGTATTGTTATAATATCAGTTGGCTCAGTATAAGTGGTGCTGTTGTGCAGCAGCTCAGAGCACCTCTGCGTATTGTTATAATATCAGTTGGCTCAGTATAAGTGGTGCTGTTGTGCAGCAGCTCAGAGCACCTCTGTGTATTGTTATAATATCAGTTGGCTCAGTATAAGTGGTGCTGTTGTGCAGCAGCTCAGAGCACCTCTGTGTATTGTTATAATATCAGTTGGCTCAGTATAAGTGGTGCTGTTGTGCAGCAGCTCAGAGCACCTCTGTGTATTGTTATAATATCAGTTGGCTCAGTATAAGTGGTGCTGTTGTGCAGCAGCTCAGAGCACCTCTGTGTATTGTTATAATAACTGTTGGCTCAGTATAAGTGGTGCTGTTGTAAAATCAGGGCATTGGGGTTTGTTTTTCAGGGCTCAGATGGTGTGTTGTAATCAGGGCACTCTGTTTTGTTTTTCAGGGCTCAGAAATGTGCTGTTTCAGTGCTCGGGATGTGTTGTTTTTCATTTGGCTCAGAAATGTGTGTTGTTATATCAGGGCTCGTTTTGTTTTTTATTTGGCTCAGAATGGTTTGTTTTCAGGTCAGAAATTGTGTCTGTTTAAACATTTGGCCCTTGGGGTCTGTTTAATATCAGGGCTCGTTATTGTTTTTCAGTGGCTCGGGGAAATGTGTTTTTTAAATCGGGCCTCGTTAGGGTTTTTCAGGGCTCAGAAATGGTGTTTTTTATATCGGGGCCCTCGTTAGGGTTTTTCATTTGGCTCAGAAATGGTGTGTTTTCAGGCTCAGAAATTGTGTCTGTTTTACATTTGGCCCTTGTGGTCTGTTTAATATCAGGGCTCTGTGTGTGTTGAAATATCAGGGCCCTTAGTGGTGTGTTTCAGGCTCAGAAATTGGTGTTTTTTAAATTCAGGGCCCTTGTTGGTTTGTTTCAGTGCTCAGAATTGGTGTTTTTTTTATATCAGGGCTCTTTTAAAAGGGGTTTTTCAGGGCTCAGAAATTGGTGTTTTTTTTAATCAGGGCTCGTATAGGGGTTTTTCAGGGCTCAGAATGGTGTGTTTACAGTTGGCCTTAATGGTTGTTTCAGGGCTCAGAAAGGGTGTTTGTAATCAGGGCTCGTATAGTGTTTTGTCAGGGCTCAGAAAGGGTGTTTGTAATCAGGGCTCTTTTAAAATTGTTTTATGGGGCTCAGAAATTGCTTTTTTATAATCAGGGCTCGATAGGGGTTTTTCAGTGCTCAGATTGTGTTTTTTATATCAGGGCTCTTTTAAAAGGGGTTTTTCAGTGCTCAGAATTGGTGTTTGTAAAAAATCGGGCCTCGTAAGGGGTTTTTCAGGGCTCAGAAATTGCTGTTTTTAATTCAGGGCTCGTTAGCGGTTTTTCAGTGCTCGGGGATTGGTGTTTTTTAAAAAATTCGGGCTCGTTAAGGGGTTTTTCAGTGCTCAGATCGTGTTTTTTAAAAATTCAGGGCCTCGTTAAGGGGTTTTTCAGTGCTCAGAAATTGGTGTTTTTTAAAAAATTCGGGCTCGTTAAGGGGTTTTTGGGGGCTCAGAAATTGGTTTGTTATATTCGGGCTCGTTAAGGGGTTTTTCAGTGCTCAGAAATTGGTGTTTTTTAAAATTCAGACTCGTTAAGGGGTTTTTGCGGGGCTCAGAGATTTGTGTTTTTTAATTCAGGGCTCGTTAAGGGGTTTTTGGGCTCAGAAAGGGGTGTGTTTATTCGGGCTCGTTAAGGGGTTTTTCAGGTCAGAAATTGTTTTTTTAATTCGGGCTCGTTAAGGGGTTTTTCAGTGCTCAGAAATTGGTGTTTTTTAAAAAATTCGGGCTCGTATAAGGGTTTTTCAGTGCTCAGAATTGCTTTTTTAAATATCAGGGCTCGTTAGTGTGTTTTCAGGGCTCAGAAAGGTGTTTGTAATCAGGGCTCAGTTTTGTTTTTTTTGGGCCCTCAGAAAGGGTGTTTTTTTAAATTCAGGGCTCGTTTTGTTTTTTTTGGGCCCTCAGAAATTGTTTTTTTCCAGTGGCCCTTGGGGTTTGTTTAAATCAAGATTGGTTTTATAATTCTTTTGGGCCAGATAAGTTGTGTTTGATAAACATTGGTTTTATAATTCGTTGGCTCAGAAATGGTGTTTTTTAAAATCGGGGCCCTCGTTAGGGTTTTCAGTTGGCTCAGAAATGGTGTTTGTTTAAATCGGGGCCCTCGTTATTGTTTTTCAGTGGCTCAGAAATGGTGTGTTTTCAGGCTCAGAAATTGTGTTGTTTTACATTTGGCCCTTGGGGTTTGTTTTCAGTGCTCAGAATTGTGTTGTTTAATATCAGGGCTCTTGGGGTTTGTTTAACAGCTCAGAAATTGGTGTTTGTAATCAGGGCTCGTTTTGTTTTTTTTGGGCTCAGAAAGGGTGTTTGTTAAACTTGGCCGTTTTGTTTGTTTTTTGGGCTCAGAAATTGGTTTTTTAATTCAGGGCTCGTATAGTGTTTTTTTGGCTCAGAAATTGGTTTTTTTTTCAGGGCTCAGAAATGTGCTTTTTTAAAATCGGGGCCCTCGTTAGGGTTTTTTTTGGCTCAGAAATGTGCTTTTTTAAAATCGGGGCCCTCGGTTTTGGGTTTTTCAGTTGGCTCAGAATGGTTTGTTTTCAGTGGCTCAGAATTGTGTTGTTTAAACAGTTGGCCATTGGGGTTTGTTTACAGCTCAGAATTGTGTTGTTTAAACAGTTGGCCATTGGGGTTTGTTTTAGCTCAGAATTGGTGTTTGTTAACAGTTGGCCATTGGGGTTTTTTTAAATCAGGGCCCTCGTTATTTTTATAATATCGTTGGCTCAGAAATGGTTTGTTTATTCAGGGCCCTCGTTAGGGTTTTTCAGGCTCAGAAATGGTGTTTTTTAAAATCAGGGCCCTCGTTAGGGTTTTTCAGGGCTCAGAAATGGTGTTTGTAATATCAGGGCCCTCGTTAGGGTTTTTCATTTGGCTCAGAAATGGTGTTTTTTAAAATCAGGGCCCTCGTTAGGGTTTTTCAGGGCTCAGAAATGGTGTTTTTTAAATCAGGGCCTCTGTGTTTTGTTTTTCAGGGCTCAGAAATGGTGTTTTTTTAAATTCAGGGCCTCTGTGTTTTGTTTTTCAGGGCTCAGAAATGGTGTTTTTTAAAATCAGGCCCTTGGGGTGTTTTTCAGGGCTCAGAAATGGTGTTTTTTAAAATTCAGGGCCTCTGTGTTTTGTTTTTCAGTTGGCTCAGAATGGTTTTTTAAATTCAGGGCCTCTGTGTTTTGTTTTTCAGTTGGCTCAGAAATGGTTTGTTTAAATCGGGGCCCTCGTTAGGGTTTTTCAGTGGCTCAGAAATGGTTTGTTTAATATCGGGGCCCTCGTTAGGGTTTTTCAGTGGCTCAGAAATGGTTTGTTTAAATCGGGGCCCTCGTTAGGGTTTTTCATTTGGCTCAGAAATGGTTTGTTTAATATCGGGGCCCTCGTTAGGGTTTTTCAGTGGCTCAGAAATGGTTTGTTTAATATCGGGGCCCTCGTTAGGGTTATTCAGTGGCTCAGAAATGGTTTGTTTAAGTTGGCCATTAGGGGGTTGTTTAAATCAGGGCTCGTTTTGTTTTTTCATTGCTCAGAATTGTGTTGTTTATATCAGTGGCCATTGGGGTTTGTTTACAGCTCAGAATTGTGTTGTTAAAATCAGGGCTCGTATAGTGTTTTCAGTGCTCAGAAATTGGTGTGTTGTATATCAGGGCTCGTTTTGTTTTTTTTGGCTCAGAAAGGGTGTTTTTTTATTCAGGGCTCTTTTAAAATGTGTTTTCAGTGCTCAGAAAGGGTGTTTGTATATCAGGGCTCTTTTAAAATGTGTTTTCAGTGCTCAGAAAGGGTGTTTGTATATCAGGGCTCTTTTAAAATGTGTTTTCAGTGCTCAGAAAGGGTGTTTGTAAATATCAGGGCTCGTATAGTGTTTTTTTGGCTCAGAAAGGGTGTTTGTAATCAGGGCTCTTTTAAAATGTGTTTTCAGTGCTCAGAAATTGTTGTAAATTCAGGCTCAGAAATGGTGTTTTTTAAAATCGGGGCCCTCGTTAGGGTTTTTCAGGGCTCGGGGAAATGGTTTGTTTTCAGTTGCTCAGAAAGGGTGTTTTTTTAAACATTTGGCCTTTGTTTGTTTTTCAGTGGCTCAGAAAGGGTGTTTGTATATCAGGGCCCTTTGTTTGTTTTCAGGGCTCAGAAATTGTTTTGTATATCAGGGCTCGTTTTGTTTTTTTTGGCTCAGAATTGTGTGTTTTACGGGCTCAGAAATTGGTGTTTTAAAAAAACAGTTGGCCATTGTGTTGTTTTCAGGGCTCAGAAATGGTTGTTTAATATCGGGGCCCTTGGTGTGTTTTTCATTTGGCTCAGAAATGGTGTGTTGTATATCGGGGCCCTTGGTGTTGTTTTTCATTTGGCTCAGAAATGGTGTGTTTAATATCGGGGCCCTCGTTAGGGTTTTTCATTTGGCTCAGAAATGGTTTGTTTAATATCGGGGCCCTCGTTAGGGTTTTTCAGGGCTCAGTTTTGTGTTGTTTAATATCGGGGCCCTCGGTTTTGGGTTTTTCAGGGCTCAGAAATGGTTTGTTTAATCGGGGCCCTCTTGTGGTTTTTCAGTTGGCTCAGAAATTGCTTTTTTAAAATTCAGAGCACCTCTGTGTATTGTTATAATATCAGTTGGCTCAGTATAAGTGGTGCTGTTGTGCAGTAGCTCAGAGCACCTCTGTGTATTGTTATAATATCAGTTGGCTCAGTATAAGTGGTGCTGCTGTGCAGCAGCTCAGAGCACCTCTGTGTATTGTTATAATATCAGTTGGCTCAGTATAAGTGGTGCTGTTGTGCAGCAGCTCAGAGCACCTCTGTGTATTGTTATAATATCAGTTGGCTCAGTATAAGTGGTGCTGTTGTGCAGTAGCTCAGAGCACCTCTGTGTATTGTTATAATATCAGTTGGCTCAGTATAAGTGGTGCTGTTGTGCAGTAGCTCAGAGCACCTCTGTGTATTGTTATAATATCAGTTGGCTCAGTATAAGTGGTGCTGTTGTGCAGTAGCTCAGAGCACCTCTGTGTATTGTTATAATATCAGTTGGCTCAGTATAAGTGGTGCTGTTGTGCAGTAGCTCAGAGCACCTCTGTGTATTGTTATAATATCAGTTGGCTCAGTATAAGTGGTGCTGTTGTGCAGCAGCTCAGAGCACCTCTGTGTATTGTTATAATATCAGTTGGCTCAGTATAAGTGGTGCTGTTGTGCAGTAGCTCAGAGCACCTCTGTGTATTGTTATAATATCAGTTGGCTCAGTATAAGTGGTGCTGTTGTGCAGTAGCTCAGAGCACCTCTGTGTATTGTTATAATATCAGTTGGCTCAGTATAAGTGGTGCTGTTGTGCAGTAGCTCAGAGCACCTCTGTGTATTGTTATAATATCAGTTGGCTCAGTATAAGTGGTGCTGTTGTGCAGTAGCTCAGAGCACCTCTGTGTATTGTTATAATATCAGTTGGCTCAGTATAAGTGGTGCTGTTGTGCAGCAGCTCAGAGCACCTCTGTGTATTGTTATAATATCAGTTGGCTCAGTATAAGTGGTGCTGTTGTGCGGCAGCTCAGAGCACCTCTGTGTATTGTTATAATATCAGTTGGCTCAGTATAAGTGGTGCTGTTGTGCAGTAGCTCAGAGCACCTCTGTGTATTGTTATAATATCAGTTGGCTCAGTATAAGTGGTGCTGTTGTGCAGTAGCTCAGAGCACCTCTGTGTATTGTTATAATATCAGTTGGCTCAGTATAAGTGGTGCTGTTGTGCAGCAGCTCAGAGCACCTCTGTGTATTGTTATAATATCAGTTGGCTCAGTATAAGTGGTGCTGTTGTGCAGCAGCTCAGAGCACCTCTGTGTATTGTTATAATATCAGTTGGCTCAGTATAAGTGGTGCTGTTGTGCAGTAGCTCAGAGCACCTCTGTGTATTGTTATAATATCAGTTGGCTCAGTATAAGTGGTGCTGTTGTGCAGCAGCTCAGAGCACCTCTGTGTATTGTTATAATATCAGTTGGCTCAGTATAAGTGGTGCTGTTGTGCAGCAGCTCAGAGCACCTCTGTGTATTGTTATAATATCAGTTGGCTCAGTATAAGTGGTGCTGTTGTGCAGTAGCTCAGAGCACCTCTGTGTATTGTTATAATATCAGTTGGCTCAGTATAAGTGGTGCTGTTGTGCAGTAGCTCAGAGCACCTCTGTGTATTGTTATAATATCAGTTGGCTCAGTATAAGTGGTGCTGTTGTGCAGCAGCTCAGAGCACCTCTGTGTATTGTTATAATATCAGTTGGCTCAGTATAAGTGGTGCTGTTGTGCAGGAGCTCAGAGCACCTCTGTGTATTGTTATAATATCAGTTGGCTCAGTATAAGTGGTGCTGTTGTGCAGTAGCTCAGAGCACCTCTGTGTATTGTTATAATATCAGTTGGCTCAGTATAAGTGGTGCTGTTGTGCAGCAGCTCAGAGCACCTCTGTGTATTGTTATAATATCAGTTGGCTCAGTATAAGTGGTGCTGTTGTGCAGCAGCTCAGAGCACCTCTGTGTATTGTTATAATATCAGTTGGCTCAGTATAAGTGGTGCTGTTGTGCAGTAGCTCAGAGCACCTCTGTGTATTGTTATAATATCAGTTGGCTCAGTATAAGTGGTGCTGTTGTGCAGCAGCTCAGAGCACCTCTGTGTATTGTTATAATATCAGTTGGCTCAGTATAAGTGGTGCTGTTGTGCAGCAGCTCAGAGCACCTCTGTGTATTGTTATAATATCAGTTGGCTCAGTATAAGTGGTGCTGTTGTGCAGCAGCTCAGAGCACCTCTGTGTATTGTTATAATATCAGTTGGCTCAGTATAAGTGGTGCTGTTGTGCAGCTCAGAGCACCTCTGTGTATTGTTATAATATCAGTTGGCTCAGTATAAGTGGTGCTGTTGTGCAGCAGCTCAGAGCACCTCTGTGTATTGTTATAATATCAGTTGGCTCAGTATAAGTGGTGCTGTTGTGCAGTAGCTCAGAGCACCTCTGTGTATTGTTATAATATCAGTTGGCTCAGTATAAGTGGTGCTGTTGTGCAGCAGCTCAGAGCACCTCTGTGTATTGTTATAATATCAGTTGGCTCAGTATAAGTGGTGCTGTTGTGCAGTAGCTCAGAGCACCTCTGTGTATTGTTATAATATCAGTTGGCTCAGTATAAGTGGTGCTGTTGTGCAGCAGCTCAGAGCACCTCTGTGTATTGTTATAATATCAGTTGGCTCAGTATAAGTGGTGCTGTTGTGCAGCAGCTCAGAGCACCTCTGTGTATTGTTATAATATCAGTTGGCTCAGTATAAGTGGTGCTGTTGTGCAGCAGCTCAGAGCACCTCTGTGTATTGTTATAATATCAGTTGGCTCAGTATAAGTGGTGCTGTTGTGCAGTAGCTCAGAGCACCTCTGTGTATTGTTATAATATCAGTTGGCTCAGTATAAGTGGTGCTGTTGTGCAGTAGCTCAGAGCACCTCTGTGTATTGTTATAATATCAGTTGGCTCAGTATAAGTGGTGCTGTTGTGCAGCAGCTCAGAGCACCTCTGTGTATTGTTATAATATCAGTTGGCTCAGTATAAGTGGTGCTGTTGTGCAGCAGCTCAGAGCACCTCTGTGTATTGTTATAATATCAGTTGGCTCAGTATAAGTGGTGCTGTTGTGCAGCAGCTCAGAGCACCTCTGCGTATTGTTATAATATCAGTTGGCTCAGTATAAGTGGTGCTGTTGTGCAGTAGCTCAGAGCACCTCTGCGTATTGTTATAATATCAGTTGGCTCAGTATAAGTGGTGCTGTTGTGCAGCAGCTCAGAGCACCTCTGTGTATTGTTATAATATCAGTTGGCTCAGTATAAGTGGTGATGTTGTGCAGCAGCTCAGAGCACCTCTGTGTATTGTTATAATATCAGTTGGCTCAGTATAAGTGGTGCTGTTGTGCAGCAGCTCAGAGCACCTCTGTGTATTGTTATAATATCAGTTGGCTCAGTATAAGTGGTGCTGTTGTGCAGTAGCTCAGAGCACCTCTGTGTATTGTTATAATATCAGTTGGCTCAGTATAAGTGGTGCTGTTGTGCAGCAGCTCAGAGCACCTCTGTGTATTGTTATAATATCAGTTGGCTCAGTATAAGTGGTGCTGTTGTGCAGCAGCTCAGAGCACCTCTGTGTATTGTTATAATATCAGTTGGCTCAGTATAAGTGGTGCTGTTGTGCAGTAGCTCAGAGCACCTCTGTGTATTGTTATAATATCAGTTGGCTCAGTATAAGTGGTGCTGTTGTGCAGCAGCTCAGAGCACCTCTGTGTATTGTTATAATATCAGTTGGCTCAGTATAAGTGGTGCTGTTGTGCAGCAGCTCAGAGCACCTCTGTGTATTGTTATAATATCAGTTGGCTCAGTATAAGTGGTGCTGTTGTGCAGCAGCTCAGAGCACCTCTGTGTATTGTTATAATATCAGTTGGCTCAGTATAAGTGGTGCTGTTGTGCAGCAGCTCAGAGCACCTCTGTGTATTGTTATAATATCAGTTGGCTCAGTATAAGTGGTGCTGTTGTGCAGCAGCTCAGAGCACCTCTGTGTATTGTTATAATATCAGTTGGCTCAGTATAAGTGGTGCTGTTGTGCAGCAGCTCAGAGCACCTCTGTGTATTGTTATAATATCAGTTGGCTCAGTATAAGTGGTGCTGTTGTGCAGTAGCTCAGAGCACCTCTGTGTATTGTTATAATATCAGTTGGCTCAGTATAAGTGGTGCTGTTGTGCAGCAGCTCAGAGCACCTCTGTGTATTGTTATAATATCAGTTGGCTCAGTATAAGTGGTGCTGTTGTGTAGCAGCTCAGAGCACCTCTGCGTATTGTTATAATATCAGTTGGCTCAGTATAAGTGGTGCTGTTGTGCAGCAGCTCAGAGCACCTCTGTGTATTGTTATAATATCAGTTGGCTCAGTATAAGTGGTGCTGTTGTACAGTAGCTCAGAGCACCTCTGTGTATTGTTATAATATCAGTTGGCTCAGTATAAGTGGTGCTGTTGTGTAGTAGCTCAGGGCACCTCTGCGTATTGTTATAATATCAGTTGGCTCAGTATAAGTGGTGATGTTGTGCAGGAGCTCAGAGCACCTCTGTGTATTGTTATAATATCAGTTGGCTCAGTATAAGTGGTGCTGTTGTGTAGTAGCTCAGAGCACCTCTGTGTATTGTTATAATATCAGTTGGCTCAGTATAAGTGGTGCTGTTGTGCAGTAGCTCAGAGCACCTCTGCGTATTGTTATAATATCAGTAGGCTCAGTATAAGTGGTGATGTTGTGCAGTAGCACAGAGCACCTCTGTGTATTGTTATGCAGATTCTTGACATAGCTAAAAATGCCTTGTGGTTATCTTTAGCATCTGTAGCAATTTTGTTTTTATAACTAGCTTTGGAGGATTTGATGAGGGATCTCAATTTTTTGCTGAGAATTACAAGGGAATTTTTCCAGGCTTGGGACTTTACCCTTTTATGCAACAGTTTTTTCCTTCTGTTGTAGAGTTTGTTAATGGCAGGGACCACCAGATTGGCTTCCTTTTTTTGGAGGACAGGATCTTGGTTCTGTTTGGTATGGCCTGATCCATGCACTTGTGTAAATGCTCATACAGTGCCTTGGTGTATGATTCAGCAGCCGTACATCCATTCCCCATTTGCATGGATGACGTGATGTTTGACATACATCCATTCCCCATTTGCATAGATGACATGACATTTGACATACATCCATTCCCCATTTGCATGGATGGCATGATGTTTGACATATATCCATTCCCCATTTGCATGGATGACATGAAGTCTGACACTTCTGCCTTTAGAAGCTCAAAACTGGCTTTGGAGAAGTTCTTCACTGTGGTTTCCTTCATGGGGGGGTGAGGGTGGGAATTTGGATAGCGACTGTGATTAACTTGTGGACAGATCTAACCAGGGAGGAGTTGATTAATGGTGTAGAGCAGCGGCCCCCATGTTTGTAATGACCAAGTCGAGAATGTTTCTACCTCTGGTAGGGGTGAGAATGAGTTGGTCCAGGGCACTGGAATTAATGAATTCCAGAAATCATTGGGCAAACAAGTTGGAACAGGAGTAATTTTCTCAGCCAATGGAGGGGTAGTTAAGTCTCCCAGTATAAGGGTATTAGGCTGAATCTTAATGCTTTCCAGAGTGTTCAGGAATGTGGAGTGGGAGTCTTGGGACATTGTGGGTGATCATCCCTACCCTAGAAAACATTCTTCTCTGGGCCTCTTCTGAAATTAGATACGCAACCTACATTCTTGGTGACGTTAACATTGACTGGAATAAAATCAATACACCTTCTCCCTCCCTGTCCATTAACCTCTACAACTTCTCCCAAATAATCCACTCAACAACTCATCCTAGCAAAAACCACCCCCCCTGGTTTCATCATAGACTGGATCTTAGTCTCTCACCCAAAGAAAATAACTCTTTCTGGCACCGTCCCCGACTCCTTCAGCGACCATATCCCTGCCTTCATTCACCACTCAGCCAACTCCACTCAGCATCAACACCACTACATTCAAACCCGTAATCTTAGCAACGTCAACCCCACAATGTTCTCAAACATTCTTAAACAAATAAATTGGCAAATTCTAAACTCTCTCCCCCTTGACGACGCCGGAGAACACTTTAACTCTGTCTTTCTAAATACTCTCAACTCCCTAGCCCCTCTAAGAAACAAATGCATCAAAGCCAGTCCTCCTCCTTGGCTCTCCAAAGAGACAAAACAAAGCATGCACCACAGGGACAAATCCTGGAAGCTTTACCAAAAAAATAAAATGTCTTCCACATTACTTCAGTATACCCAACTCCGCAACCAAGTAAAGAAATTAATCTCCATAGACAAAAAAAACTTTTATAATAAACTACAAACCAACAACAGGAAAAACCCAAAACAATTCTGGAATTCAGTCAATTCCTTTCTGCATCCAGGGTCCAGGAATAACCCTTGCCCCGACCCTAGTTTAACAGACTTGGAACTGAGCTCTCACTTTAACACTTTCTTTACTGAATCTATAGCTAAGCTCACTAAAACTTTCCCTAAAAACAATCCTCCCAACTCTCCCTCCCTTTTTCCCAATAACACTAACAATTGCCCCCTTAACTTCCAGATCAAACCAGTTTCAACAATCTTTATAAAAAGGCTCTTATCTAAACTAAAGCCTTGCTCCAATGCCCCCGAAAATATACCCTCCTCCTTCCTCAAATGTGCGCCAGAAGGCATAGCTCTCCCTATCAGTATCCTCATTAACAGATCCTTAAAACAGTCTTATGTACCCAAACTCTGGCGCTCAGCCTACATCCTACCTCTTCACAAAGGTGGCAAAAACACAAACATTTCCAATTTCCGTCCGTTCCCCCTTCTCTCCCCAATATCCAGAATATTAGAAAAATGTGTTCACCACCAACTTATGCCATTCTTAATCCAGAATCACCTCCTAACACCCACCCAACATGGCTTTCGCCCTGGTCATAGCACCATAACTGCCTTAATATCCTTCCTAGAAACTGTCACTCGAGCTCGAGATTCTGGATTACTAGTATCCACACTACTGCTAGATCTATCTAAAGCTTTTGACACCATCTTCCATAAACACCTTCTCTCACATCTCACCAACTTTAATCTCTCCCCCACTACTCTAGCCTGGTTCTCCAGTTACCTATCTGACAGATCTCAAGCCGTCAGATGGAAGAACTCTATCTCCTCCTTCTTGCCAACACCAACTGGCATTCCCCAGGGGTCTATCCTTGGACCCTTACTTTTCAACATCTTTATTAATAACCTCCACTCTGCCATCCCCAATACAACAGTGATCCAATACGGTGACGACTCTTCCCTAGTCTGTGCCGCCTCTAACCTACCTGAACTACTAACCAAACCCAAATAGCATTCTCCACTACAGAGAACTGGATGCAGAAAAATCATCTCTCCCTCAACTCTAACAAATCTAAAATTCTACTCTTCCCCCCTACTAGGGCTTTCTCCTTTGACAAAAACACTTTCATAGTCTTAAGTCAAACCAACACTGCTATAGAAGTCGTCCCCTCCGCAAAACTTCTTGGAATTACTATAGACGAAAATCTTAAATTTGACATCCACATTCACCAAAACATAAAGAAAACCCACCAAAAGTTAGGTATGCTCTATAGGAATAACGGCTTTCTCACCAACTCCTCTAGACATACCCTGGCAACTACCTACCTTCTACCTACACTACTTTATGGTGCCCCTCTCTTAACTAATCTGTCCTCTTCTAACATCTCTAAACTTGAAACTTGCTATAATAAGATCTCTAAATTTGCCACTAATTCTAAAACCTCAACTCACCACTGCCTTTCCCTACAATCTCTGAACTGGCTAGAACTCTCTAACCACCTAGACTACCCTCCAACTAACTACAGCTCATAAATTAATATTCTACCCTGAAAATGCCCAGCCTTAACAAATATCTTTCCTCCATACATCCCAAATAGATCTCTGAGATCCAAACACCAAAACTTAGGCTCCATTCACAAACCAAAACATCCCGCTGGCCAACTACTTCCCTCCTTCTCACTAGGTAAGAAATGGAACTCTCTTCCTCCTTCTATCAGGACTACACCCAACTCACAATCCTTCAAGACCCAACTATTCCTATATCTATCATCCAAATGGAACTGCTCCTGCTTCCACCCTACATAAATTCTAGTGAATAGCCCACCAACTGTTCTACATCACTTGCATTTCTCTACTATTCTCCTAAAATAGACTTAGCAGTCTTTCTCTGACTATGGAATTTCTTCCTCAATACTACATATTGTAAATACTGTATATATCTGTACCACCAATGTTAAAAAAAAAAAAATCCTATTGCTACAGACATTAGTATCGTGTTGTTTTGAATTTGGAACTCCTGTAAAGGTGTTCTCTATTACCTATTAGCTGTGTTGTTTGATTTACATCTTATGCATTTGCATTACTGATTGTATGAATTTCATTCTTGTATTTTTCTTTAACATTTTGTAACCTTTACTGTATTTATATTGCTTACAGAGCTTTTCTCCCCAGGCCTCCACTGAAAACGGGCACTTTTAGGCCCAGTGGACTTCCCCGGTAATCAAACTGAAAATAAAATAAATAAATAAAAAATCTATAAGAGGCTACAACCTGGATTTCAGTTTTGTCCAGTGTTAGTTGTACCTGTAGTATCTCTGATACATTGTATTGGGCAACCAGTCTGGAGGTGTGCGTATTCTTTATGAAGATGGATAAACCACCGCCTTTGGGTCTTTGGTCCACACCTCCTTTAGGGCTTCGGTCAAGATTTAGAGAGCGAAAGGTGTGATATGCAATGTAGCCTGATAGTGTTGGGGTGCTCTCCAAAGCCTGAACCAGGTTTCTGTTACTGCACATAGGTCAATGTTCTCCAGTTTAAGGAGTGACTCGAGTGAGTGCATTTTGAGATTTAGGCTTCTAGCGCTGAGTAGCATAACCCTCAGGTTGTGTTTGCTTGCAGTTGTTATGGTGGTAAATTTGTCTTCAGGCCATTGCCTAAAAAAGGGCACTATAGGGGTGGCAAAAGCCATTGCCAGTATCCAGAATCCCAGGGGTGACAGATGCAGGCCATCTCTGGAAAAGCATCGAGGTCTGTCGATCATGTCATCCCAGTCAGACAGATACTGGATCCCCTTTGAATGACACCAGAAACTTAGCCAATTGCTGAAGTCAGTCATTTTCTGCTTGTATTGTGGTAACATTCTGGGCGATGGTAGGATGCTACTCAGGGCTAGGGTCATACCTGCCTGGGCTACAAGATCCGAGAGCTCCTCCATGTCTCTTTTCATGTAGTCCAGGGAGGTACATTTTAGGTTGTTCACAACAACATGGACAATGATAGAGTCATATTTGTACTTGTTGTGGAGAGACCCAAGTGCATGCATTATATGGCAAATCCTGGCACCCGACAGGCAGCTGACCGTAACTTTCTCCTTATTCACCCTAGTGAGTGGGACATCAGTGTGCCTTACTATTGAGTCACCTATAACTAGTGTATTGGGTAAAACGTTTTGCTGTAGGAGCTTAGGCTGAGTGGCACACTGTTTATGTGGGCTATCTGTCTTGGGGGTTGTGTTAGGTTGAGATGGTTGCTTACGTTTCTGCCTCAGAGGTCTTTGTTGTATGGGCAGAATTTTATTGAAAGCCTCTGCAAAAGTGGGTGTGTATTTTGTGTTACTATGTGAGAAGTGTGGTGGTGTGTGATCCGGGGCTTTATGTGTTCTATGAGGTGTGATGTATGTGACAAACTTCTCCTCTTGACTGGTTAACCCACTCTTGATTTGATAGAACGTGGCCTCTAGTTTGGCTATCTACGTGCATCTCTCACAAGTGGAAGTATTTGGAGGTAGGAGGAGAGGGTTGTCTGTGTACATGAGGCAATTGCTACACTGCCTCAGGATGCCCAGGTAAACCAGGTTAATAGGAGAAAGCATAGGTAACTGACCTTCAGAAATGCCTGGATAGGTGCTTAATTATTTGACTACTAGAGCTGTTTTGCTTTCTTTTAAGAACTGACGCTGTTTTTGTTTCCTTTAAGGATGTTATTTTGTGCTACTAGCAGTTGGTATGCTTACAGTAACAGCTGCAAGAGGTTATGAGCAAGTACTGGGTTTAGAGGTCTGATTTGAGTGCTCAGAGATGAAAGCTATTAAGATCTAAGGGAAAAATTAAAAGCAGACTTTAAGGCACTGGTAATAGTTTACCCTAGCTTAGCAGCGCTGTGCGATATGCAAACCTGTGCAAATACAAGTTTTTAAGTCAGAAAGTTGAAAGGGATAGAAGCATCCCAAAACAGCCAATAAAATACAATTCCTGAGCTGGAAATCACTCCTCTAGTGACAGATAGGCTGCTCAGAGATTTCCACTCCCACTGATAAGTAGAAACTCTTCCTTCTATCTCAGCAAGGTCTGGAGAATTCAGAACACAAAATACAGTCCTGAAATCAGCAAATCTGAGATCTGGACTATTTTAGTTTGAGAAAAAGGTGGGAAATGAGCAAGTAGACAGGATTTTTTTTCATTTTTTTTGTTACAGAAACAGAAATACAATAAAATCAGTAGTAAAATTCACTTTTAAGGCTCTAAAAGGCTAGCACACTGATGTGGGCTCATGTTGTCCACCTCCAACCCACCTTCATATTTCCTTATTATTTTTTGCAGTTTTGTTTGCCTTTGCTAAAACTACCTTTACCATGTATTAATTTGACATACTGAGTATATGTCACATGTATGCAGATTGTACAATGAAGGACATGTGCACACAAGTTGCTGGCTAATGCTTACAGTAGGTCCTTGTTCTAATTATACTTGTGTTTTACATTGTAACCAGTGGACATTGTGGCCATCATACAGATGTAGGACATGTGCACACAAGCTGCTGGCTAATGCTTGCAGTAGGTCTTTGTTCGTATTATACTTGTGTGTTACACTGTAGCCAGTGTACATTGTGGCCATCATACAGATGTAGGACATGTGCACACAAGTCACTGGCTACTGCTTGTGATACATCCTTGTTCTTATTATACTTGTGTGTTACACTGTAGCCATGGTACATTGTGGCCATCATACAGATGCAGTGCGTGTGCACACATGCTGCTGGCTGCTGCTTGTGATACATCCTTGTTCTAATTATACTTGTGTGTTACAGTGTAAGAAGTGTACATTGTGGCCATCATACAGATATAGGACATGTGCACACAAGTCTCTGGGTAATGTTTGCAGTACATCCTTGTTCTAATTATACTTGTGTGTTACATTGTAACCAGTGTACATTGTGGCTATCATACAGATGTGGGACATGTGCACACAAGCTGCTGGGTAATGCTTGCGGTATGTCCTTGTTCTCATTATACTTGAGTGTAACTCAGTGTAGTTTTTTCACATCTTTGTGCACAACCTGCTATATTCATTATTCTGTATTGTTACATTTGTAACATATTATATGTCATTGGTGTGTGCATGTGTATTGACCTTGCTTGCATATACATTTCATGTATGCCACTGACACACACACATGTACACCTGTGTGTTGCCTTTAGCATGGCATATGTGTGCAACATAATTCCATTACATGTTTGTTTTGGTTGTGTACACCTATTTGTTTATGTAGCACCCTGTGTTGTTCTTCTGCAGTCTCTATGTTTGGCACTGTGCTTGGTTGTTTGCCTTTCACATACATTGTTGTAGGTTTGGTTCTGTGCTCTGGAATTATCTACCATTGTTTGACCTGCATTTGCTCATCTGTGCTGTTGCTTGGCTTGCGTTTTCACTAACAGACTACTTGGATATGTGTTTATTGATCTAATGTGTACAGTGATCCTTATTTATTACCCTACAACACACATTTACCTTTGGTCATACACATCTAGGTATGATGCCACACAGCCTGAGACATGTGGTAACATGGGAGTACATAGGTAGACAGCCTGAGACATGTGGTAACATGGTAGTACATAGGTAGACAGCCTGAGACATGTGGTAACATGGTAGTACATAGGTAGACAGCCTGAGACATGTGGTAACATTGTAATACATAGGTAGACAGCCTGAAACATGTTGTAACATGGGAGTACATAGGTAGACTGGGACATGTGGTAACATGGTAGTACATAGGTAGAAAGCCTGAGACATGTGGTAACATGGTATTACATAGGTAGACAGCCTGAGACATGTGGTAACATGGGAGTACATAGGTAGACAGCCTGAGACATGTGGTAACATGGTAGTGTATAGGTAGACAGCCTGAGACATGTGGCAACATGGGAGTACATAGGTAGACAGCCTGAGACATGTGGTAACATGGTAGTACATAGGTAGACAGCCTGAGACATGTGGTAACATGGTAGTACATATGTAGACAACCTGAGACATGTGGTAACATGGGAGTACATAGGTAGACAGCCTGAGACATGTGGTAACATGGTAGTACATAGGAAGACAGCCTGAGACATGTGGTAACATGGTAGTACATAGGTAGACAGCCTGAGACATGTGGTAACATGGTAATACATAGGTAGACAACCTGAGACATGTGGTAACATGGTAGTACATAGGTAGACAGCCTGAGACATGTGGTAACATGGTAGTACATAGGTAGACAGCCTGAGACATGTGGTAACATGGTAGTACATAGGTAGACATCCTGAGACATGTGGTAACATGGTAGTACATAGGTAGACAGCCTGAGACATATAGTAACATGGTAGTACATAGGTAGACAGCCTGAGACATGTGGTAACATGGTAGTACATAGGTAGACAGCCTGAGACATGTGGTAACATGGTAGTACATAGGTAGATTTGTTTTTCTGCATTTCACCATAGCTGGTATACATCCTCACCATGTTTGTCAACTTTCCAATCCCAATGTTGTGCAGTGTGCTGTCTGTGTAACTTACCTGCCCTCACTGTTTTTTCCAACCTTTGTCTGTCTTGTCTTGTGCTATTTGTTCTGTGGGTGTATGTTCATAGGTTCACAGGTAGGTACTAGGCTATTGGCCCTAGGGCCTATATAAGCCTAGCCAAAAGGTACCCGGGCTTTCGCCACCCAAGAAATTATTTTCCTGTGCCACTTTCGAGCAGAGTGACAGAAGTGATCCCCGGGGTGAATTTCCTATCTCCCATCCAATCATCAAGATTTTTCTTCAAGAGTGCTAATGAGGAGCTTTGTGTGTGACTACCTTCACCTCCCCTATTCCTATGTTTACCTTTCCCTCCATTCTTTAAAAAATAAAAAATAGGGCCTATTCCTACAAAAAAATCCCATGCCCATCTGACTTTACCTCAGATTTCCCTGTTCCAACATCCTTCTTGTTTGTCCCTCTTCTTCATCCATACCCCACATCTTCTATTCTATCTCCCACTTTCCGTGGGTGTGTGTGTTACCTTTGTTCCCAAAACAGGCCCCAAACCCATTGTTAGCGACTGCTAGCTATGGGGATGTGGCCATCATTACCTTTTGCCTTTAATGTTTTGATTAAAAATTTAAGTCCAAGCCAATATTTGTTTAATGTTACATGTATTATGTAGATATCTGTAGTTGTCCCTCAGTTAGGTGTAATGAGTAATGTGAATATATCCATATTATGTATAGCTTTGCTGCTTGAAAGCAAATTATTATAAGTTAGTGGATGGCATACAAAAATATCTGTGGTTGTCTGACATGTTTCTGTGTGTACTCCTGCAAATTTATGTTATGAATGCCGTGTGTGTGTGTGTGTGTGTGTGTGTGTGTGTGTGTGTGTGTGTGTGTGTGTGTGTGTGTGTGTCTGTATGTGTGTGCATGCATGTGTGTGTGTGTGTGTGTGTGTGTGTGTGTGTGTGTCTGTATGTGTTTGTGTCTGTGTGTGTGTCTGTATGTGTGTGTGTATGCATGTGTGTGTGTGTGTGTGTGTGTAAGCGTGCACATGTATGTGTGTGTGTGAGTGTGTGTGTATGCATGTGTGTGTGTGTGTGTGTGTGTGTGTGTGTTTTCTCATTACAATGAAGTCAGTAACATTTCCTAGTTGTCTGTAACGTTACCGTACAGATGTTGTTATAGTTCTAAACAACCATCAGGATTCCTGAATTGTGATAATTTTTCCATTTGTTTGGTAATGTACAACGTTACTGGACAACGATTTCCTATAATTATGGATTACTTGCACATTTCTATAATGCACTGCTGGAACTCGATACTCTATTGTGCACTAAGGTATTCTGAGTTTCTTGTTGCACACCAGCATATTACAATGTTATCCACAAGTTTCAGTCTGATATCAGCGTAATGCACTGGATTCTGCGAGTTTTACAGAATCTAGCCCACTATGTATCTGAATCATATCATCAGTGTATGTTTATGAAAAAAGAAGCAAAAATAGCAATGTTTCTAAAAAAAATTGTACTTTCTGCCATTTTCCTATGTTATAGCAAAACATTGGTTTGACAGGCCTACACATATTTGAGATTTTGTTGTACATTTTCTATGAAAGTAATTTGCTCGGGAAAAACAAAATGGAAGTAGGATTATTGAAGGGTCATTAACTGAAAAGTTTGTAAGAACACATTGAAGTGGTAGAGACATATTTTATTTATTTATTTATTTATGTTACATTTGCTGACCGGGCTAGTCTAACTGGATATATGTCCATTTTCAGTAGAGGCCCGGGGAGAAAAGCTCCAAGCATCGGCACTGGCAAAGCATACAATATATACCAATAGTAAAATAAGTTACAGTACATTGTTTAAATTGTAGGTAAGATAAACTTGTACAGAGTTCTTTAGTAGGTTTAAGCCAAGATCAAATACAGAGAACAAACAAACAACATCTGAGAGATAAAAAATATATGGAGATTCCCAATTTTTTTTTTTTTGTACTTGGAAGGAAATGTTATTACAGGAAGGCAACATAGAACAGTGGAGTAGAGAAGTATTGGGAGAGCAAGAAGGGGAAATGAGATATCAGTCGGGGGTAGAGCAGGGACAAAGCCAGTGAGTTTTAAGATATTCTTTAAGATGTTTTTTAAAAAGCAGTGTGGAAGCAAGGGTAGAAAGTTCACTAGGAAGCTGGTTCCAGGTTTTTCCCACTGTGTTGGTGAAAAGTGAGTCCCCAGCTTTGTTGTTGGATTTAATAGTGGAAACTAGAAGCTTATTAGCTGAGTGTAGTGTTGCAAGATTTTTATAGGGGGTAATCCGATTAGTGAGGATTGGGGTATTATTAGGGTGGTAAAGGATCTTTTAGGTGATAAGTTGTTGACAAAGTAGTTGGTTCTGCAGTTCTAACCATCCCAGTTGTTTGAGGTTGTGACAGTGGTGACTTCTAAAAGGGGTGCCAGTGGCAAATCTGGCTACGTTATTGTAACTGGTTGAACGTTTGGTATGTTGTTCATGTTCGTTCGTACACTGTTACAACTCATGTCCTTTGCTTCAAATGGACAACATGAATTGCAGGGTAAAGAGATGGATATATGTGGCTATATATTTTGAAAGGGACTGCTCAATGAACCAATAATGAAGCTTTATGTTCACTGAAAACATTCTGTTCACCTGGGTAACTGGGCTAGTATAAAGATGCTTTTGAGTCTCACCCTAATCTAACCAGTAAACATCACTGTTCTGATTGCATAAACATTTAATCTACAATAATTAAACTGCTACAATCGTCTCAGTGTATTGGAAAGTGTATTCAGACCATTAGAAAAGAAAGAAAGAAAAAAATATTCCACGCATCCAGAATCAACCACGGACACTCCTGCATAAAAAGTTATTTATTTTATTTATTTATTTACATTTGTTGACGAGGAGTGTCCGACTGGATGTAGGTCCATTTTCAGCGGAGGCCCGGTGAGAAAAGCTCCATAGTTAAAATAAACAGCAGTAGTTACATTGGATTACAGAGCGATTAACAATTTGATTAACATAGCAATTAATTACAAACATATTTACAGATGAAGAACATAGTACATCAGTAGACAACTAGAATCTTTATCTGTGAAGTACATAACAGACATTAACAAATGTTACAATAAGAAGTTCCTGCTGTATAATAAGTACTAGGCTTATGAGCATCTGAGCTTGCTATAATCAAGATAGTTATTGGGATGGAAAGAAAGGTAGTGGTTGGATGGGGTGGGTGATATTAGAGTGGGAGTTGCAAGGGCATAGCCAGCATGTTTTTAGGTGAGTTTTTAGTAAAGTTTTGAAGTGGGTGCATGATGGTATGGAGGTAATTGTGGGTGGGAGGGAGTTTCATAATTTGGCTATGGCACAAGAGAATAGTGCTTCACCAGCAGAGTTATTGGCTTTAGTGATCTGCATTATTAAAAATCTGTTTTAAATCTTAAAATTTTAAATCTGTTATTAAAAATATTCACTACAAAAACGGCAACATAATACTTATTTGTTAAAAAAACATACCCCGGGATTCATGAAGCTTGTGCCAGGCACAGTCGTAGCATAGGCAGTATAACGCCAAATATGGCCGCCGAGCGATTCAGGAATGATCCAATTCCACGTGCACTACCAGCGTACACCAGATCTGCGCAGCTCTCAGCTCATGTATGCTAATCACCCCATGCGCAGTAGTGCAGCATGCAAATGAAGGTATATAGCGATTCATGAAGTGGTGCAGGCGTAGCATAAGCAAACAGAAATGTAAACCAAAAAAAAAAAAAACGGTTTACATTTTTCCAAACAGAACATCGGAGCCATGAAAGCGGACCAAACTTACGTATTACAAAGTTAACATATGCCAATGGTTAAATATACAGCCAATGGCATAAAAAAACATGCATGACACATAAAAAATAACATTTAATGTCATGGCCACACTAACGCAAAGTACAACTGCAGGGCATGTGTGCGCATATGGGAACACAAGAAAAATATATACATATGCCATAAAATTGTAATGTAACACAAATCATGATTTCACCATAATAGTTAATGGTATGCATGCTACACCACAACCAAGCTGCAAGGGTTGCTAAGGGTCTGTGACAGTGTTCGACACGGTAACTATGAATTAGTAGTCAATGCCATGCAAAGGAGGCAAGTAATACTGAATCGCAAATGTCCCGCCAGCCTAAGGATGTACCATACGGTGCAGCGCTACAACACCGAGGAGTGGTCTGGAGGTATACATGACATCAGCAGTGGGGTGTGCCACCGTAGCTGAAAGCACATTGGAGCATTGCAAATCTGGGTTGCCCGTTGCTAAGCAAAGCCGCAGGATAGGGGTGTGGATGTAGGCATTGCTTTGCTTAGCTGAGAGCACACATGGTGCCTGAAAGCGCATGTGTATGTGGATGACAATGTGCTCGAAACCCAGTAAGCGGCTGCACACGGCACACACCACAGCTCAAACAGGAAGGTTACGGGAAGACAATAAGGAAATGCCGCAGTAGGGTAATTGGAGTACAACTGAGTAATTATTACCTATTAACTCACAGTGGGCCATTGACGGCAGCTAACAAGGCTGCTAGTAGCAACCTGCAGAACAGGATAGGGGAGGTGTCGGAGTGCAAATAAAAGAACTGTCACCGCAGAACAAAGCAAACCTGCAGTAGATCGGCTATAGAACACATTTCGCAACACAATCCTGGTTTGGGAAAGTACAAAACAAGAAAGCAGGCTACTGGATGCATGCCCGACAATGGGAGGGGAATCGTTAAGAAATGTGAAGGCAAGGGCAAGAGGTGATCCATGGCAGCTAAATGTAATTCAACACCAAAGGCACCACAATAGCAGTACCTGTGGTAAAACACATAAGTAAGATACCCTGCAGCTCTGATTGTACATACACACCCTATGAAATCATCAGTGTTCAAAGCACAATAGTATAAAGTATGAAGGCACCTCACACACACTCTTGTATTCCCAAACACTGCACCATCGGTGTAAACAGACGGGGAACTTTTACAATGTACTTGTTGGGAGCTGCCATAGCTGTGATTCATCACCATGTGTTGGAGACTGAAGGTGGGGTGGAGGATGATGCTGACAACCACCTCAAGCCCCGGAGGAGGAGAAGAGTGTTCAGACCAAGGGTAACCTACCAGGGGCTACATGATCTGGAGATAGTAGAGCATTACAGGGTGGACAGGGACATCATACAGCAAATTGTTTAGCTGTGCCAGCTATGCCTCAGAATCAGAAACAACAGAGGGGAACCCATCCCAGTGGACACAAAGGTATGTATAAGCTTGAGAATACTAGCCACAGGTACCTTTCAAAGGCCAACTGAAGATATCATGGGGATCTCACAGGCATCAGCATCCAGGGTACTACACCAGTTCCTGGATGCCATGTTACCACATGCCAATGAGCATATATACTTCCCCCGAACTCAGGAGGAGTTGGCCAGCAATATGTGTCTCTTCCACCATGTGGCAGACTACCCAGAGGTACTGGGTGCAATAGACTGCACGCACATACATATCAAGTCACCACCCGGTGAGCATGGTAGGCACTATATAAACCGCAAGGGATACCACTCCATCAACTGCCAGGTCATGTGCAATGCCCAGGGCATTATCACGGATGTGTGTACTGACAGCCCTGGAGGCTACCATGACTCCCACATCTGGCATGCCTCACAGCTGTATCAGGTATTTGTCAGGGGTGACATCCTATATGGCCACCTTGTGGGGGATGCTGGCTATGCACTGGAGCCGTGGATGATGACTCCCATCAGAAATGCACACACACACCCATGCAAGAACGCCATAATGAGGCACATGCACAAGCCAGAATCATCATAGAGCATGTGCTTGGGATGCTGAAATCACGGTTCCGTTGCTTGGACATATCTGGTCGAGCCTTGCAGTACTCTCCAGGCACGTGTGCCCACATCTTCATAGTATGTGCCATGCTACATAATATGATCCTGCGGAAACAGCTGCAGCAGGAACATAATAGTGAAGGCCCTCACAGCCCACCGCAATTGCCAAGGGCATCACAGGCACAGAGGGATTCAGACCACAAAGATCCTGTGCCAGACCCAGTAGGCAGATGGAGGAGTGCCCAATATGCCCATGCCTTGGCAAAGAGGGAACATATAGCACATACACTGACAGTGTAGGCCCCTATGGACTGACACACTTCTCCACCTGCACACACAGTAAAATGGATGGCACACACACACGACCACCTGTAAATTGTTATGTAGAGGTGGTCTACTGTGTGAATCCTACATAGGCAGCCCTCAACTATTGCACACACAACAGCTATTGGAGCAAGGTAAGTCAACACCTGAACAGTAAACGAAGCTAACAGCACGTGTTTATACTGTATGTATAGGTTCCTAGGTACATCGGTAGGTACATGCCTGATTGTCAGAGGCCATTCATCAGCCTAGGCAAAATGTGTCTGCTGTTGCCACCCCATCGATTAACTAACTGTCCCTCTGTGGAGCAGAGCCAATTGCGGGATCCCTGGGTGTAACCACTGTTCCCCACCCACTCTGCAAGGATTCCCTGGTGTGTTAATGAGGGGCTCCATATAATGTAATCAAGGATATAGTTCCAAAGCATGGGGAGTACCCATGATAGGTATCCGTCACCCCAGCATTCTCCAGTTATGGTTGTGGCAAGGTGTAGCACATTACAGTGTGTGGCTCACTGTGACATGGATTCCCATAGCTGGAGCACATCCATTAAACATCACTTGGACATACCATTAATAGGTATCATCCATATGTAAACTAACTGAGTTACACATTTGTTTGCAGTATGGAGGAACAGCTGTAGTACAGTCCACATACAAAACACCATAACACTTATACATATCCCAGATGCCCCAGTGGTAAAGCCACTGACTGTGTTGTGCATGTTCCCGGTTCCACGACCTACAAGGGCTGTTACGTAATTCCAATGGCACGAATAATGGATATTGGATGCAGGTCATTAGAGCACATTTAAGCACATGTTAGTGGGTTTATGTGCCGGCAAGTGACGGTAAGCATCGTTTAAACATGACTACATGGATATGCACAAAACAGGTCTAAGTTTGCTGAATATCGCACAGATCATGGTCAAAGATGGCCAGAACAGCTGAAATCTGTGTTACTCACCCTTGTACTAATAGTGCCTGCTCTGAGAGGTAAAACAACCACTGCCAGGAGTAGAACACGCAACCATGTACACAATCACCTACCACTAAGCTACCTGATATGTACCAACGGCAGGTGTGTATTGTGACAGGTTAAAACACAAAAGGGTGGAGTTCAGGGTATAGTATACACCGCCATGTACCCAACGAAAGGTGTGTTCACTCTCCCTCTCTCTCTCTCTATATATATATATATATATATATATATATATATATATATATATAAAATATAGAGATAGAAAGGGTGATAGAGAGATATATGTCAATATATACGGATATACATATATCTGCAAATATATAGATAGGTTAACAACATGTACACAACCATGGAGGTACAAATAAATAAGATACTACCAACTACCGAATTCTTTACATACTGACACGCATAATCACAAGGCTTAAAGACCGAAAGACCACAGTACCGGAACACTAGAACCGGGAGTACTATTATCACAATGTTAAGGGACATTTAGTTATTGCTGCTGGTGCTGTGGTCCAGGTAGATACTGTGTTTAAGTGTGTTTCTGATTGCAGTAGTGTGTGTAAGTGTGTGTTCTGAGTGTGGTGTGTGTTTCTGTGGGACTGTAATGTGTGTGTGTGTGTGTGTGTGTGTGTGTGTGTGTGTGTGTGTGTGTGTGTGTGTGTGTGTGTGTGTTTGCTTCATGTGTCTGTTCATGCTAACTCAGAGGTAGATTATTACAGTAGGTGTGGTCATAGCCAGCCTTAGGCATAGGCCAACTAAGCAGCTGCCTAGGGTGCCGCTTTAGTGGGGGCACTTTACCAGTATTTATTTGGTGTAGGTAGACAAGGATGGGGGCACTGGGTGGTGTGGTGGGGGGTGCCATTGTGCCCTTTGCCTAGGGCACCAGTAGACCTAAGGCCACTCCTGGGTGTGGTGTGGGGGGGGGGGTGAAGCCACCCACATGGCGTGTGTATGGGGCATGGCCACCTGGCCATATGTAGTGTCGGATGGTTTGTTTGGATGTGATGGGTAGCAGTGTGTCTGTGTGTGCGTGTGTGTGTTCTGTGTTTGTGTTAGTTCCGGGAGTTTGACTGTTGCGAGTTCGAGTGTTCGGTATTGTGTGGTTTGGGAGTCTGTGAATGGTAATGTGGTTGTTGGATGTGTGTGCGTTCCTGAATCCATGGGTATTCCGTATACAGCAATTGAAGTCTTCAAATATGTGCACAACATGGACCATAGCAATCACAAATTCCGCCACGACCGAAAGTTATGAACAAAGGATATGGAGACTATATTATAGCAACAACCCACGCCTGGGTGTGGGTAATGCTGGATTTACACACGGTTGTCTTTGGCCACTCGGGCTTCGTCCTCGTGAACAAACCACATCAATCGCGGGTAAATTCACCATTACCCACACCCAGGCATGGGTTATTGCTATAATACACTATTACAAATATGTGCTATGGACATGAGCTAAACATGGGGTTAACACCTGTCCCACCTTGTGAGGGGCAGTCCCTCTATGTGCGGTAGTGTCCTGACCAAATTGAGTAAAAATACCAATGTCCTACAATCTCGAGACGTTCTGCATGTTCCATAGTGAATATAATGGTTGCATAAAATAGTTATCTGTATCTATCATACCTACATGTAACAAGAAACAGGAAAAGCAAGTAAACCGCTACAAGAATATAAGCTTTTATATAGGCATATATGTAAAGTTCTATACTTTCTACTGACCGTGGGTATGTGTCGGCCTCTAAAATCTGATGTGTGTCGTGCAAATGTCCCACTATGGCCATTTGAAAAGGTGGCAACCCATGCCAAAGAGGTTCAGTCACCAACACAACTCCAGTGAGTGCAAATATCTGTGACAGAAATACACGAGACAGCTTTCAAGTAGCAACATTTCATTACATATCGATGTATGTCCGGAGGGATTGAAGGATCAACATCACCTACATGCTATATAGGAACCAATTAACAATGGCTTAATGAATAAGCCTGCAATAACCATGGTATTAGTCTACTAAATGATAGGTCTTCAATTAGGGAAGGAGCCCTCACACACATATGGAATATGTATAAATGCAATCCCTACAAACCTTTATCTGCTATGTACACCCACCTACATCTCCCCCACACCAGAAACAATTGCAATACAGACTGTAATAACATCATAAACATCCACTCACTCAATGACATCTGTAGAAGCCTTAACATACCTTGTGAGAGACACACTGTAATGGAGCTATGTGAAATTGTTGCTGTTGTACAATGGAACAGACGCCAATGTTACAGGTTTTGTTTGCAATAGTCTCGTATCAGACGGTTGAGATAACAGCTACACTCACATGTAGAACTACATCTTCTAGCCATCATACACAATCCACGGGGGACATGAAGTTAAAATATCTCTGTGTCTCTCCATATAGCAGTTGCAATTCATCACAAACAACACATCCAGGCCATCTACCTCAAAGGTAGGGCAAAAGGACAATGTCCAAGTGGAGTATTCAATTATACCCCACTGTTGCCATGTAATTGGCTAATGGAGTAGCTGCACAGCTGATGTGCATGTAATCATCTACTCTGGAACACCAATTGGTGGCAGGATACCACATGTTACTGGTATCTACGTATAAAAGGATGGCTTGCCATACATTCAAACCGTATGCACATACAAGAAAACCGTTAAAAAAGAAAAGGAGTAAGACTGATATTTTCGTAAACTCAGACTACTAAGAAGGTATGTAGAACACTCAGTATGTTAGTGTATGTAGTGCCTGTTCTGTATTAATGAAAGTGTAGGCAATGCATATAGTGGGAAAAGGTATTATGTAGTGATGTATTGTTGAGCATAGTAATGCTTGTAGAAATTGTGTGCACTGCTGTGGGCCACAAGGTAAACACCTCATAAACCACAAGGGATGCTACATAATGGCTTTAAACAAAACAATTCCACTCCAGCCGCTGTCAGTGGCAGGGTTTGTCCAACAAGTACATGCCATAACAGGGGATAGTATATGTTGATATACTGTAACAGCAGGCATATGTATGGGCGTATAACTAAGAATAACATGTCTAAGGTGGTCCTGCTGTGCAATTATGCTTTGCATTATGGCATATTGTTGCAAAAATGTGAAATGTACAGTATTGTAGGTAGATATGTCAGAAATTTTACATAGCATTACTGTTATATTATACAAACATCAGGTATGTCTATTGGCATGTACAATACACAATAACAGGATACATATGGCTTGTAGTCACCAGACAGTGTAACAGCATGATAGCTAATTGAAATGGAAGAGCTACTCAATTATCCATGCACAAAGGACATGTAATAGCTTCATAGGTTCATAGTTAGGTACTATGCTCTCTGGTCAAGTCCATTCGTAAGCCCAACTACAGTGTTTTCACATGCGGCACCTCCCTAAGTTAGTGTCCTGTGCCTGTGAACAGCAGAGCCATTTGTTTCCTGCACCTGTGTACAGTAGAGCCACTGCAGTGATCCCTGGCATACATGTCTGTCTCCCATCCACCCATCGAGGTATCTCTTAAAGAGTGCTAGTGAGGGTCCCTGCCTGATGTACATAGGAATCATGTTCCAAAGCATGGTGGGTGTCCGGTTCAGGAATGTATCCCTCCAGCATGTCCTAGTCATTGTTGCATTTGGGTACATATCACAGAGCATGTGGCTCTCAGTGGCTTTTGCTTATGTGGAGCATATCCATCAATATTGTTTTGGACATGGGCCTTGTATGTTCAGCAGAGGTCACCTCTGAGTATGCGGTATGCAAATGAGTACAGTTGGGGTTTCTGTAGTTGTGCTGCATATGTCATCCTTCGGAGGTCAGTAATCCTCTTGGTGTGTTAATGTTGTTGTATTTAAAGCCATTGCTGTTGTCTCGTAAGGTACACCCCAAATGGGGTGTTGTACCCTTTAACATGTTTCATAAGTCAGGAGTGGAGAGGTACAATGGCTGCCTTTGTTCCAGCTACAAACCCATTACAGATTAGGGTGGCCACGTAGAAGGATATCCATGCCACCTTGGCAATATGGTTATCAAAGGAGTGGGTGCTATCTACTTGTGTTCTAAGATCCCTTACAATGTCTTATGTATGAAGGGGACTACCACCTATGTGATAGTCAGGGGGTGATTGGTGTAATCCAAAGGGGATGTCTATGCACCTTGTGGCATGCAGATTGAGTCTATGTTATCGACACCAGGTATCCATCACAGCGACACCCTTATGGAGGGTGTCTGTATCAGCTGGTGAATCAATCATGGCCCCTAGTTTGCAGTTGTCTGCAAACCTATTCAGGGTAAGTCCTTCTGTGCTAGCCTGTACCGCAGAGAAGCATATACTGAACATGAGGGGCCCTATGACCGAGGACTGAGGTACGCCAATTGTAACTGATTTATAGTAGGAAGTAGGGTATGCTACCCTCACTGTGTGGGTCCTGTCCGTGAGCCACTTTGCATTACACCTCGTGATGTAGGGGTTGATGTGCAGGTGGATGTGTATGTTGACAATACCAGAATGGGGAATGGTGTTGAAAACCATTGAGAGGACAAGGTAGGCTGTGTGGACCTCCTTACCCTCATCTGATACCTTGGTAACTGTCTCAAAGGACTCCACCAGGTTTAGGAGTCATGGTCTGGCCCTAACAAATCCAAACTGGGTTTTATCAAAGGTTTGGAGGCCACCAATGTCTCTGTGAATGAGTTCCATGATGATTTGCTCCATAGCCTTGCAGAACAGTCTAGTCAGGTGTATAGGGCAATAGTTCCTCTGGTCCATTGTGGTGCCACCTTTGTGGAGTGTTATAACTGTTGCTGTGCACCATTCAGGGGCCACAATGCCTGATACAAGGATATTAGTGAATTTGGTGCCCAAGTGGGGAGCCATTTCGTTTTGAGGTTTGTGTAAATCACAGCCTGGGATGTTGTACTGTCACATGGATTCTGTGTTTCAGGCTTTAGAGAGTACAGCTTGGAACTGCAGGGACTCTGCATTGTTCCTGTATAGATTTGGGCCCTTTAGGGTGTGAGAGGGGTGTAAAGTTAACACTGAACCTATCTGCCAGGATGTTGCCAATATCAGTTGGTTCTGTAATGTTCGTGCCTAACCACTGTATGTCAGAGCAGATATGGGTATCACCATCAAGAGTAGTGACATACCTCCAGAACGCTTTGTGGTAGTCCTTGGAATGAGTTGCAGTAATGCTTACGTAGCTAGCTTTGGAGGATGCAATAAGGGATCTCAGATTTCTACTGAGGCTGACCAAGGAGTTACCCCACCCATGGGATTGTACTCTACTTTGCAGCAGTCTCCTCTTTCTGTTGTACATTATGTCCATGGCAGTGGACCCCCAGAGTGGCGCCCATTATCTGGTAGGTACCATCATGGCTCTGTTTGGGATAGCATGATCCATGCAGTCGTGTACGTGCTAATGAAGTGCAGTTGTGTATGATTCAGCGTTTGTAAGTATATTGTCCATCTGTACGGGTGTCATGACATTTACTACTGCTGTCATAAGAAGCCTGAAGTTGGCTTTGTAGAAATATTGTACTGTGTTTTCAGTGAAGGGTGTGGTGCCGGGATGTGGATAACAAGGGTGATTAGCATGCGTTCGGATCTGACCAATGAGGGGATAACCCCTGGTGTGGAACACCAGTCACACATGTTGGTAATGTCCAGGTCTAGGATATTGTTGGCCTTCGTGGTGGTGTGGATAGGTTGATCCAGCCGATTGGAGGTTATAAATCCCAGAAAGCATTGGCCTAATGTGTCAGTACATGAGTAGGTATCCCAGTTAAGTGTGGGGTAGTGTCAGTCTCACATCAGTAGTTCCTGTTTGAACCCTACTTCCAGTACACCAAGAAGTGAGGGCCGTTAACCGTGGGGTATGGTGCGGAATCCGTAGCAAGCTACAATTTGTATAGCAGTTATTGCCACACTTAGTTGCATTTGATTTACCTCTGATGCATTGTGCTAAGCAACCAGCCTGGAGGTGTGTACATCCTTGTGAAATATGGACACACCTCTGCCATGGGTGTTCCGGTCCTGGTTACATGACTGAAAGGTGTGGTGTGAGTAATAGCCTGTTAGTGCAGGGGTGCTCTCAGGAGCCTAGAAGCAGGTCCCAGTCACTGCAGAGATATCGAAGTGGTCCATTACAAGCAGTGCCTTGGGTGAGTGCGTTTGAGATGAAGATGTCAAGCATTGAGTAACATTACCCTCAGGTTTTGCTTGCCTGTTCCTGTTATGGTGGGGAAAATGTTATTTGAACCGTGTCTAAAACAGGCACTATAGGAGCAGCAAGAGGCTTAGATGTTATCCGTAATCCCAGGGCCGACAGGTACAGGTCATCTGTGCCAAAGCATCATATTCTGTCGACCATGTCATTCGAAGCATACAGATACTGGATACCCTTGGAATGACACCAGAAGCACAGCCAACTGTTAAAGTGACTAATTCAGTCATTGTACTGCGTTATCAGTCTGGATGAATGCAGAATGCTTTTCAGGGCTAGGGTGATACCTGCCTGGGCTACAAGATCGGAGAGCTATTGCATGTCTCTGTACATGTAGTCCAGGAAGTTACATCTCAGGGCATTCAAGCTAACATGGAGAATGACAGTCAAATTGTACCTGATGAGGTGTGGCATGAGTGCATAGGTTATGTTGCGGATCCTGTTACACGACAGCCAGCTGAAAGTGACTATCACCTTGTGTAGCCTGCTGAGTGGGACATCAGTGTGACCGCCTATAGAGTCACCTATGACTAATGTGTTGGGTATGTTATATCACACTATTGGCTGTAGTTGATGGGCACACATGAGTCTGTGGGCTATAGGTAATTGGTGTTGTGTTTGGTGATGGGGATGCCTGTGTTTCTGGTTCGGAATCCTCTGTTGCCTACACAGGGTAGTATTGAGAGGCTCCACAAATGTTGTAGTCTTACTATGTGTGGCCTGTGGTGGTGGAGATCTAGTGAGGCTATGTGATGAGTGTGGTGTGGTGCAAACATTTAACATCCCCACATGATTGTCAGGTTCAGTCTTGGTTGGAGAAAGCATTACCTCCAGCATGGCTACATATGTGCATCTCCCACAGGTTGTAGTGTCGTATGTTAGGAGGTGAGCATTGACTGTGTACACGAGACAATTGCTATATTGCCTCATGATGCCCATATTCATCATATAGACAGGCAATAACACTGGGAAATGACACTTGGACATGCCTGAATATTCAACTATTTCTCACTAGATATGTGAGGTAAGTGTGTACAACAGCTGTTTTACTCTAAGTAAGCTGGAAATGTAAGGACAAACAGTGTACTTGTAGGAAATGAGTAGGATTGAGTGCTATAGTAATTAGTAGCTCATGAAGTGCTTACATGTTCTGAACAAGTGCTGAACATGAATAAGCAATACAGATAGGGTGTCGGATAACATAAACACACTGCCCCCCCCAACAGGTACACAATCACATATCCATGAACACTACAAAGCCCCTGTAACCATAACTATGATGGTACAAGGTGCACTCAGGCTGCATGTGACCTGTCCACATCCCTGGTTGTATTATACACATATGACAAAACAGTTTGCTCTACACATACACATCATGTAAAACATAGGTTCATGTCAGTCTGTGAAAACACTGAATGGTGCACACCAACAGTTATCACAACCCACAAAGTGGAGATACCACTCATAACGGGAGGCACTGCACTATTACCCTGCTGAGTCTGGTCTGAAAGTCCATGAACCTTAATCAACGTATATGTTGCTAGCAGTACAGATGTAGATGACAGTACGGATGATTTCACACTGCATATCATACCTGTGATAGGTCATAGGACATCATCACCCATACTGTGTTCCACTTACACTCAGTATACTAGATGTACCTTTGTATGTCAAAGGAGTGTTTTGCCAGTGGCCTGCTGACAGAACCAACACTACAAAAGGTGTCTGAGTGACATGTGCATATCACACCAGTGGCAGCTACAGTAAAAAAGGGTTAATGTTTTGTACTCCCCCCCTCATTCTAGCCCATACCACACAGACAGATGGGAGGCATCTGCGTATGTAAGTATGTGGATGGCCATGACCTAGGAGCAATAGCTGACTCAGTGTTGTGGACAACATACAGAATGGGCTTTGTGGGTGAGGTGCATGACATATGTGCACAATCTGACAGCTGCATTTTGCATTGTCACCGTTAGGTTAATAACCCTGTACCCATGAACTACCACCTAGGCAGCGGTCAACATAATGGACACTGTGTGTAAGGGATGGTTCTGTGCAGTTTACCTCCCTGAGCTAGTGACATCACCAGGCCTATTAGGTAGTCATAAGAGGCAACTCTAGTCATGACAGGGTGCCATCCATGAGCATGGAGATCATTGTACAGCCATACTCATCACTCAAGTGACCAATATCGGATCACATATCACCTTTAAGTGGTATTGTCAATGCATGGATGGGCAACACCAGCCTTCACAATCCTCATCTCCACTATGCAGCATGCTGCCTACCCTGCATAAAGACATGTGCAACACTGTGATGTTGGACATGCTACATGTACATATCCTGACTGAAAGACATACGTCATGGACAGCCACCTTCCTAGTACAAGGGTCGCCACATGCTGGACAGATCCCTGTGTCATACACGTTACATGCTCCTGCCATACTATGCAACCATGTCCAGCAAAGCTGCACATTTCATCTCTGTCAGACATGGTGTGATGACCGCATGGTAGATGTATCATTAACTGTCTGGATTAGTTATGTGGCACTGACTCACCTGGCGGCGGGAACATGGCTGTCGGATACAGCTAGAAAACCTTACATCCTATGCTCATACATGGCCCAGGGCATAAACACTACTACATGACCTTGGCCATACATGCTATAGTTGATAACCATCCCTGCAAATACCATCCGGCTAGCCATTGTTCCATGTGTATCACATGTCCAACACAGGCGATACGTGGCAGGATGTTGAACTGCTGTACAGTGCCGTGTAGATGTATATGGCAAAACACATGCATGTAAAGGTTTCCGTGCGCATGTCTGCATTGTCACAGGTCATGTCCATTAAGGCAGTGTATGTGATGATATGTGACATATACACAGCATCAAGGTCAACAGCATTAATGTGGACACATCCAGGCATGTGCTGATAGGTAAGAACACCAGTACAGGCAAACAGACATGCCCACATCAAGACAGCATTCACATGAAGTATGAGCAATGTAATGAGGTGACACACATATATAGTGATAATATCCAATCCCCATTGGGTGTTACATGTGTGTGACACAAACATGTCAGTGGTGTCAGTGTCATGAAGATTTGCAAAGACAACTGTTCATATGTACTAAATGTAATACACATGCATGTGCAGCTGTATCTCTGTGCATCTCTGAGATACTGTGACCTGTCTCCATCATTATGTCTTCCAGATATGCTTCGATCAAGACTGCCAGCTTATAGCCGCTTGGAGGATGAGGCCCTCATAACTTACCTGTTCATGCTGGTGTGAATGACCTGAGACATACCTCCCTGGACTACATGAAAAGAGACATAGAGGAGCTCTCTGAGCATGTAGCCCAGGCCGGTATGACCCTGACCTTGAGTAGCATCTTACCCTCACCAAGAATGATGCCACAATATGAAGACAAGATGATCAATTTCAACAATTGGCTTAAGTACTGGTGTCATTCAAAGGGGATCAAATGCCTGTCAGCTTGGGATGATATGCTCGACAAGCCACGATGCTTCGCTAGGGATGGCTTGCACCTGTCACCCCTGGGCTTTCGGATATTGGCAAAGGCTCTTGCTACCCCCATAGTGCCTTTCTTAGGCAAGGCTCAAAAGACAAACCCACTTCCATAGGTTATCACAAAGGATAAGAAACTAAGAGTAATGCTACTCAACGCCAGAAGTCTAAACCTCAAGATGCATGCGCTCGAAACTCTCCTTAGCATGGAGAACATCGATGTCTGTGCAGTAACAGAAACCTGGTTCAGGGCTCCCGAGAGCACCTCAGCACTACCAGGTTATACCTCATACCATGCTTTTCGGCCCCAAAACTTGGACTGAACCACAAAAGGAGGGGGAGTATCGATATTCATCAAAGATACCCACACCTACAGGTTGGTGGCAAAGCGCGAAGCATCAGAGACTATCCATGTGCAACTAACAGTGGGTAAAACTGCCTTCCAGGTTATAGCCTGCTACAGACCACCCTCCCAAACCCAGGAACCCCATTCGGCCTTCCTGAGAACACTGGAAAATATGAAGGTCTCTCCAAACACCATTATATTGGGTGACTTCAACTACCCAAACATAGACTGGGAGCATTACTCTAGCTCCAACACCCTAGCTCAAAGGTTCCTAGAATTTATAAACTCAAATGCTATGGAACAACTTGTTACCACTCCCACAAGAGGGGAAAACATACTGGACCTGATCATCACCAACATGGGGACTCTATGCTCCAGACCAGAAGTGTATCCCTCACTGGTAAGATCAGACCATAAACGAATCTAACTGGATATTCACATCCCGACCCCATGCCCTGCCCAGAAAACCACAGTGAAAAACTTCTCTAAAGCAAATTTCACACTCCTCAAAACCGAGGTGGAATCCTTCAAAGCTCCCGGGCCTGTGGAAAATACGGCCCAGACCGCAAAATCCTTTATAAACGCATTCTATGAACACCTTCAGGAATGCATGGATCATGCGATCCCAAATAAAACCAAGACCCAATCCTCCAAAGGCAGACGTCCTGTCTGGTGGACCCCAGCCATAAACAAAGTATACAATAGAAGGAGGAAGCTACTAAATGATAGAGCAAAATCCCAAAAAGGGAAGGCATCACTGATCAGTATTAGCAAAAAACTACGGGCACTCATAAAATTGTCTAAGGCCAGCTTCGAGAGACAAATTGCACAGGACACGAAGGATAATCACAAGGCTTTCTTTAGTTATGTTAGGAACCTGGGTGGTAATTCCCAGATATGCTCAGAATTAGTCCAAAATGATGAAAAATACACCGAACCCACAGACATTGCCAACATCCTAGCTGACAGGTTCAGCGCAAACTTCTCCCCACCAAAAGAGCAAATATCTATCCCAGCAGAGTGCTGCCCCCCTGACTTCTCAGATACTCAGGTAAGAGCCGCCCTCTCCAAAGCAAAAAACACAGCATCAATGGGACCAGACGGTGTCCCAGGCTGCGTCCTACATGAACTCCAAGAAGAGCTAAACCCAAACATAAAACTATTGTTCAATTTCAGCCTTACTACAGGATATGTGCCCAAAGAGTGGCGTACAGCAACAGTGGTCCCTCTCCATAAAGGTGGTGCCTCAACGGATCCTGGAAACTATCGCTCTATAAGCCTGACTAGCTTGGTCTGCAAAGCTATGGAAAGGATCATCATGGACCTCATAAATAAAGATATTGGGGACCTACAGACACTGGATCCTACCCAGTTCAGCTTTGTTAAGGGCAGATCCTGCCTCTTAAACCTGGTTGATTTCTTTGAAACAGTCACCAAGGCCATTGATGAGGGGAAGGTGGTCCACACAGCCTACCTGGACCTCGCAAAAGCCTTCGATACAATACCCCACTCAGGCATTATAGATAAGCTCACCAGCTTAAATATAAACCCTTATGTCACTAGATGGATTGCAAATTGGCTCAAGGACAGAACCCACATGGTTAAAATTGCTGGAGCCATGTCAGACTCCAAACCAGTTACAAGTGGTGTCCCACAAGGCTCAGTCCTGGGACCTCTCTTGTTCGGTATATATTTCTCAGAGGTACAGGCCAACATGGAAGGACTGCGGCTGACCAAGTTCGCAGATGACTGCAAACTGGGCGCCATAATCGATTCTCCAGCCGACACAAGCATCCTCCAAAAGGGCCTCATAGAAACAGACAACTGGTGCCAGAGCCATGGCCTCAAGCTAAATGCCAAAAAGTGTATAGCCATCCCTTTGGCAAAAGCAAAGTGCTACAAATTACCACATAGGTGGTAATCCATTAAGTACAGAAGAAGTAATTAGGGACCTGGGGACCCAAGTTGATAGCAATCTCTCATTTGACAACCACGTGGCCAAAGTGGTTAGAAAACATTTTATATAGCCCACCTAATCATGAAGGGATTCACATCTAGATCAGGGGAGGTCATCGTCTTTACTCATCCCTCATCAGGCCCATAATTGAGTACAATGCCCCTTTTGGGATGTACCTTACCAGACACCTGCAGCAACTGGAAAGACCTGAAAAGTACCTCACCAAGAGGATCAAAGGGCTCAAACAGATGCCATATGCTGCCCGGTTAAAGAAACTCCAGCTCTACTCAGTGGCATACCGCCTGTTCAGAGGCGATCTGTGCCTGATGTATAAAGCCATGTCCAACCCGGAATTAATGGACATGCTGCACCTCAGAAAATCCAAATCCCATCAAGCTACGCACTCAAGAGACTTGAACCTCAGCACTGAAATAAATAGGACATGCTGGAGGGAAAGATTCATAACCCAGAGGCTCCCTTCACTCTGAAATAAAATCCCAGTCTAGGTTAGGCAGAGTCCCTCATTGACTCTCTTCAAGAGGAATCTTGATGAGTGGATGGGAGATCATAGGTTTACCCCGGGTATCACTTCTGTGTCACTGTTAGACAGAGGCACAGTATACTAACCTCGAAAAAAGGCATAGCAAAATAAATTTAAAATGGGTGGTGAAAGCCAGACACATTCTGGCTAGGCTTATAAATGCCCTAGGGCAGATAGCCTACTATGAACCTATGAACCTATGAACCTATGAACCTCAAGATAACTATGAGGTATTGTTCAGCCATGTGCAACAGCATGCCCAGCAGCGTGATGACCTGTGGCAGGAACTTTGAAGGAAGGTTAATGATGTGGGTGGCCATAACTGCACCTACCAGCAGGTGCGCAGACACTGCATGGACCTGATCAGACATGAAAAACAGCGTGCAAATGCAATCGCCAGGGAACAAGGTACAACAGGTGGTGGGTCACCAATCCAGCCCCCACTCACACGTACCGAGGAGCTACTGGCCAACCTGGGGATGATATCAGAACAGCATCCACAAACTCTAGCTGCCATTGTGGAGGTGGGTGTCTCCCAACCACCGATGCTGGAGTTGCCTGGTAAGTCACTATTGCACATATATCTATTATATCCCATTTAGTTGCATGTGTCACTGTACAATATGTAATGTAATATCATATGCAAGGTATGTTTACACACATGCCGCATACTATAGTATGCTACCCTGTGTATGCACCCATGTGCATACTCCATAGTATATCCTATTGTACTGACGAATGTGTTAACATGCACATTGCACCCTGTAGCTGTCATACAGTCATGGATAATGATCATACTGCTGTGTCACCCCTATATAGGTACCTCTGGCATGCCGCAGAGACAGCAGGCCATTGCAGGTGAGACAGTTATTAGTATCAGGCATGTTAATGCACAGATCTATTCACCATGTGGCCAGTTAACACATGTACACATAATGTATGGTCCAGTCATGATATACAGGTCGCATCTTTAATCAATCACACTGGCTACACATGTGCAATACATACAAATTAAATGAAACACCGACATAAAACCACAGAAAATGCCATTGCTAGATATGTGGACAGCTGTGCATACAACGGTGGAGGTGTTGTTCAATGTAGGAATATGTACTATACATCAGAACAACACATGTGGGGTACGCAAACACGTGGAGTATGGGCAGTCCACAGGATTCACCATTGTGGAATATGCCCCTGCAATGAGTGCACACATTGAGATGTGCCATCTGACATGTCCATGATATGTAGTGGTCTGGCTGCAACATTGTCTCACTATCCCATAAAACATACTCCACATACCAAACATACAACCCTTTGTCTGCATAACCCTGTGGACAGTGGAGTATCTGACATCTATGGGTGTATGTCATATGGGACAACATGGACATGTGAGATAGATGGCCATCACAAACATTTGGCCAACACATGTTCACACATGGCCATGGAGGATGGCCAGAGACATGTAGCAACACACAGTAGATGTGATGTGTATGTGTATACACCTTGTTGTACATTGGCTACACATGGTCCAACTATAGACTTTGTTGAATGGTTATATAGCAGATGTGGAACACTGGACATCCTACAAGCCTGTGCACAGCTTGTGGAGGTGTCACTTAATTCGACCACATAAGATGTGTTGAACATCATAACTGTGTCACAGCATGACAGTAGTCACCTGTACAGCATCCACATGCATACACAGACACCACATCAGGCCACAGATACAGTACATTTCCCTTGCTGCTGTTGGACATCACTGTTAGCCGTGCACCTCGTATGTGTGGTACATAAATGTCATGTGGGACATGGTGTATTGGCAAGTCTGCCATGTTTGGACACAGTTGCCAAGCAGCTATGAAATGTTACAGTTGTGCAGGGGTGTAATCCGTATGTCCTTCGGTGACCTGTCACACATGACACATCATGGTTTAGTGTGTATACACCTCAGCGACGTGGGTCACAATCCACAGTATTTATGTATTGTGAATGCACACAGTCATGGCTATGCACTGTGTGTGTAATCCACACTGTATAGCAATATTTTATTTTTTATTTATTTATTTTACATTTGTTTACCGGGCTAGTCTAGCTGGATACATGTCCATTTTCAGTAGAGGCCCGGGGAGAAAAGCTCCAGGAGGAAAAGAAGGTACAATTAATAAGGTACAATTCAAACAATTCATACAGATGAAAACATTATAAAGAGAAAGACAATAAAAATAAGAATTGGCTTAACATACAGTTAAAATAGAGAATAAAAATAAACATTTGGCTTTGCATACTGTAACAAGCAGGCACAGAACTTAAGTAAAAATAGTCTCGCATGTTTCAATTGTACAGCCTAGAGGGAAGAGGTTAAATTCTGGGGTGAATAATGGCTCGGACTTTTTGTCAGTCAGGTTTGGTACAAGGGCATAGCCAGTGGGACATGAGGAATTCTTTGAGGCATTTTTTGAATTGATTAAGCGAGGTTGTAAGTCTTAGGCTGGTTGGGAGGGAGTTCCATAGCCTACCAATGGAGTTGGCGTAGAGGGCATCACCTCCAGAGTTGTTGGATTTGATGGTTTGCACCTGGGCACTTTTAGAAGATCTGAGGCAGTTTAGGTTGGAGTAGGGGGTAAGTATTTTACTCAGTGAGGGAGTTTTGTCTGGTTGGTTAATTATCTTAAATGCCTCAGTAAGCTGGCTGATTTTGAGAATGTTGGACAGTTCTAACCATTCAAGTGCCTTTAGGTTTAGGCAGTGGTGGGTTCGATAAGGCATCCCTGTTATGAATCTGGCTATGTGGTTATAAGCTGTAGAGAGTTTATTTAGCTCACTCTTGTTGAGGAATGAAAATATAGGGGAGGCATATAGGAGGGTGGAGAGGAGATGGGTGCGAGCTATAGTTAGCTTCTTGGTGTGGGGGGTTAAGAAGTTTTTTATTCTATACATGGAGCCGAGCTTCTTGTTAACAGAATTAATGGTTAGGCTGATGTGCATATCAAATCTGAGCTTGTGGTCGATGGTCACACCAAGTAGTTTGGTGTAGGAGACAGGCTCTATGATGGTGCCATTGGTGGAAACCACGTGGAAGGTAGGGTTATTTGCGTTTGGAGGTTCTTTACCTTGGTAGGTAGATACAGAGGGAAAAAATTGCAGTAACTTGGTTTTAGTAGGATTTAGTAAAAGTTTTAATTTGGAGAACCATTTTTCGACTATGGTAAAGCAATTCTGGGTTGTAGCTTGGAGTTTGGTGAGAGAGATGTCAGAGCAGATCAGGGTGGAGTCATCAGCATATTGAATGCAGGAGGCTTTAGGGATAACTGAGTGAAGATCATTTATGAAGACGGAGAAGAGTAGGGGACCAAGTATAGACACCTCATGATTCCATGCAATGGCACTGTGCATGTACTTCACACTATATAGCAATATAGATGCCTCATAATACCCTTTAATGGTCATGCACATCTGCTAAAAGTGCATTCTGTCTGTAGGGCATACAGGCAACACTGCAATGTGACACCATTACACCACTGTACATGTGTCAGGACACCATTGTGTCAAACATGTATGCATGTTAATGCACACGTCAGCAGATTAAATGTCATACTATATGTTAATGTCAAGGTCATATGCCTCACATCAGCCATGTGTACTGTTAACCTGCACTGATCCACATGGTGTAACACAGGGATGCATGCTTACTACCATGATTGTATGAAATGCATGGCTTCTGCTATGACACATGCTTGCTGTTGTGTGCAACCCAGGGATGTATGACAACTACCACTATTAATGTCTGAGCTGCATGCCGTCTGCTGTATCACATGCATGTTGCATGCCTTCTGTCAAATCACACACATGGTGTGTGTGTCTGTGTTTGTCTGTGTGTGTGTGTGTGTGTGTGTGTGTGTGTGTGTGTGTGTGTGTGTGTGTGTGTGTGTGTGTGTCTGTCTGTGTGTGTGTGCATCTGTGTGTGTGTCTGTGCGTCTGTGTGTGCATCTGTGTGCGCATCTGTGTGTGTGTCTCTATTGTAATGTAGAGTCTTTGTTTGCCTTCACAGGTGATGTAGGTGCGTTAGCCTCCTGCCGTCCATCTGATGGTAGTGTCCCCACAGACTTTAGCAGTGAGGATGAACATATGCTTGAGGTACAGGCAGGGTTGCCAGGGGCTGAATCTGTGCCATTGGTTGCCATTCCACCTATATCCCCCTCTTCCCAGCACGCAGTTCTCATGCCAACACATACCCCATCACCAGTGGCCATAGAGGAAGGACAGTTAGCGTGTGTTAGCTTGGAACAGTAACGTGTGGTGGCTACGGAACGTGTGTATTCACATCATGGTGTCAGTCAAATGACTACAGATGTGCCACACAGGCATGTGGCCAGTGCTGCTCGTAGGAGGACCTCTGGCCGACATGCAACAGCAGGACAGAGTGCAGCAACTGGTGTCACCAGATGCATGTTTCAGACTGTAATGGTGACACAGGCACGTGCTGAATGGCAGAACAGAGAAAGGTAGAGGCTTCAGAGAGCTGCTATCCATTCTTTAAACAACAACAGCCAGGCATTGGCAAATGCTCAACAGCAGATTGCTGAAGTTTTGGACAGATGATTGGGTGATATGGTTGGAATCCTTGACCATGGCAAGACAATCCGCGAGCGTGAGCTGTCTGTGCTGGAACATCTGGTAGGAGTGAGGCGTAGGTCACGTGGACATAGGCCATCTACACCACCTGGTGCAGGTCTATGTGAATGAGCTACCTCACATGCCCGCTCCCATAGTGTCGGTAGCAGCAGCAGTGCAGTTGCTGCTGTGCTGTCCACACCAGGACACAGCAGGCCACGTGGACATGGCCCTGGACAGTCCCAATGGGGACACGGTTCCAGTGGACATGTGACATCGAACAGTACCCAATCTGTACCTCTGACTGGTAGTGCCCGTGCAACCCCTGGCAGACACAGGTCACATGGCCGTGGCTGGACACCATGAACTGTAAATCCTGGTTTGTACAATCTGGAGCTGTCAATAATACCCCTGTGTAGGCCAGACACATGGCAGAACTGTGTGCACACATACACGCACACACCAGAAACATCTGTAGGGCACCACAACACTCACATGCATAACAACCACACATGGCAATTAGATCACAGGCCCTAACCCACACACATGATGTCATCCACCGGTGCAGCCTAGGCCCCTGGCAAACATTATCACCCTGTGCATATGATGATGCCTGTGCCGCATCTCTGTCATCCCACCATCGGTGCAGGGACATGCTCATATGGTCTGATGCACAGGGTGAACAGAATAGGGAGATAAGTGTATATTACAATTGTTGTGTACTGTTGACACGCAGCAGACATACCATATAGTACAGGTTTAGAATGCATTGTTTTATGTTCACAGTATGTGTCTTGGTAACAACAGTAACAGCATGTTGGTAATTATGCCCTGCTTCCTTCATTAAGGTCTAATTGCATGTGCCATTAAGTACCAGTGTTTGTAGTTTCTCATGTGTAAATGTGGACTACTCACAGGCATGTATGGCAATACCAGCATGCTATACGTAGCCTCAAACTCACTGTTAGAAAGGCTGACATTCAAAAGATGTCTACACATCTACTGATCCAGGAGCATGTGAGCTGTGTACTAAGCTACAGTGGCTAGAGACGTGACATCCATACCGGGTGACATCACAGGTACAGTTACATGGTGCGGGGGGGTTACACAGTGGTCTAGCTGATGTCAAGGGTAGAAGCCAGTTGATAGCATGTGGCCTCACTGTGTAGCAGTAATACACATTCACATTACAGGATGAGAACACACAACTATACACACACATACACACACACACACACAGGTATTCGTACACATGTATTCAGACACAGTAACATGTCCACACTCATGGGGTCAACGACACTGTAACACACACACACATTTGATAGTGTTGAGTTGAGGACCCCTGCCTATGTGGTAATCACCATTACAGTACTGTGCGCCCACATGACGCAACACAGAGAATGAACATGTACAGGTAGTCAGTAATGCCTAAGACCGACGGCATCAATAGGGTAGTAGATTGCATCACCTGGAGGGGTTAGGGGTCCTATATGTTTACTATGGTAGCATACATCCTCACTCCATGGACCAGACAGCCATACATACATACATATACACACACACACACTGTGGAGTCCACAATTGAATTCACCTATGTCATGCACATACAGATAGCTAACATGTGTGTGATACACTTATGTCATGCACATACAGATAGCTAACATGTGTGTGATACACACACCACCCCTGCCTATGTCTTGCTTTCTACAGTGCAGTATGTGCAGATCTCTACAACAGTGTACAGGGGTGTGTAACAATTGGGATGTATTCCCCACCATACATGACATATATGGACACACAAGCAAACACACATGGCAGTACTGTGAATCAAACACCTGCTATCTTATGATACGTATGACAGACTTGCAGCAGTATTGCCCGCATTACAATGTGTATCAACGTTACCTTCGGCAATTGTGCTGCTATATGCACAACGGAGGTCTTAAGTGTTACAGGTGTCAAGTGATTTACAGTCAGTGATACCCTGACCGCTGTGTAGGTTCTATGTCTTCACCTTCAATTAACAGAAACATAGCTTAGAGTTTGCACATGTTATGGTAGGACAGCTTGTGACACACCAGTGAGCTGTCTTCAGCAAACATCCATCTGCAAAGTTGGCCCACCACTTTATGTACACACATCCATCCATACCTGATGTACATCTTACCGTACTGTCAGTATTTCACCATATACAGGTCTCAATGATGGGGCTGCATTGCAACTGCATGTTGTAGTAAGACACAGATGAACTGCAAACATCAGCTACTGCACATGCATGGTAGCTGAATGCACACCACTACATGTACATGTGTGTAGGTCATACATTCCTGTCATTTAGCCATGTTTGTATGCATTGCAATTGGTGAACATGTGTGACGACATACATGACACATGGACTGTTGTATGATATGATAGTTGTCATGGGTAACCAGTACAGAGGGAATGTTAACTCAGTCAACATTGCTATCCCACCTTATGTACTGTTAGCATTCAACAGCCGTGGACCTACCTTCCATGTGCATGCGTGTAATTGCTGTAGCCACTTGTCTGCAAGAAGGACAGCAAAAGCTATCCTATGTACATATGTGTTGTGTGTGTGTGTGTGTGGGGCATGTACATATCAATGGCAGGTACATGTATGTCATATCCAAACATGAGTGTGTTTACTGGTGTACAGCAACAGTTATCTGTTACAGCTGTATATGACCCAGGGCACCTGTTATGTGTACAGCTGACCTGGTTATGAACAGTGGTATCATTGCATTGCATAATACATGATGGAACCCTGTCAGTACATGGGTAGTCTGCACAGTGCTGTACAGCTAGGTACAGTCGACTGGTCATAAGTAACATGGTGTTGTACTAATGTATGGATGTGTGTTGCTGGTCCAAGGACATGGTGATGTCTGAGGGCTACATCCTAGAATGTGGCTTTTGACACTGTGATCTTCACCTGACACATCTGTGATGGCTTTTGAGAGTGTACTGGTCAGTACATGTGAGTGGCCTTCATGTACATGGGGACACTACCACCTGGAGCGGTCCATAGTGGTGTTATGGCCCACATGTCTGTATCTGAGGTATATGCTGTTAGTGCTATTGTGCACAACTGAGCCTTATGCCAGGTGTTCCTCACTGTACAGATGTCAGTATTCCCCATTGTTGGATCTAGATTGGCAGCTGTGATCACGAACGCTACACATCTAGCACTGTTTAGCATACACATACAATGCAGTTGTCCTCTAGGTGTCAGGGTGTTTACCTGGTCTAAGGACATTCATCTATGAAGGGTACTATATGGGAGAAGTAGCCACTCCTGGCAGGACATCACCACTGGTGATATTAGTGTGCCAGGTTTAGATTGGTACAGCTAATGTGATGGACAGCAGCAGACATTGTGTAGAAGACCGGTGTCAGATATATGTAGTGCAGCGTTCATGCTAACAATGACAACTATCGACACACTGTGCCCTTCCGTGTTTAGAATCAGAGTGCATACAAGACAGCCCTTCGCTACTAAGTGTGTGAGCATGCCCAGTACACCGTTGTGTGTATGGACACATAGTGCATTCCAAACGGACGTGTGCTACTAAGTGTGTGAGCATGCCCAGTGACACCTTGTGTCGGTTATGTGCCTCTATGTGTATGGGCATGAGCATTGTAATCTTGTATAGCGATAGTGGTCATCCAGGCAACAGATGGCCATACCCCACTTCAGGATGGATTCCTACATTGAACACACTGGTTCACAGGTATATACACCGTAACTGCCAGCATCCATGTTGATGTCCGCATTCCTAGAAGGTCATATTGACTGTCTTGAAAGGTGTAGTGTCTGTGGCACATCTCATATCTATGTAGTGTTGTAATAGTGGTCCGTAGATAGGCAGTTGTCCTGCTCACACCACTGGAGTGTGTTTGTCTCCGTCTGCCTTGGGACAGTAATATGCTTTTAGACTGCTCCCACTCCATACAATCCCTATCTGCGTCTGTTCCATTGTTGATGATGTCACCCACCTAGAAGTATGTCTCTGCGACTGCTGTCATCTAGTAATCTTGGTAGCATGTTCTGTAACTGCATAATGCTGTAGTGTGATAACCTTAGTTAGGTCTATGTTCTAATCCCAGCCCTGCCAAGTATGTGTGTGTTTTCAGCTGCCTGGGGACAGAATGATGCTTTTAGACTGCTCACTCTCCATACAATCCCTATCGGCATCTTTTCCATTACTGATGATGTCACCCACCTAGAAGTATGCCTCTGGGAGAGTTGTGATCTATTAATCTCGGTAGCGCATTCTGTAACTGCGAAATACTGTAGTGTGATGAGGTAGTTTGGTCTATGTTCTATTCCCAGCCCTGCTAATTGTGTGTGCGTGTTTCCATCGGCCTGGGGACAGTGTAATGCTTTTAGACTGCTCACTCTCCATACAATCCCTATCGGCATCTTTTCCATTGCTGATGATGTCACCCACCTAGAAGTATGCCTCTGGGAGTGCTGTGATACAGTAATCTTTGTAGTGCGTTCTGTAACTACTTAATGCTGTAGTGTGACAGAATAGACAGGCAGGTGTTCTATTCCAAGGCATGACAGGTGTGTGTGTTTGACAGTCATATCCTATGTGTTGGTATCTGTGAGTGGATAGCTCCAGGATGTGTTGAGTGTGTTTTGCTGTTTTCCTATATAGTGTTCACAAATGTCATAATCGCCCAAGAGACTGGATTGGCAAGACATACACATACATTCGCCAATAGGTCTGGTGAGTAAATGTCAGCAGCCCTACTCTTACCCTTAATACAGTCTGACCCGTGTGACACAACCAAACACACTTGCCTTGATAGTAACACCTGTACATAATGCAGGAGGTGTATGTGGTTTCCTTTTCATTCTTGCCTAATGCTTTGGTGTCATGTGGTCCGCTGTCATGATATAAATGCAATATCTACATATGTGTGTGTATATATGTATATATATGTGTGTGTGTGTGTGTGTGTGTGTGTGTGTGTGTGTGTGTGTGTGTGTGTGTGTGTGTGTGTGTGTGTGTGTGTGTGTGTGTGTGTGTGTGTGTGTGTGTATGTGTGTATATATATATATATATATATATATATATATATATATATATATATATATATATATATATATATATAGATATATATATCTATATATGTGGACATTAGCACACATACATCTACATGATGGAATTCATGTCCTATATTATTGAATGTCTGTGCTGGATGATCTCTACGTGATCACCTTGGATGTATGTACATCTGTCATGGCTTAGTGATAAAGCACATCGTCTGTGGTGTGCAGGGTCCTGGGTTCTAGTCGTGTAGAGACTGGTTATTTTGTTGCTGGGAAGAACAAGGGACATTGAATACAGTGATAGTAAGGCACCTTTAACCAGTTGTGTGCAGATCTGAGTGACAGTAAGCAGTGGTTATTGTTTTGGAGGCTCAGTATGGGTCATATAACTATGTATTAGAAGACAATACTATGCAAATGAGGTTGAAAATAGTGAATCCCGTTTATCCCCAGGGTGTGATGCAGATCCCAAGAGTGTATGTGTATAGATAGCTGGGTGCAGGACTCAAATATAGGTGAAAGCATGTGGGGGGTGTCAGGCATACTGTACATACATTGGAGCCCTGTGCCCTGGGATTGCTCCTGCCTTAGCATGCCTAAGCTAGGGGTGTGTCTATACCTGCCTAGTGAAATTGGGAGGGACAACAGCAGTAGTGGAGTAGTCAAGGTGAACAAGCTGCGCAAACAGGTGATAATTAGCACAATCAGCAGATTACAGGCCCAGCCTGGCCCAGAACACTACGGTAAAGTTACCAAGCACCATACACACAGGTTTCTTCCACACTGTACACCACTGGTGTATACATGTGGGGACATTTCTCGACACAATCCAACCAAATGAGAAGGGCTGCAGCAGGCAACACAGACCAACATGTGCAGGAGGCTGAGGGTGGTGAGGATGTGAATGCTGCCGAACAACCCTTAGTGAGGAGACAGAGAAGACTTTACAGACCCAGGATAACCTACCAGGGGCTACATAAGCTGGAGATAGTGGAGCGCTATGGGGTGGACCGAGACCTCCTACAGCAGCTTGTTGAGCTGTGCTGTCCAAACCTGACACATCGAACAGGCCAAGGGAAACCCATCCCAGTGGATACCAAGGTATGTATAGGCCTAGGTATACTAGCCACAGGTACCTCCCAAAGCACAACTGGGGATATCATGGGAATCTCACAGGCATCTGCATCCAGAGTATTGCACCAGTTCCTAGATGCCATGTCACCACATGCCAGTGAGTACGTACATGTCCTCAACACACGTGAGGTGTTGACCAGCAATATGCGTCTCTTCCACCAAATGGCAGACTACCCTGGGGTACTGTGTGCTATAGCATGCACACACGTATGCATCAAAGCACCACCCGGTGAGCGGGGTAGGGCCTGCATTAACCACAGGGGCATACCCTCCATCAACAGCTAGGTCATATGCGATGGCCAGGGCATTATACTGAATGTGTGTGCTGGCTGCCCTGGAAGCTATAACGATTCCGACATATGGCATCTGATGCAGCTGTACCACACCTTTGCCAATATGGACATCCCCTACAGTTACCTAGTGGGGGATGCTGGGTAACCACTGGAGTCGTGGCTGATGACACCCATCAGCAATGCACACACACCTGAACAACTACACAATAATGAGGCACACGCACAGGCAAGACATATAACTGAGCGTGTGTTTGGGATGCTCAGGTCATGGTTCCGGTGTCTGGACACATCCGGTGGAGCCTTGCAGTATTCACCAGCTACATGCACCCAAATTGTTATGGTATGTGCCATGCTACACAATATGATCCTGCAGAAACAGTTGCAGCAGAAACAGCATGGGGCAGGGCCACACAGCCCCCCACCAATGCCAAGGCCTGTACAGGCACAGTGTGACTCGGAGGAGGAACTACCTGAGCTGGACCCAGTAGGCGAAAGGAGGTATGCACAGTATGACCTGCCCTTGGCAAAGAGGCAACGCATGGCATATGCACCGACACAGTAGGTACCCAGGGAATTTCCCCCTCTCTGACTCGCACAGACAGTAAAAGGGATGCCAAACATGACACTACCTGTGCTCAGCCATGTATAGGAAGTGCACTGTGTGCATCCAACATAGGCAGCCCTCCAGCACCATCCTCAGGTCTGGCACACCCTCAAGGTAAGTCAATCAACCTACCAACTGGCAGTTGTATTAGAATGTGTTCTTACCTGCAGCTATGGTATGGATGTGAGCATACAAGGGAATTTGGTGGCCGAATGTTAGGGCAGCAGACAGTACACATCCATAGTGGCACCATGACATCCATAGCACATACCGGGGTCACAATAGTAGCCAGTAGTACACAGGGTGCCCTAACCCACTGCAGGTTATGGGCTGAACATTATGTGTGTCCATACAGCCCACACGTCTCAATCAGCTGGACAGGTATAGACCAATACAGACAAATGTTATACAATGGCCTCTGGATTTGCCCAATGGATGACCCCAACCCCCACAGACACACACACAGACTACAGCAGGCCTGTCAGTTGGATGTAGGTTGTGAAAGCCAGGATGTCTGAAACCACTATGCTGGTAATTAAAGCTAGGATCTGAAGTACACTGGTATGCCTCTAGCCAGCACATTAGGTAGGTCCACACACTGAAATGGAGTACCTGGCATACCAGTACAGTAGTAGCAAAAGTGTACAACTGTCAGCTGTGCCCCCCCTTCCAACGTACACATGTGAAAGTCATATGCGCCACCCCCCCCCGTGCTGTGTAGGAATGTGGATACAGTTGGATGTCCCCCCACGCTGTGCAGAAATGTAGCAACAGTCAATGCCACATGACCGTTGGCTACCCTGCAGACACAGCATGCCACCTGTCAGTGTACAACGCAGGGGTCGGCACCACAGTACTGACTACCTGGGCATGTGACACATGCAATCCAGTTGACCATACTGGGCATGCTCAAACACATGAAGGTATGACAGTAATGTCAGTCGACAGCATGCGTAATGGTCATACTGGGCATGCTCACACACTTAAACACAAGACGGCCAGGTCTGCAAACACCAGTGGTCCGGACATATCTGCCAGTACATTGCTATACTGTTGGATGACTGTGCTGTATGGTATGTGCGTGGTACTGTCTATTGTCTGTATATATGCCATGGTGTATTGGTAATCCAGATCAGCTGTGTGCGCACGGTGTTGCTACCCAACACTTGCAAAGGACGGTTCTTTGTTTGCGGCCAGAACAAGACCTTTGGATACTGAGTGGGTAAGGCACATTGCAGCAGTTGGGAGTGGTTGTGCGTGGATTTGCGAGGTGTTAAGCACTGCTGACCTCTGGTTACAGCTCCTTATACTTGCTTAGACTCCACATTTCTTTAACAGTGCAATACTCGCATACTGGTAGACAAACACACTTACACCCGCTTGCTCCCTCACTTGCATGTGAACCGACATTGGTGCTTGCATTTGTCACTCACGCTGGGTGGGCGCGATCCCTTGTGATGCCTATTACATCAGACTACATGATTACAGTATTGGGTATGGCTGACCATTATGTGAAGGCAGGCGTTCGACTGTATGGAATCGGCGGCCTGTCCGGTGACATAATCATATTATATGCATGTTCCTCATACAATCTGCTCCCATCTGGCTGATACATGGGAACTGATACTCTGCAATGCAGACAAGTAAATGTGTCTTGGGAAACACATCTTTCTGCCGGGTCATGCTACCGCATACCTATTGTAGGTTTTCCACCTTTTAAATTGGCCAAAGTGAGACTTTAGGAGTAACACCTTTCCCACTTTCCATGGGACAGTCCCTCATTAGGCATATGTGTCATGCAAGAATAATCTAGCCATAGCAAATATCCTGATTAGAGGGCAATATTATATTCTACATTTCTCTAATAGTTGCATGTAACAGTTATTGTATAAATGACACTTCGATATGTTATGTGAAGTAGCATAAGCAACTTGACTGCTGCTAGACTAAGCTTTGATTTGTGCTAATATGTATATTTCTGTACTATGCATGGCTGTAGGTATGCTCTGACCTGGTACGTCATTTCTACGGAGCAGGTCCCACTTTGGCCATTTGGAAAGGTGGCAGCCCTATAGGACCTATATGTAGAGATATCAGATTTGGCAAGGCAACACATACCCACAGCCAGTAGAAAACTGACTACTTCAGCGGTTTGCATAAGTTAAGGTTATTCTTGTAGCATTATAGTTGCTAAAACTGTTTCCTATAACATCTAGGTGTTTCAGATACAACAAAATCATTTTATGCAACCACTACAGACAATATATGAACTCTTTTCCCGAAATCACAGGCCATGTGCCGTAACATTCATTTTGCAGGACACAACTGCCCACAGTGGTGTGTCCCTCACAAAGGCGAACAGGTGGTAACCCCAAACTATTATGCTATCATCTACCTAAGGTGGTCAGCTTAATATGCACTTTCCATCACTAGCAGACCTCACATACGAATGGGGGAGAATGAACACTGTATCAGGGACACTGCATAACACCCTCAGGGACACATTTAGATGATTGGTTCCATTAACCTGACACAATGACAGTCACAGGGCATATGTGTTCATTCACA